>NC_136517.1:75032355-75262355 GCF_053919585.1 Euprymna scolopes | reverse complement strand
TAAATTGAATTGAATATGAACAAAAATAGTACAATTAATAGTAATGATAATGATAGTTTCCGCTTCTGGCAAACAAATACAAAATCTTCATTAAAAATATAAGTACAAGTGTACATTCACATATATATATATATATATATATATATATATATATATATATATTTATATATATATATGTATATATATATGTATATATATACATATACGTATATATATATATATATATATATATATATATAGTTATCAACATACAGTACTGTTGCCGTATCACAGCTCATCATTGTAGCTAGACCAGCACCTTTCCCTAGCCAGAGATTGAACCTTCTGCTGAGTTGATTGTCGGCAATTCTAAACCTCCGGTCCATAGATTGGTGCCCGCAAACGATCTCCTCAAATGTTCATTTAAATAGATGCTCGCCCACCGCTTTTAGAGTGATCGAGCTGCTTGTTTATTTACAAACAAACAGCTATATATATATATATATATATATATATATATATATATATATAGTTATAGTTATAGATAGATAGTCAAAATTATACCATTATATATATGTACATAATAGCATAGTTTATGTATAGAATAGTATAGTTATATATATATATATATATATATATATATATATATATATATATATATATATATATATATATATATAAAAGTAATAGTGTATATATATATATATATATATATATATATATATATATATAATTTTCACTTCAGACAGTCAGATATTAAATCTCCATTAGTAATAGAAGTAATAGTATACATTCCACTTCCGACAGACAAATACTAATTCTTTATCCGTAATAGAAGTACAGCACAACATTAATAGAAATAATAGTATAGTTTTGGCGTGAGGCAGACAGATGCCGAATCCTCGTCAGAAATGGAACTATAATAAAAATAATAGTATAATTGAACTATAATAAAAATAATAGTATAATTGAACTATAACAAAAATAATAGTATAATTGAACTATAATAAAAATAATAGTATAATTGAACTATAACAAAAATAATAGTATAATTTCTGCTCCAGACAGAGAGATAGTAAATTTCATTTAGTACTAGAAGTACAATACGGCATAAAGACGAGTTTAGGTTTTTGAAATTTTTGCAAGGTGATGTCAGTGTGCTCCTACATACAGCGTCTGGTATTCTTAAATGGTCGTGCATCATGTACTGTCCAGGCTCAACGTTGCTTAACTTCGGTGATCTAGTGGGAACCGGTGTGTCATCGTGATTATCCCGTATTGTATTTCTAGTACTAATGGAGATTTAGTATCTGCCTGTCTGGAGCCAATTACATTTATCAATGAGCTATTGAAATTTTATTATCGGTAGAGATTTGATATCCCTCTGACTGGAGCCGAAACTATACTATTTTTATTGTAATTTTATTTTAAAACTGTCTTAAATTTAAAACATTATATCCCCTAGATTATCAAATCGTCTTGTAAATGTGTGCTCGGGGATGCCATGTCGTTCAACGTGATCGGCAAATCTAAAGCAATTACAGCATCAAAAGACAAAGAATTTTACAAATTAATGTAGACGTGGAAACAAGTAAATAACATTTATAATCCTGTCAACGCGATGAAACTCGTTGCACTGATAAGATGCCATAGCAAAACTCGACGACTAGCGACAAATTGGGTCAACGTTGCAATTTTATTGTTGATACTAGCGGGGTGGGGTGTCCGGCCTTGCCCGATCGTAAAATACGCTTTAATATATTTTAATTCGTGCAGATTTCGTATTTATTATTACAGAGGCAATTCTCCGTACAATTGTACATAATATATAGTACCGATGTCAAAAGTTAAAACCGTAAATGATTTTAGTGTTATCAAGTAGAATCGATATTAAAAACATTTAGCGCTACAGCCACGTTCCCTACCGTTTGAGCTATCGATAGATAGATAAGAAAAGTTTAAAATTAAACCACTTCAAGCTATGAATGATTTTGCGCATGCACAAAAGTAATAGAAATATGACGGCAATTTCAACTTGCCGACATATTTCTCTACGCGTTATTCGCCCATTTTATTCGTTATAAAATATCCTTCGTGTATGATTAATATTTCCTGTTAATTTTAGTGTTATGTGACTGGTAGTTTAAGAGTTAATCGGTTAAATGTTTTCACACAAATACACACGCGCGCGCGGATACATAATCTACTATTTTATTTTGGGGAACTGGCTTTTTCCCCCACATAAAAAACTGACCTTGTGTCTACCTTTGCCCACGTTGAAAGGCAAGTAACTAAAAACACTCTGAATTTTTGTTTTATGCATATGCTTTTGATTTAATTAAACTCGGATATACATGTAATGTTGTGACCCTTTGGGCTGTGATCATAGCGTAGTATCTGTGTTAACTGTGACAAGCAGGGCCAAGGGTCAAAACATTATTATTATTATTATTATTGTTGTTGTTGTTGTTGTTGTTGTTGTTGTTGTTGTTGTTGTTGTTGTTGTTGTTGTTGTTGTTGTTGTTGTTGTTGTTGTTGTTGTTGTTGTTAATTGATTTGAGCAATGGCGGGTCGCTGGATCAATTATTATGATTAGAAAAATAAACAATTAAATTGAGAAAAAATGATTGACATATAATATCGCAAAAGGAATGTGAAAATAAAAAATAGATGTAAACATGATTGTTGGTTTGCATAAACAAATAACTAGATTGGGGTTACATTAGCTGTTGGTCTGAGACACATAATGAGACACGTAATGAAACACGTGATTAAATGTAGATTTGGGAGATTCTAGCTAATCGTTAGCTGGACATCAGAGGGAACTGACGACTCAAGAGGAGAGTTGGTCTCCATGACGTAGTGAGCGGCGTCATTTCAGGCAGCCAATATGTAAAAACGTGTAATCTCTGAAGATAACGGCTGGATCATGGAAATAAATGTTCGTAAATAATTCAAGTATGTGTTGTGTTATTTACATCTGTTAACAAGAACTGTTTGTCTACAACTATTTCGATACGTCCACGTCAATCGTTTCCTGTTAGAACTGTTGCATAAATGTTAAAATATACACACTAGACGATCAACTAAATGATACGACGTATGTACATACACGTATTTACGCGTACACGAATATACAGAAAAAGGAAACCCCACTATTCAACATGTACGTCATTATAGAACGTATTCATACACACAACATACATAGTTGAAGTTTTAAAAGGCCCCTGACCCCATGAATCACATAGAGGTGGGAGGCATGTACATATTTGCGAGGTAGAGACCACTTTCATTATCTTCTTATAAGAGTTATTTTAATATTTGATACTAATATTTACAATTATCTCTTCTTTTTTACATAGGCATCACCACATTATCAAGGCCCAGAGGCCACTCAAGGATAAGGGTTAAAGAGTGTACAGTAGAAATTGGTCAATATAGTAATAATTAGTAATGAAAATTTGGTAAATTTGATAACTTATATGGAACAGCTCATCAAGAACTTATTAACTTTAGACTTGAACACAACCATATTGTAGTCAGCCTGTTTTTCAATATATCTCTAATAGACAATATCATTAGATACAAAAATTACTTTTAATACTTATAAAATCCGGGATGGTAGAAACATTTTTATATTTCGGTAGAAAACTTTCCTACTCAAAATGAAAACCAAAAAACAGAGAGTTCTAATACAACACACACACACACACACACACACACACACACACACACACACACACATATATATATATATATATATATATATATATATGTGTGTGTGTGTGTGTGTGTGTGTGTGTGTGTGTGTGTGTGTGTGTGTGTGTGTGTGTGCCTGTGTCTGTGTCTGTGTGAATGCATTACGTGTGTTTAGGTCGTATTTTATAACGTAATACAATTACTTTCGTTATATTAATTCTGGCGCATCTAAATTAAAATGGTGGACGTTTCTTCTGAAACTACAGAGCAATGTATTCATTAGGTTAAAAGAAATCGTGACTTCCCAACGAACAAAAATATCTATTTATGTACAACTAGCAGGGAGAGGCGATGTTTCCCGGGATTGAATGATGATCAACGAATTTTTCACACTATCATATATTTATTGTCATCAAAGTCGGTGAAATCACCTATTTTTCAATCAAATTGCCTGCTCTCTTTGGGGACCCATCGCGGTGCACTGGGAGGAAGTTTTACGTGCCAAATCACTTTGTTTACATTGTAGTCTAAATTGTACTGCAGAGAACTTCTGTTTATTTTATAAAATTATTTTTATATAATGGCTTGCATTAAAGTTTTGAATGCAAAAGTCAAGTATTATGCTATTATGCTTTAATTTGGCTCTAAATAAAAGCATTAATTTCGAACTTGCCCCTGTCATATCAAAGAACTAATTGTTGATTTTATGTACCTGACTTTTCTTCTTGTGCGGTCATAATGGGTTGAATTTAAGTTTAAAATGAAAAGGTCAAGTATCATGATTCAGTTGTGCTTTAAACAGAAACATTCATTTCGAACACGCCCTTGTCATATCAAAGAACCTACTGTTGATTTTATTTGCCGAAGCCTTCTGTTGGTATGGTAATAAAACTTCTCAAGTGCACTTGTAATGTTAGGCTGTATAAGGTGTTAACTTTGATTAAAATCGCCTGTTGCTTTTTTCATCGGATTTTTTCGATTATCGAAAACATTCCGATATAAAACATATCTACGAATACTCAGGCACATAAAGTATATTTGTGTAAAATTTCATAAAAATTAGCCCAAACGTTTCGGAGTCTATAAGAAACACGAACTCACACACACAGTTTATTTTATAGATATAGATATGTAAAGAAAATTGCTTTCAAATTGTTCACAATACAAAATAATAAACGAATTTTACATTTAAACTTCATAAAACAACGTGATGTTTAACGCATACAATGGTATAGCTTAATTAATCTTGTTAAATGGATTATTGTTCTTGCGTTTTGTGTACTTTTAATTAATGTTTCTGTTTTTATGTGTTAGGTGATTATATAGTACCTAGAAATAATAAAATATTTTATGTCGAAAAGGGACGTAACTCATTTACATTGATTATCTCCCTTAAAATAAAGAGCACTCTGGAGAATAGAGTTATGGCTCTTGCATTCCAGCTGTACGACATTTAAGCTAGGGGGTGTGGAGCAGCGACTTACAATTAATTGCATTATCATGTATTCTTACTTTAGTTCGGCGTTGCTCAGGTCCTATGTACTGTTCATAACTTGTCATACGCGTGAATACACTTTATGTAAGATTTCAAATGCTTAGACCAAATTTTGTCTGAGTAATTTCGTAGAGACCGCAGGGGTAATTTTTTAAACTTTGACCCAAATTTTGACCCCTTAGCATTTATTATTTTGGTCTTAAATCAAAATAAAAAAAAAGTTTTACTCATGTCCAAGTTACCTACATCTAAAATTTCAAATCTTTAGACCCAAAATTGGCGGAGGAATTTGGTAGAATCTGCAAACGTCAACTCTTTCAAGTTTGCCTTTTTGGCAACAAAATTTTCACCCCAAAACTGATTAAAATGCTTGCCGCATGTCTGAATACCAGTTATGTATAGATTTCAAATGTTTAGCCCAGAAATTGGCTAAGTAATTTGGTAGAGACCGCAGAGGTCAAATTATTTTTAACATTTGAGCCCAATTTTGACCCCTTAACATTTATTTTTGAGCTCAAATCAAATTATAAAGTTTGATCTATATCTAAGTAACCTACATTTAAAATTTCAAGCGTTTAGACCCAAAATTGGCGGAGGAGTTTGATAAAGCTTTCAAAGGTCAAATCGTTGAACTTTGGCCCCTTGACAGCTAAATTTTTGGTCGAAAACCGATTAAAAATTTTTTTCCAAATCTCAATACTCCTTATGTCAAATCTCGAGTTTTTAGACCGAAAATTGACAGAGTTATTTGCTAGGGAAATGTACATAGACACACACAGAGACATTTTTATAGATATATAGATATATCATATTCTGTTTATTTCTTAGTCTATACGTTACGCTTCGAACAAATGCTAAATACAAATTTAGAGGACCAAACTGCTTCAAAGAATGTTCAAATTTGCGAAATTTGGCTTCAAAAAGGCCAATCTGGCAACCCTGGACTAAAATATGAGAGTGGCTTCCCCTTGATGTAGCCTCATTTCAAGTATCACTATAATAATATATGATCATTGTTGTAATAGTGTGATAAAGGAACTCGTAGTAATTTCGACGTGCAGTAGTAGTTCTTCACCGAAAAAAGATATTAACAAAACATTATGTAAAAATGGGACATTCGAAAGAAACAGAAAACGAAAGAAGAACATTGTCTGCCAAGACGTGCTGGACTGAAGGCATAAATTAAAGATTTTCTCTTACAAGAAAAAATATCAGCTTCATCGAAGCATATTTGATGATTAAATATAGTTCTCATTCCGTGGAATTTCCACGGGTCCTGCTAGTAAATATTAATTGTTGATCATGTAATTTGTCTATATTATGTACGAGCACTAAGGTTGTCAGTTCTAAGAAACTTTATAAAGTAGAGGCGTTTTCAGGAACTGGCATGTTCTTGATCGGTATAGCCCGTTCTAGGGCTTGCTTTCTTTCAGCTTTGTCGATAACGTGCCGCAAGTATTAAATCTTCTACATGCATTTGACTTTTTTTTTTTACTTTGAAGCCATACTTTTTAGAAGACTTCGCGAATATGTCTTGTGTTGTTTCACATTATGGCTTTTCGTTAATATCTGGCTCAAATATGCAACCACGAAGTCAAGGTCGTTCAGCATAATGTACATTACTTGTTGGAAGATGACTGGTGGAAAAATGGTGGGATCCTTCTATCGATCCAGTGGATATCTCACTTCTGATGCAATTCTCTATCTATATAAGAGCCAAGTACGTCCAAAATGGAATACTGTTGCCACATCTGGGCTGCTAGAAAGGACTTGTCCTGCCTTGATAGAGTTCGAAATAGACTTCGTAGTCTCGTAGGAGATATCCTTTTCTCTTCCCTGCAACCTCTATCTTACAGAAGAGATGTTGCGAGTTTGTCTTTGATGTATCGTTATTTTCATGGAAAGTGTTCGACTGAGCTTCAGTCTATGGTACCTCTAGAAGTGTAAGCCATTTTGAGTTTCAGAACAGTTTCAGATGGTTCGCTGTTACACACAAGTCCTGAAAGGTGACTTGTTTGTAGTATACAGTTCCACAGAACAAAATATTCTTACCGTGTCGAAACCCGGGAAAAGAACTTGTGAAATTGCTCCAGAAAAGGTTTAATATTTATGAAGCAATTCTGCTTTCTGATTGGTTGGTAGCAGAACGTGAATTAATTTGATTCTTAGCAGCATCGTTTATAAATAGAATCGTCCGACTGTGTGGGATCAGACCCCATTACTGCGTCTGTTGTGATGGGATGTGTCTCCTAGCGGCTTCGGCTGCAGGGAGACAGGGTAGTACAAGTCAAGGATTCGTCATTTGACACTCAGCCCAACAGGTGAGGGGCCGGGAACCGGCCCAGCACCTGTTGGACTGAGGTACACCGCCTGGGTAATACCTAGGAGGTCCACCCTTCCAGGCCTTGCCACCGGGCTTTCCGGTGGGGCAAGTTTATTGCTTGCTGCCTGAGGCGCCCCGACCGGGGAATGCCGACGGGGTTATTCAGGCAATTTTTAAAATTGCAGGAGTGCCCCTCCTTTAGGGGAGCCTGTGGAGTTCCCACTTTCCAGGCCTTGTGCCAAATAATGCCGATGTGGGCAGCATTTAAATAACGACCCCATCACTGCGTCTGTTGTGATGGGATGTGTCTCCTAGCGGCTTCTGCTGCAGGGATACAGGGTAGTACACGTCAAGGGTTCGTCACTTGACATTCAGCCCAACAAGTGAGGGGCCGGGAACCGGCCCAGCACCTGTTGGACTGAGGTGCTGCCTTGTGCCAAATATTGCCGATGTGGGCGGCAATTAAATAACTACCCCATTATAAGTCCAAAATATTGCAACAGTACCCCCTCGCCAAACTTTCACAAGAAACACTCGTCTAGCTGAAAACACTATCAATAATTCCCCCACTCGTTATCTGTGCCTAAACATAAACGTAGATTCCATGAACAAAGCTTCTTTCTTAGAACTGCACGCCTGTGGAATTGTCTTCCGTTTTCCTGCTTTTCAGCTGATTACAATATGGTTGTCTTCAAGTCTAACGTAAACAAGTTTTTGATGAGCCGTTCCACTTAAGTTAACAAATTCACCAAATTTACACTTTTAACGATTACTATATTGCCCAATTTCTACTGTACACTCTTTAACCCTTATCCTCGAGTGGCATCTTGGCCTTAATGAGTGGTGATGCCTATGTAAAAGAAAAAAAAATTCGTGAATATGTCTTGTGTTGTTTCACATTATTGCTTTTCGTTAATATCTGGCTCAAATATGCAACCACGAAGTCAAGGTCGCTCAGAATAATAGACATTACTTGTTGGAAGATGACTTGTATCACTTTGATCCCAAACGATAAACGTTTTATTATGTCGACCCACGGTGGGTGTTAATACAGAGTAACTAATAATATTTTTCATCCAAAGGTATTTTAAGATATGCGTCACTGAGGCCGATCTTTAAAAAAAAGTTATTCCCTACATTTAGTTTCGCGAAAATTTCTTCAGGGTTTCGTAAAAGATTGTGATATTCTTTAAGTGCAGAATCAGCACAATTGAGTGTCTCCTTTGACTTCTTTTTCACATAAACAGTCGGTGAAACCCATTAATTGTAGTCGGCTCGACAGGATATCAGTTCTTTCTATCCAGTCAAGTTTTTCATTTATTTGTGATAAACAGGCGGGGAGGATCTTTTTATTTATTTATTTATTTATTTTATAAAAGACTATTTGGATGTTTTTAAATCTTGAATTTAATTATCTTACCATATCTATCTCCAGAAATAGCATCCATTACACCGACCCTCAGAGAAAAAAAACTCTTATTATACCGACTTGTAGAAAAAAAAACCTCTCATTACAAAAACTCTCATTACACTGACTTCCAGAAAAAAAAACATTCATTACAGTTACTGTAGAGAACAAACTCTTATTACACAAACCTTACAAAATTATTTAAGCGTTGTCTTAAGGAGAATTGCGTCCCAACACCCTGGAAAACTTCATCAGCATGTCCTGTATTTAAAAAAATCAGGTGGTCGGTTGTTTCATAGAGGACATTCATATTAATGCAGGGAAAACATAGAAAAGAGAAGGAGAACGACATTTATACATTATACTGTCTGTGGTTCTTATAACATATATTTAGAGAGGAGGGTTATCAGTTCTTATGACACAGGAGGGGGCAGTCATTACTTAGATGGAGGGGGGACACATTTCTTAGATGGAGCGGAGGACACATTTCTTAGATGAGTTATACACAAAGTTCATTATAAAGATGATGAGTGGGAACAAGTTCATATAAGATGAGAGGACACAAAGTTCATATTAACGATTATTTCACATTACTTTCAATTTGGTAGAATGCAGACTCAAGACGGCAGTTACAAAACCTGATGTGTTCTTTTATTACATTCGACCGGTCGCAATGATTGATAACATCCAGGAATTCCAAGACGACTACATGATTAAAACTTCCTCCCTCGCTTCTAAAGGGACCCTGCTCGACTGCATCCTGTCTCTAACTCTGTCTAACTCTGTCTCCCCTTCTTTCTAACTCATCTTCGACTCTAGCTCTTTTATTGAGAATTCATTTCTGCCATGACGTCATACGCATGTACGAAAACGTGCTGGACCCCGTGGAGAACTCACGTGGCTTAAACATACATTTCCAAAACTGCCAATAAAGAATTCTTCTAACCTATTTTTCGACCTAACTTATTTTTCAATATGTTTTTAATTTTCTATTGTTCGTTCTTCTAACTGACATTATTTTAATTCAGTTTTCACAAAAAAGAATTGAACAATCAAAATTCCTTTTACTCAAACATATCTATTATTTTATATTAAATTGAACAATGCGAATTCTATATTCCATTTGTGACCCTATTTCTGAACCTTGCTTACAAGGTTCGAATCTTTCTTGTAACATGGTCATTTCCCTCTCGATACAGACCAATCAGTCTCTTGTGCATCATTTGTAAGTTGCATTTCTTCGTTTGCATATTTTAAAACTAAATATTAATCAGAAGTGACTTTTTCTATGGCATTCATCGTCATGCCCAAATATCAGCTGATGTGATATTGTAAACAAACACAGGTGGACTTTGATGAACGACATTATTGTTATCATTATTATTTTTATAAATTTTATTTTATTTATTTATTTATTTACTGCGAATTAATCCACCGGGCAAATTATTTCTCGTAATATATAAAAACCAATAGATTCTATAATAATACATATACCATTTGCATAAAGTAAAATATCATGCTTAAGTATATTGTAGGACCGGGCAACGCCGGACTGGCAGATAGATAGATAGGTAGTATATATATATATATATATATATATATATATATATATATATATATATATATATATATTGCAATCATGAAGGGAAGACTTATAATTCATGATAGTAAAGCACGTTTTAAAATAAAGAAAAAGGGGCGAAGAAGAAGAGAAAAGAAAAATAAAGTGAGGAGTCAGCTGACTGCTTTCTCAAAGGGATTAAAAAAGGGGAAATCGAAAATATGTATATTTAAAACTAGTAGGACTCGTTAACCGGCGTTGCCCGGTGGTAGCATCCTCCCTTCTCATGTAAAAAAAATAAAGTACGGCTGGTGTTGTTGCTGTAGTAAAAACCACCAACCTCCTCAAGTTAATGAAAGGCAATCAGAATGGATATCCCCAACCTACCTATGTTAAGAACGGCTTTCGCAACAGACACTTCATTTTGTGAGTGTGGGTATGGGTGTGGGTGTGGTTTGCAAGAAAGTAGCCCGAACTGTAAGGTATGTGTAGTAAAAAAAAAAAAAAAAAAAAATCGTGCAAACCTTTTACCACTGGCAACGCCCGCTTCAGAAAGTGAAAGAAGAAAGAAGAAGAAGAGAATGGCCACTGCGTCTATTTATAGACTAGAGATCATGGGAAGAGTATGCAAATAAATTTGGACGGTTTTGTCCTATAAAAAGCCTGTATTTGGGAGAGAGGGTGTCTTTTTTGTTTGGCAGAAGCAATTGCTGTCAGAAGTGCATTGGACTGCAGGATTGAAGAGTGAAGATTGAGTTGTGGGGTCATTGTATTTAACCACAAGCTATTTCGGCGCCTCCTCTTTCTCAATTAACCACTGTTTTTTTTATCCGTGTTAGCGCATCTGCCTTGTTTCTTTCAGAAGGCACAAACACTGCTTTTATTTGCAGTTTCAATTCAGACATCAACTCTCTAAGCATCCCTAATCTCCGCTTTATTATCACTTCTCCGGCACCCTTTGTTCGTATTCTGCCACTCTCCTCCACAGTAGAGTTCACCCAACTGAGTACAGTGGCTGAATCAGTTCTTATTTCAATATTTGTCAGTCTCCATTTGATAGCTAAATTGACACCCTTTAGAACAGCATCTAATTCAGCTATGTTAATGTGATTAAAGTCATCACTTTTCCTCAGCCAAGTTGCATCTTCCGCCACCACACCGCCAATCTCGACAACCACGCCAGTTGCAACATTGCTTGCATCACACCACACGACTTCTTTTTTCACCTCAGCTAGAACCTCCTGCATCACTTTCATGGTTTTGCAATCAACTTTTTCTTCCCAATCCATTCCATTTGCTCTTCTTTTCACATAACTACATGCTAATCGCAGCCATCCAGCAATTGGATAGTGCCCCAATAATTTACCACAGATCGAAAATAGCTCCCGCCTACTAATTTCTCCTCCCATCTCTGGGATCTCGTTGCCTCTCCTGAACATTAGTGCACCCATCTTATTTTTCATGATTCATATATTGATGATATAATGGTAGACGTAACGAAAATAATGCAGAACAAGAAGATGCAGAACTGATAGAGATGAGACTCGTGACCGCCTTCACTGAGGGGCCTTTTGAGGCATACGAAAAACTGCAACGATTCAAGTGGACAGGAGAATCGGTGGATGTTTATGCTAATAAAATCAAAAGATTGGCTGGACTGGCGGGATATCTGGGAAGAGGGCTAGAACATACAGCCAAACTGGCATTCATAACTGGATTCCCAGACGATGTATCTGTGGCATTACAGCAGCTACCGAACATAGAGAGAATGGATGTCAGCAAACTGATACCGACTGCACGGCTTTTAGTCAGCAAAAGGGTCGTAGAAACTCGGACATTGGCCGCAAGTGCGCAAACTAATGAGACTAATAAGGGAAAGAAAGAATCAAGCCTTCATGTTTTAGATTTAAGGCGTGTGGTCCATTTAGGTGATGAGGATGGTGGTACTGAGCCAGGGAGTGATGAAGATGAACCGGTGCCGATGCAGAGACCGCAAAGAGAACGCAATGCGCCGATCTGGACACGGGATTATGAGATGTGAATGATCTTTAATGATCATGGGGGCGTGTAGTAAAAAAAAAAATCGATTTGTATTTGGGAGAGAGGGTGTCTATTTTGTTTGGCAGAAGCAATTGCTGTCAGAAGTGCATTGGGCTGCAGGATTGAAGAGTGAAGATTGAGTTGTGGGGTCATTGTATTTAACCACAGTATGTTATAATAAGAAACGATATATTTAGCGCTGTTGCCTAATTGGGTCAATAATTAATAACAAAACATTCAATAATAGTTATAATAGATTAAAGTACGCACAAATAGTTTTAAACTTCAATGGTATTTTCCATTATGAAGTATTTGTGTGTAAAAATAAAAAAGGAAATATTTAATAATAATTAATCTCAGTGTGAAGTCCCCGGAAAGAAAAATCTAAAAAAATGTAAATAGTAGAGTTTACCAGTTCGCGCACCCCACCCCTATAAAATAAAAAAAAACTATAAAAAGGAAAAAAAGTGGGGGGGGGAGAAAAAAAGAAAATTACCTGAATTATTAAATTGTTAGGCGAAAGTACATAATAGTTACACAACACCCTTCCGTCCCCATGTTAAGAATGGCTTTCTAAATAATAACGTTATTATTTCAGCACGGATCGATAATTGCAAACCATTCTCATTGGTTCTGTAATTTCACATGTGCATGTGAAATCCGTATTATATACTGTATTTATTAGTTTGGGGGTTTAAAGTATCGCTAATATGTATGTGACTGAGTGACATTTAAAAACAATTATAAACACTTCAAACATTGCGGGAGACACTTAAACATTAATCACGGTAACATAAGTGCATAGCCACATTATGTTTTTATATGTTTTAAAATAGTATGTTTGTTTAATCCGGTCCCAAAATAAATAAATAAATAAATAAATAAAACCATATAATTACAAAATAAATAGAAATTTACAAAGTTCAAGCCAAATAGGAAACTGTATATTTTTATTGTTGAATAAAAATTAATTATCAGAGCAAGAATAGGTTGACTATAAAAAAAATGCAATAACAAAATAAATAGGAACCTAAAAGACATTCCCTCTGTTTACAGAGAGAAGGCCTTCTCAACCGAACGTGAATATTCCCCAAAATCTTTGAACGTGAACAGTCTCCAAAATCTTTGAATGGAATGTTGGGTGAAAACGATCCAGAATTGAACATGATTTTGTGCTGAAGTTCGCTGCAGATGACGAGTTTTTAACAGGTACTATCACTCCGGGTCAGAGTGGACTTGGGAGCAATGGTAATTAAATGGTCGCTCCACACTCCCCAAAGCCCGCAAGCTGGGGCCTCACCACTGGATATAGTTTAAGGTCATATCCTGGACCGTATTATTTGGATTCTTCAAACTACTGTTCTGAGCTTGAGTGTTATTTGCATAACGTTTCGGTCAACATAACCGCCGACCTTCTTCAGGTGTATCTTGTCAAACTCTAGGAATTTTTCTGTGGAATTTAGGAATCTGCACAAATTTTCAAACAATTTAATCCATGGAGGTAGCATGCTCTTGTTCCATCAGCCATGACTGGGTAGAAGTATAATAATTTGCAATCGTATTTTGAGTATCGCCTGTACTGAGGGTATTTAGTTCTCTCCCACTGCAAGAACTGTGACACCAGGGTTGGAAAGTGGGATTGAGAAGTCAGCGCCCCAAATGAGGGGCTCTCTGACCTGCAAAAAGTGCCCGGGTAAACTTGTTGGTATTCCCAGGTAGGCGATTACCAATAAACTAACCCCTTCTCAATTGTTGGCAAGTATGTCTTTTGCATGGTATGTCTCATTTCTGCTTTTGCGAGGTACGTAGACTCTTCCATTCAATGTCAACGTTGTTCGACTCCCATAGTTGGCAAAGCAACTACATTAAAAATTGTAAATTACATTATTATTATTATAATGGGGGGGGGCATACGGAGCAACAGATAGAGCTCAGTTTGTAATACAAAGTCCTAGTAAATATATCCCCCTTATTGGAAACACTGAGGGGAAACACGAGATCAAATTATTGCTAGTATGTTTGGGAGAGGTTCTTTTCGTTTTTTTTTTTTATTCGTTTGTTTGTTTTGGAGGAAACGTTGGCGAGATTACCCACCCCCTCTAAATTCCACAATTTTCACTTTTTATTTTTTTTTTTAATTTTTTCCTGTTAATACCATCGATTACAGACTAAAGTTACAGATAATAAAAAAAAAAATGAAAAAACATTTTTGTAAATTTTCATGTGGGGGTTCAGTTTTCAAAATATTTCGTGTTCAACGAAAGTACAACGTTATAATTGAGAAATGTATACCCACGTTAAAAGTTATAAAAACTGATTTTTCACATTTTTTTTTATAGTTTGAAACGTAATTATGAAATCGATGATATTAACAGGAAAAAGTTTTTACAAAAAGTGAAAATTGTAGAATTTATTGGGGGGGGGGGACAATCTCGCCAACGTCTGGCTTTGTTTTTTTTTTGTTTTTGTTTTTTTTTTCAATATTTTAAGCAGATTATTATTGATTTGAAACTTGCGGAATGTGCACTGTTTTATGGTTGTTCTAAAAATGGAACGGAAATTTTAGTTTCGTTCCGTTTTGATAGTTTTTTTTTTAATTGTACCCCCCAAAAACGAATGTAATCACAAGTATAACATTCAACAATCGTACTTTTTATATATTAAAAAAAAAGAAAAACTTATTTCATTTATAAAAATAAAATTTCATTAACAAAAATGAAATAAGTTTTTTAAACGAAAAAAGTCAATTTGTTTTGTTTTTTTTATTTCCTTTTCGGTATTTTTTTTTATTTTACAAAAGTCCAACTCACCGTTCACATTGAAAATGTCGACTTTTAGAGGTTTTCGTTTACGTTTACAACGAATAAACACCCCAACCTTCCCATGTTAAGAACGACTTTCGGAATAGACACTCCCAACCTACCCATGTTAAGAACGGCTTTCAGAATAGACGCCCCTAACCTTGTCAGTATACCGGAAAACCCATAAAAGTTGACATGTCGTATGTGAAAGACGAGTTGGACGTAATGTAAAAATGTACCGAATTTAAAACGGAACGAAATTCAAATTTCCGCTCCATTTATACAACAACAGTAAAACGGAGCATTGTCCACAAGTTTTACCTAACTTAGCATATTAATGTTATTTTTTTAAGTAAAAACAATATTTAGGTTTGAATATAAATTACTAAATTCATTTCACTCTAAATAATTTAGAAATAGGAAACTCATTGAATCTTTAATTTACTGAATAGTAAAAACATGACCCACAATGGTTGATTTGATGCTAATATCCATTTTCAATGAATATTTGACGGGAAAGCGACCACGTGCGGTTAATTTAAATTAATTTTAAAACACGAGGCGAGTCCACGGCCTACAAATAAACAATGTGATGTGACGGCGGGCGGTGATGGTGATATTTCCCCAAATAAACAAATGGCTACATCCTTACAAAGAAAACCACCTAATTTAATAAAGAAAAATTAAGTGTAATGTTATAATTAAAAAGAGATATATAAAAACACGCATGGATACGGTGAAAATACTATACCAAAATGTCGAAGCAATATATATATATATATATATATATATATATATATATATATATATATATATATATATATATGCTAGCATGGGTGCCCGGCGTTGCCCAGGTATTTGGAGGTGTATGTTGAGCAAAAAAAAAAGTCAATTCTTTTAACTTTGATCCCTATTATGACCCCTTAAAATTTATTGTTTTGGGCTAAAATCAAGTTAAGTTAGATCCATGTCCAAGGAACCTATATCTAAAATTACAAGCGTGTAGACACAAAATTGTCGGAGGAGTTTGGTAGAGTTCTCAAAGGTCAAATCGTTGAACTTTGACCTCTTAATCGCCAAATTTCTGGCCGAAAACCAATCACATCGATTTCCCCAAATCTCAGTACCCTGTATATCAAATTTCGAGTCTGTAGGCTAAAAATTGACAGTTATTGCGTATGGAAATGTACACACACAAACACGTTCACTTATATATATATATATAAATATATATATATATATATAAATATATATATATATATATATACTCCTATAAATTCGGTGGTTTTCTTTTGTGTGTATCGATATTCATATTGAAACCCTCTTTTCTATTTATTTGAAAAGAAAATACAATTTTCTTATATCTTGGTTGTGCAATTGCATTCACTAGCAAACGATCTAGCTAATTTGCATATTCTTTTAAACATTCATTTTAATTAATTCCCTATTAGTTGCTTCGGTATTTTAATTGGGTAGTCATCTTTAGTTAACTATTATGTGTAATTATATTCATGCAGATGTTCTACATGATTCATGCTTGCATAATATTTGCGAAAAAAGTTTATAGTAAACATAAAATTGTTTCCATATATATTTATGTATACGTATATATTTTTGTTAAGCAAATCTATCTATCTATCTATCTATCTATCTATCTATCTATCTAAGTTAACGTGTCTGTGTATCTGTCTGTGTATCTCTCTGTCTGTGTGTGTGTACATTTCCCTACGCAATAACTCTATTAATTTTTAGTCTACAGACTCGAAATTTGATATACATGGTACTGAGATTTGGGGAAATCGATGTGATCGATTTTCGGCTTGAAATTTGGCGATTAAGGGGTCAAAGTTCAACGATTTGACCTTTGAGAACTCTACCAAACTCCTTCGACAATTTTGGGTCTACACACTTGAAATTTTAGATATGGGTTCCTTGGATGTGGATCTAACTTAATAACTTGATTTGAACCCAAAACAATAAATTTTAAGGGGTCATAATAGGGGTCAAAATTTTAAAACATTGACCGCTTTTTTTTTTTTTTTACTCAACATACACCTCCAAATACCCGGGCAACGCCGGGAACCCATGCTAGTATATATATATTATTATGTGGACTATGCCAGATCTATCTTTGTTTCTTGAATCTTGGGGTTCGCTTACAATTCCCTGCGATCCATTCGTTGTTTGATGGAGAGTGAAGGTTATCTCATTTTCCAATTTATTCCGAAGTCTTCATATAATGTTCTACCTATCATTAAAATAACCATAATAAATCCAATAAGAGTTGTATTCGAAAATAGACAGTTTCATCGTCTGCTGTCATATCCTTTAGACTATTTTTCCCTCCCTTCTAAATTCAGTGAATCAAAATGGTGGAAATATTTTCCATCAAATAATTAAAAAGACGAAAACGGATTAATTATTTTGACACTTAATCAATTCCTTTTTTTAATGTTAGATTTTTAATTGTATTTTTCTCTGTTTATTACTATATTTTTTATTTCTTTTTATTTCTTTTTGATTTCACTAATTCGATGATTTATTTCCTGCTATTTATAATCGAAATGAAGAAAACAAAATTAATCTTTATCTCAAGTAGTAGAATAACATCTTGAAATTAATAGCAAGCTTCGGGGTTTGACCTTTGCTCCTGATCTAAAATGGAATACGTACATCAAAGGTTGCCAGGGTCGCTGGAAAAATGAGGGGATCCTTCTATCGATCCAGTAGATATCTACATGCTGATGCTACATCTACCTGTATAAGAGCCAGGTATGCCCAAGGATGGAGTATTGTGGCCACATCTGGGCAGGGGCTGCTAGGAAGACTTATACTGCCTTAACAAAGTTCAGAATAGACTTCGTAACCTAGTGGGGGATGCCTTTTTATTTTCCCTGCAATCTCTTTCTCACAGTAGAGACGTTGCGAGCGTGTTTTATCGTTATTTTTATGGAAAGTGCTCGTCTGTGCTCCAATCTGTGTCCCCCTCACCAAATATTCACGAGAAACACTCGTTTGGCTGGAAACACTATCAATAATTTCCCCACTCTATATCTGTGCCTAAACCTAAATGTAGATTCCATGAACAAAGCTTCTTTATAAGAACTGCACACCTGTGGAACTGTCTTCCGTTTACCTACTTCCCAGCTGACTCCAAAATGGCCGTCGTCAAGTCCAATGTAAATAAGTTCTTCATGAGCCGTTTCACTGAAGTAATCCAATTTATCAAATTTACACTTCTAATGATTACTATGATATTGTCCTTTTGACCTATGTACACTCTTTAACCCTTATCCTTGAGTGGCATCTGGGCCTTGATAAGCGGTGAATAAAAAAAAAACAAGGTCATAAGCAGTTGGATTCCTAAGATTCAAAATGTTTCGCCTAGAATTCTAAAATATTCGACTCTGTATTTTAAAGTTTCAGTAATAATCGTAAGATAAAAAAAATCTATTTTCGATCCGATTTCTACGATTCTTACCCCAACTCCTTCCAAAATCTCAGACTCTCACCCATTCTGACCCCGACTCCCTATTTTAAAAGTCATTGCATTTTATTTTTCATAGAAGATGCCAATCTTTTCTAAGCTCAATCGTACTGATTCGTAACTTAGGAATATATAAACAAATATCCGATCTCTGCTTCTTTCTATATCGACTGTCAAGGACAGGGTTAGTTGCATAGTCAATGGAATTACTAAAGTTAGACCTATCTACCGACGGATACGATCTATGATAAATATGAGATGTCCGTGTCAGATAAAGTCCCGATTCGTTAGGGCTTTAAATGAGAATGAAGTAGAGGCACGTAAAGTTATCGAACTGTGGTCATGTATGGTGTATGTGCGTGTGTGTATGTATGTGTGTATGTGTTGTTTGTGTATGTGTGTGTGTGTATGTGTGTATGGTAGTGTATGTGTGTATGTGTGTATGTGTGTGTATGTGGGTGTATGTGTGTGTATGGAGTCAGCACTAACCCTATTCAAGGTTTAACCGGCTTCCTCCGAAGTATGAGGTTTCATGGGAGTATGAAATTTACAAGCGGTCCCCAGTCGCATGTATATCCCCGTTAGGGGAGATGACGTTAGGTTTTTGCAACTTTTTGCAGGGAGGTGTCGACGTCCTCCTACATACAGCACCTAGACTTCCGAAATTGGTCACCCATTTTAGTACCGACCAGGCTCAACGTTGCTTAACCGGTGATCTGACGGGAACCGGTGTGTCAACGTGATTAAGCCGTATATAAATACTTGTGTATATGTGTGTATTGTGTGCGTATATGTGTGTATGTGTGGGTATGTGTGTGTGCGTATGTGTGTGTATGTGTGTATGTGCGTATGTGTGTGTATGTATGTGTGTGTATGTGTGTGTGTACATACTTGTACGTATATCGAGGTCAACAAAAAGACGTCTAGCGATCAAAGATTTGAACGAGGAATCAAACTAAAGCTAAGTTCATGCTGATCTCAAGTCGCAGAATAAGCATAGCTAAGAATCTTACTATAAAGTCATAAACGAGTAAGAAAAATGAAACGACAAAAGATTATATGAATTTATATAAGGTCGTATCAAAACCTGCCAAGTTTACTGAGAGGTAACCCCCCACACACACACACTCTCCTTTTCTACCTCCGCCCGCTCTTTCTTGTTTTTATTTAATTTCCATTAATAAACGTAGGTGTGCTCAACTTTTTTCAAATAATAGAAAGATTTTGTATTAAAAAAAATTACTGTTTAAAGCCGGGCTTCATTGAAAGATCCAGCCTGTTGCCATGGGATTTCTAAAGAAATCACTACTGAAATATGTATGAACATATGTAGCCAATAATGTTTGTAGAAATCAATTAATATTATACTATAATAATGATCTGCTTGTAATTGAGCACTTTTTGGTAAGCACCAGGGTTTCATTCGATTTACATCTAAGAAACTATAGCAATACATGTATATATATATATATATATATATATATATATATATATATATATATATATATATATATACTTATATATATATATATATATATATATATATATATATATATATATATATATATATATATATATGATAAGAATAATGGAAATAGTATTCCGATAAAATAGAGAAATAAAAAGGAACAAACCTAGTTATGTGTTCATGAACGTTTCGTTTTTATTTCGAGACTTCCTCTCTCTCTCTCTCTCTCTCTCTCTCTCTCTCTCTCTCTCTCTCTCTGTTGTTAAACTAGCACCTCTCCCAAGCCGATAAATTTTTTATCTCTGCGGTCTCTATCAAATTACTTAGTCAATTTTTGGTCGAAACAGTTGAAATTTTACATAAAGTGTATTCAGACATAGGGCAAGCTTTTTAATCGGTTTTGACCAAAAATTTGGCTGCTAAGGGGTCAAAGTTCCAAAATTTCAACCTTGGCGGTCTCCAGCAAACTATTCAGCCAATTTTGGTCTAAACATTTGAAATTTTACATAAAGGTTATTCAGACATGCAGCAAGTTTTTTAATCAGTTTTGAGGCGAACATTTGGCTGCCAAGGGGTCAAGGTTGAAAGAGTTGACCTTTGCAGACTCTACTAAAATCCTCCGCCAATTTGGGGTTTAAACACTTGAAATTTTAGATGTAGGTTACTTGGACAGGTGCCAAACGTTTTAATATGTATATACATATGCACATAAAGTTATGAACAGTACATAGGACCCAAACAAATCCAATCTGAACTGCTAGTAATATAAAGAAAAGAAAGAATCATAGATGCAAAATAATTTTTATGATTTACGGAATGTTTAATCGTAATAATCTATCTATCTGTATATATAAAAGCGAAAATGTATGTATGTATGTGTGTATGTTTGTGTGTCTGCTAAAAACTTTCGACAGACAAAAATTCAAAAACTCGGTATTATATTGAAGCTCCATCCTTCGCTCAAAAAATATCGAAAAATTGGCCAAAAACGTTCATTTTTTCACCCCGAAATCGACAATTTTCGAGAGGGGGGGTCAACAAAAACGGCCCTCTCGACCAGTTCTACGCATGCGCCAGATGACGTCATGACCTGATTTACTTTAAATAGTTGAAAGATTGAACAAATTTCATGTACTTCACGTTAGGTTAGTGGATTAGTGCGTTGACTCATTATCTAAACGTTTTGGGTTCGATTTTTAAAATTTTAATGTCGAAACAGGCTTATTTAAGCCATTTTTCATTGTTCGTTTTCTGTTTTCATTGTTCGTTTGCCTTACGTTAGTTTTTTTTTGTGTTTTTCCCCGCTTAAGTGTTAACGTTGTTTTCTTTTTTTTACTTCGGTTATAACAAACAAACCTGGTCATTGACGTCGTCGTCGTAACGCTCGACGACTTCCGTCAATTTGGTCCTTACTTAAATAAATTCAAACATCTTTCACTAACCCATTCTGGCTGGCCGATTTTATTTTCAAACTTCGCCTCAGGGCTTCGGGTTCGATCCTACACCCCCGGGTTCTTTATTATTTAACACCACACACACCTACAAACACCCGGGCAACGCCGGGTACTCCCGCTAGTCTATATATATAAAAGCGAAAATGTATGTATGTATGTATGTGTGCATGTTTGTGTGTCTGCTAAAAACTTTCGACAGACACGACGAAAATTCACAAGCTTGGTATCATATATTCAATTCCGTCGACGTCGTCTTAGGTTAGTTGCTTAGGTGGCGGCGTCATAATCTAAAGGTTTTGGATTCGAATCGTAGTGTTAGGTGTCTTTTTTTTTTCGATTTTTTAAATTTTAATATTGAAACAGGTTATTTAAGCAATTTTCACGTGTTTTTCTGGGGGTATTTTTCAGATTTTTAAAGAAGTTTTAACGTTCGTTCTTCTGTTTTCTTTTTCCATCACATTCGCGTTTTCTTTTTTTTTCCGATTTTTACATTTAACATCGTTCGTTTGCCTTACGTTAGCTTTTTTTTTGGGGGGGGTGCTTTTTTCGATTTTTAAAAGTTTTAACATATTTAATAATTTAATATTTAATATTTTAAAATATTTACTTCGCTTATTCTTATGTTTTGAATACTCCCTCCCCCGCCTCCGCGCCCGAGCACACACACCTCTAAACACCCGGGCAACGCCGGGTACCCCCCCCCGCTAGTTTATAATAAAAAATAATAAAGAAACGAATTTTTAGTACTCAAAAGATATGTTCCTTTGTTCTTAATATTGTTGCAAATTAAATTAAAAAATAATAAGAATCAATCTACCGCAACATTCACAGGTTCAAGAAAAAGCGAAGAGAGAGAGAGAGAGAGAGACAGAGAGAGAGAGGTGAGAGGGAGAAGAGAAGGTGAGAGAGTGGATTAGTTTATTTTTTAAAGTAAGATTTAACTAGCGTAATTATTTTTATTCATTTATTTTTATTTATTTTATTTTTGTTTATTTTAATGAATATTTGTTTTATTTTTTTTATTTTACCTCGATTATTTGTTTCGTTTTGTTTTTTTTACACTAATATTTTCTTCGTGTGTGACAACGATAGGAAATGAAAAAATATAAGTTACTTACTATTCCTCCAATCATAGCTGAGTGGTCTTCCTAGTATAAAACATTTTCTTTCTATTATATATATTGCATTTCAAAAAATTAAATTATGTTTTGTTTTGTTTTTTTACAAGGGAATCACCGCTTATCAAGGCCCAGAGGCCACTCGAGGATAAGGGTTAAAGAGTGTACATTGGTCCAAAGGACAATATCATAGTAGTCGTTAGAAGTGTAAATTTGGTAAAATTGGATTACTTAAGAGGGACGGCTCATCAAGAACTTGTTTACATTGGACTTGAAGGCGGCCATATTGTAGTCAGCTGGAAAGCAGGTAAACGGAAAAGAGTTCCACGGGCGTGCAGTTCTAAGAAAGTAGCTTTGTTCATGGAATCTACGTTTAGGTTTAGGCACAGATAAAGAGTAGGGAAAATTATTGATAGTGTTTTCAGATAGACGAGTGTTTCTCGTGAATGTTTGGCGAATGTTTGTTGGTTTCCGGACTATTAAAACTAATGGTTGTGTCTCTGTGTTTATGTGTGGGTGTGAGAGAGTGTGTCGAAAACTACACAAGGCGCATACACAAAGTTGGCATATTCTTTTTAGTTATTGTCTCGAGCAAAATATATATTATAATATTATTATTATATTATATATATATATATATTATAATATATAATATAAGAATTTTTCATTTTAGTATATATTTGTTTTTAAGATGTTTTGATTGTCACAAGGAAAATAATTAGTCAAGAGATGTCGGGGGGGGGGGGTAACATTTTGAACGAGTTTTTAATGTTATTATGTAGTAATTCGTCAATGACTTTTCACGTTATCAGAAAAAGCAAGAATGAATAATAGGAGGGAAGGGTGATAGTAAGAGTAGGGGAGAGATGCGGAGTGGTGGAGAATGAAGGGGCATAAGAGAGAAGTGGAGGACAATAAGAGAGGGGGGGAGATAGAGATAGGTATTATTATACGCAATTTTTAACTCTTCTATTCTGCTGTCTATGCCCCCGGCCAATGCCGAGTTACCCTACTAGGATGTATATAAGGAAGAATTTATAATATTTAAAAAAAAAAAAAAAAGTTTTTACTTATGTTTTTGTGTGTTTATTTTCGTCGTCTTCTTTGAGGGACGTCTTACAAAACACATCGTTCCGAAAAGAAATGAACAAATCTTCTAAACTCGTTTGTCATAAACAATGATACGTCATAGACGCTCTTTACGAAACAAACACTTGTGAATTTTTGCTTGGAGGACATTTTTTTAATTTTTGTTTTTATTTTTAATGAATTTCATCCGAAGCAAGGGAAGACAATTCTAGAAGTTCTTAATTTTTTTCAAAGATTTCTTCGAATGTCTTTTCCACATTTCATTGAAATGAATAAAAAATGTTGCAATTTTTAAAAATTCTAATCATTTTATAAAATCTAAAAACTAAAACAAATATTGTGTGTGCGTATCCAAATAAAAGTCGAAAACTACACAAGACGCACGCACAAAGCTGGTATATTCTTTTTCAGTATTACCTGGCTAAAATATGATTCTTTTTAATATATGTTCGTACATGTTGTTTTGAAGATGTGTTGATAATCACCAGGGAAAAGACTTTGTCAATAAATATTCAGATAAAAAATGTTTTATTTTGTGTTAATTTAGTGTTTGCCTTGTGTTTGATTGCTTTTAGCATAAGTTACATTAACCTTTAACATCTCTTGGAATTGTCTCACCTTGTTCCAAGTGGAATCCTTCAAAAATGAAAACCGAAACTTAAACTGCACTAGTATCAAAGTTTCTCTGTACAACATTTTTATTTCATTTTTGTGTGTAAATTTTTATTGGATATTGAGTATTTCTAATACGAATATATATATATATATATATATATATATATATATATATATATATATATATATATATATATATATATATATATACTAGCTGTACCCGGCCACGCGTTGCTGTGGCTCAGTTTGTTAAAATGGAACACATGTGAAAGTAGAGAAAAGTGTGATTCTTTTTTTCAAGAGAATGTACAAATTATTTTTTTAATAGATGTTAAGAAAATAAACAGAAAAATACTTCCATCATTAATTATGCAAAAAAATAAATAAAATGGTGATTTAGTGTTTCAATATGCTTATAAATTACGATAAAACTTGCTGAGTATGCACTGTTTTACGGTTGTTGTAAAAATGGAACGAAAACTTAAATGTTGCTTCATTTTAATCTTTCTTCATTTTTTAAGTGTGCCCCCCAAACGAATATAATCAAAACAGTAACATTCAACAATTGTACTTTATGTATATAAAACACAAAATATTTATTAAAAAAAAATTTTTTTTTTTTTTTAAAGTTAATAACGAAAGGGAAATAATTCCATTTTAAAACGAAAAAGTCAGTTTACCTAACTAAAAAAGGTAAATATCCAGATAAGCTACTACAGAACACCGACCACTCTAATTTGTTTTTTATAGGTAATTGAGGTCGCTTACAACGAATCTGATAGTCAAACTTGGGGCAAATTTACCGTTTGCATGGTATTTACCCCTGAACCCACGAACTTCTTTCCACCATTTTGCAGCATCCGTTTATGCTACGCGCATGCACGCTGTAGCATAAACGATGGCTTCACCAAGCAAACTACGTTGGGGGGAGGGGATTTTTTTTCCAGGACATAGAATTTTCTAATTTTCAAAAATACATTATAGCGCTTTTTGGGTGGAAAATTTAAAATTAGCTGAAAAAGAAATAAAATAAGAAAAGGAAAGCACACCAAGTTGGAGTAGGGGGGTAATTTATCTGGGTTTTTTTTTACCTGGAACATCGAATTTTCAAATTTTCCGTAAGTAACGCACCGACATTTACCAATTAGAACACCATTTAACATTTTCCGAAGATTTTACTTTGTACATTGGGGGCGCGAGCGGGGGGGGGCGGATGTGATGTTGGCGCGCGCGCGCCCTAACATCACATCCCCCCAAACAAATTAGAGTGGTCGATGTTCTGTAGTAGCGTATCTGGATATTTCCCAAAAAAAAATATTTAGGTTTGGCTTAAATTCCTAAACTCATTTCACCCTAAATAATTTAGGTGACTGAAATAGGAATCTAATTGAATCTTTAATTTCCTGAATAGTATCCGAGAATTCATTTTTCTTCGAGTTATATCGAATACATTAATACGGACTTTAGGGGCTTTTTTCGTAATGTTACTGTAAAAATTATTTTTTATTGTTACAAATTACAATGCTTTAAAAAAAAAGCAAAAATAAATTCTTGCGTTTTTTATTTACTACTGAAAACCATAACTTTAGTAAAGGTATTTTTTGTTTAAACAAAATAAAACATTTTCATTAAGAGTTAAGTAAAAATAATTAGTTCATTATATTCTGCGATCATTATTTGAAAAATACTGCAATTTTCATTAAAATTCGTAAATTTCCTGATTTTTGGTGAATTTTTAAGTAAAGGGAGGAGTCAAAATGTGTATACACTTTGAGCGTCGGCATTCATTTTGCGACCACGTGTGGTTAATTTAAATTAAAGTTCAATCATATGGTTACATTATCAATAATCATGTAATTAAACCCATTGAAAATTTACCGATATTGTAAACACATTCTGTTTACATTAAGCCTGTAGTGTTTTTTTAGTGATGCAATGTTGTCAACTAAGATTTAAAAAAAAAACCCGCGAGATCAGGAGAAAGAAATGTCCAGAAAATCGCTAGATTTTTAACTTATCGTCTGAAATTTTCAAAAATCGCTAATTCACCCCTCCCCAAAAAAAAACTCCATAATGTTCCGTGTTTTCTCACTATGGGTTTGTATTACTGTACACAGAGATTCGAAAAAGTTGTCAAAAAACAAATATATAACAAATAAATGTTATCAAAGGCAATATAAGTTACTTTTCTACCTAACTGGATATATTTTTTGTGTTTTTATTCAATGTAACATGTTTATTCAGCTCGAAAACCATACAGTGTTTACCGATGTATTGGAACATTCAAGATGGAGTCTGATTCTCTCTTTAACATGGTAAGTTTGGGAAAAGATGTTATAAATAAAAAACCGGATAAAATACTGTTAAAAACTCGCTCAATACATGTTACTGTGACATAGGTTGACATATATTCGGCGGGTTTTTAATAGTATTTGTATAGTTTTTTTTATTTATAACACCTTTTTCCAAACTTACGGTGTTAAAGAGGGTGCAAGACGCCATCTTGAATTTTGGAATACATCGGTAAACACTGTATGTTTTTCGAGCTGAATAAATATGTTGCGTTGAATAAAAATACGAAAATTAAATCCAGTTTGGCAGAAAAGTAACTTATAACATTTATTTGATAACATTTATTTGTTATATATTTGTTTTGTTGACAACTTTTTTGAATCTATGTGTACAGTAATACAAACCCGTTTTTTTTTTGTTTGTTTTTTTTTTTTTTGCTGTTGTTTCTTGCATTTTACACTTTTAGATCGTATTTTAAACTAAACTTCGGAGGTTGGAATGCCCCCCCCACCTAAAATGTACTTGGAAAAATCGATTTTATAGTGAGATTTAAGAATGGTTAGTCGAAAAAAAGGTGAAAAACAAAACAAATAATCAATAAATAATTGTTACCAAAGGCAATAAATGCTACTTTTTTTTACTTACATGAATGAATTTATTTTATGTTTTAAAGTATTTTCAAGCAATCTAATGCGGGTGTGTGGGTGCCAAATACCTCCAGATTTTCTAGAATTTCCCGCTAGATTGTAAACGAAATCTCCAGATATAGCAGGAAAACCGCTAAATTGTAACACTGGTCACGTGACAGGAAGCGGTAATAAATAATTGTCCCTAAATAAAAAAATGGCCTCTCGGTACAAAGAAATCCACCTATTTATCATAGAAAAATTAAGTATAATGTTATAATTAAAAAGAAATATATAAAAACACACATGGATATAGTAAACATATTATACCAAAACGTGGAAGCCATCCGTCCAGTGGTTTTTTAGACAATTAATTCCGAACGAACCAACAGGTACATTCATATATATATATATATATATATATATATATATATATATATATATATATATATATATATATATATATATATATATATATATATATATATATTTGTATAACTTGGGGTAATTGCGCCAACTAAAAAAAATTGCTCCTTATATGCGTGTTTGCCAAAAGAGCACTTTTAGCTAGTTGGCGCAATTACCCCAAAGTACGGTGTATATATATATATATATATATATATATATATATATATATATATATGTGTGTGTGTATATATATATATTCAGCCACTCTGATGAATCGTAGACGACGAAACACGTGTAAGCGGATAATTATATTTTAAAAAATAGTATATATGCCGCTCCCGATACAGGGTACCAAATTGTTAAAAGGGAAAATTATTCCCAACTCGCCTTTAGGTAAAAATGCGCTTTCGTAAATAATTGAATTCATCTAAAACGTATCGCAAAAACAAAAACAAACAACATATATATATATATATATATATATATATATATATATATATATGAAATGGAAATGTATGTTTGTTACTAAGTTATAATCTAAAAAAAAACACTTCGACAGTTTAGTATAGCATTTTCACAATACCTGAGTGTGTTTTTATATCTTTCCTTTTAATTATAACGTTCTACTTAATTTTTAATAAATAAATTAGGTGTTTTTTTTCTATGTGACGATGTTGCTATTTTATTAAATGGGGAAATATCACTGCCGGTGATTCACCGGTTACATGACATCGATTATACTTGCGCAATGCATACACCCATTATATTTTTCCATCTTATTTCAATTTTTTTCATCTACTGAAAGAAATGAAAAAAAAAAAAAAATTTACGAATTTTATGAGGCAGTTTAAAATAAAATCTTCTGGTAAATCTATCCCCAGTATTGTAACTATTCGACGGATACACATAACCGATTTATTGAAGAGTCTGTTTAATTGTTTGTCGTTATTTGGCGAAAATTTTATCTTACTGTGATTAATTCCTATTTTAGTCACCTAAATTACTTAGAGTGCAATGAATTTTGGAATTGATACCCAAATAACGTATTTTTACTTTAAAAATAACATAAGGACACTAAGACATAACAAGTTTCATCGTGAAACAATCAAAAACTTCTGCTTACGGTGTATTAAAAACTGAGCGACCCCTAAAAACCTTTAAATATTGAATTTTTAGCAGTTTTAACTTTTTTTTTTTTTTTGGCGGAATCTCGTAAATGTGTGTCTGATCAATAATATAATCTATTAAAAAAATGTTTCTTAAAATTATTTTTAAAAAATTAAAAAATCATTTTAAAAAAATTAAAAACAAATTAAAAAATATTTTTAAAATATATATTTTAAAAATGCGTGTCTGATAAATAATATAAATCAATTAAAAATATTTTTGAAAAATATTAAATATATATATATATATTAAAAAATATATACATTAAAAATATATATTAAAGATATATATATTAAAAATATATATATTAAAAATATATACATTAAAAAATATATATTAAAAAATATATATTAAAAATATATATATTAAAAAAATGTGAGTCTGATCAATAATATCAATTTATTAAAAATATTTTTTACATATAAAACTATATATATTAAAAATATAAATATTAAAAAAATATATATTAAAACATATATATTAAAAAATATATATATATGAAAATATATATATATTTTTAAAAATGTGAGTCTAATCAATAATATCAATCTATTAAAAATATTTTTTACATATAAAACTATATATATTAAAAATATAAATATTAAAAAAATATATATTAAAACATATATATTAAAACATATATATGAAAATATATATATATTTTAAAAAATGTGAGTCTAATCAATAATATCAATCTATTACAAATATTGAAAATGTCGAAGAGAACTTCCCAACCATACAGACAATAATTCGGTTTCGGGTTTCCGTTGCATGTTTCCAATAAGGATGGGAAGGGCTATATCTACTAGAACTTATATTAGAAACTGAGCAGCTCCGTAAAATATTTACATATTGAAATTTTTGCATTTTGTGTTCGATATTCTAAATGATTAGTTTCCAATCGTTAATAGTCCGCTCAAAAAATTGAAAAACGGGCGAAAATAATATATATATATATATATATATATATATATATTATTTACGTCCGTTTTATATATATATATATATATATATATATATATATATATATGTGTGTGTGTGTGTGTGTGCGTGTGTGTGTGTGTGTGTGTGTGTGTGTGTGTGTGTGTGTGTGTGTGTGTGTGTGTGTGGTCGGCCGATGAAAAGGGTGCTTCATAGTTTATTGTATTTTCTTTGGTTTATGAAATCTGACAGCTGAAAAGTTAATTTTTAATTAAAAACCAACAATAACTACTTACATTTTTAGTCAATTTCAACAATAAGTAATGTTATCTACCTAATTGACATGTCACAATTAGTTAAGTATTTTTGGAATATTACATAAAATATTAACTTCTATGATTCAACGTATAAATGATTTTGGCCATGTTTGTTCGGTACGTGACATGCTACGTAAACACAAGGGAAATAGCTAATTTCTTTGAAAACTATTTTCTTTAATATTTAATTTTATACCTTATCGTCTTTTTTTTGTAATTGTTAGATACCCCCACCCGCCAAAAAAAAATCTGTTCAATTTTCTAGTGTGTGCTTATATATGTTTATAGTAAAATTAGGCCCTCATGTTTTTCCCTCTGTAGCCCCCAGGAAGAACAGGCATCAGCGAACGTGTATGGAATTATTTACCATTTTAATTTAACATATTGCACTTCACAATTCGCTAGACGTTCGAAATAACCATCAACAAAGTTCAGGAACAATTTTTACATTTATGTGACTTACATCTACGCACTAATTGATTCTTACATGAACAAGTATATGTTGCATGTTCTCCAGTCGGTAAATAGACACTCTTTCTATTTGCACAGAAAATAGAACACCACAAAATATTGCGTAACCACAAGTATTGAAAACAAACATATAGGAAGAATGCATTTTCTTTTTTGTTTGTTTCTATTTAATCAAACTTAGCCACAGCAACGCGTGGCCGAATACAGCTAGTATATATATATATATATATATATATATATATATATATATATATATATATATATATATATATATATATATATATATACTTCAGAATAAAGTTATTTAACAATCAGCTGCTATGGAAACCTATGATTATAAGATTTACAAAATATTCACAGTAATATTTTGTAAGTATTATCCCTAAATAAGAAATACTCGATATAGAAGATAGAGCAAATAAATTAAACTATAGTGATTCAATGGATTTCCAAAAACATTTTTTGAAGCGAAATGTTTGAGTTTCATATCAAAGATTTTTATTATTCTAAGCAACACAAAGAATACTTTAGAAGCTTTAATTTTTAAAGTATTCTTTGTCTTGCTTAGAATAATAAAAATCTTTCATATGAAACTAAAACATTTCACTTCAAAAATGTTTTTGGAAATTCATTGAATCACTATATATATATATATATATATATATATATATATATATATATATATATATATATATAGAGAGAGAGAGAGAGAGAGAGAGAGAGAGAGAGAGAGAGAGAGAGAGAGACTGACAGACAGACAGAAACAAAGAAATAGACAGAGACAGAGAAAGAGAGAGACACACACAGAGAGATACAGAGAGACAGAGATTGAGGGAGAGAGGGAGATAGAGGATATTAAGACTTGCGGAAGAATGATAAAACAATTTAATGATGGGACGTCATGGTTTGATTTCGGATATGCAATAATGAAAATTACAATAGAACAAAAAAACAATAGAAAATCTTTCATATAACTAATTTTGGGCGTACCCAGATATTCTTTAATTGATGCGTATACCCTTAGATCAGAATGGCCTTCAACTCTTATTAGTAGTTTTACGGACAAATATAAACAATCTATATAATATTCTGCTTGTTACTTCTTGAGTCAGTCAGGACCTTCCGCTTTGAAAAGGGCTAAATACAAATTTTGAAGGAGAAACTGCTTCAAGAAGGGCCAAATTCGCAAAATTTGGCTTTAAAAAGGCAACCCTAAATAAGAATGTGAGAGTGACCTCCCTTTGATGGAGTCTCGTTTTTGAATACCTATAATAATATACTAGCGGGACCTGTGGAAATTCCACAAGGGGACTCCTTCATATGTAATATATTGATGTTGGCATTCTGTAGATGTTCAGCGTAAATGGAGATGCTCTGATATTATGGTAGGTATTTTGTTAAAACTGCAAAAGTACTTATCCAAGCTGGCAGGGACTCCCGGCGTAGCCAGTTCGTAAAATAGGCTTAAATATGATATTTTAATTTTTGCAGATTTCGGATATATTATCATAGAGTTAATGTTCCATCGATTTTTATGTATTATAAAGTTGCGATTTCAAAAATAAAAAATATATTTATATGAATTGGGTTCATCAGCTTGAATCGAAACCGAAACCGAAATTTATGAAAAATTCTTGATAAAAAATTTTATAAAAGAATAGATTACTAAGGTGCTATCAGCTAAAATCGAAAGCGAAATGAAGACTTATGAAGAATTCTTGATAAAATTATTTATAAAAAACAAAAACATTATTGGTTTGCCATTTGCTATAATCGAAACCGAAACCAAAATTATGAAGAATTCTTGGTAAAATTATTTATTACAAGAAATGGAAGTACATAACAATTAAATGACCCGGATGTAAGCGTTACACAGATTATAACACACACACTGGCGTGTTAATAAATAGATAATCATTGATGTAATGGTGTGATAAAGAATTCGTAACAATTTCGACGTGCGTCGGTTCTTCACTGAGGAAAGAAGTCAGCAAAACTTTAAGTAAAAAACGGAACATTCGAAATAAATGGGGGAAAAGAACTTTGTTTGCCGAGCGGTGTTTGACGTAAGGATTATAATAAAGATTACCTTTTACAATGTGGTTTTATTATTTGTATTGAACTATGTAGCACAATATTATTTTCTGAGTATTTATTAGTACTTATTAATTTATCGCATTTGGATCAATTCTATATTTAAAATAAAATCGATACTATTTTCATAGAAATGTTTATAAACTTATATTTGCTGAGTGTTATTGATTTTTCCGCCAAAAAGCTAATTTTTTACACTATCTAAAAAAAATGCCTTCATTAAAACATTTGTTGAATAAATATATTTCTCATTCCGTGGAATTTCCACACGATATCACGTTTCACACATGTGTGTTCGTAAGAACGTTTTTTTTATACACATTAATGTTCATACGTTATCACCTTTCACATAATTTTCTATCATACGTACGTTATCACTAGAGCGATGACAAGAGAATATTCGAGTATATATCAGTTAATATGTTTTTAGATAGAGTTATGTGGTTCTCAATTGATTAACTGTCGGATATATACTCGAGAGTCAAAACAACGAAAATATTCTTTTGTCATAGCCCTAGTTATAACTTATCACAAACATTTTTGATCATACGTACGTTATCACCTAACACACATTATGTTTGTGCACAGTAATCGTTTACACATTTCTATTCGGACATACGTTATCACTTGTCACAATTTAATATTCGTACGTACGTTATCACTTGTCACAATTTAATATTTGTACGTACGTTATCACTTGTCACAATTTAATATTCGTACGTACGTTATCACTTGTCACAATTTACTATTCGTACGTACGTTATCACTTGTCACAATTTAATATTCGTACGTACGTTATCAGTTGTCACAATTTAATATTCGTACTACATTATTACTTGTCACAATTTAATATTCGTACTACATTATTACTTGTCACAATTTAATATTCGTACGTACATTATCACTTGTCACAATTTAATATTTGTCCTACGTTATCACTAACCTAGCCTGCTAGTATATATATATATATATATATATATATATATATATATATATATATATATATACATGTGTGTGTGCGTACGTGTGTGTGTATGTGTGTGCATATATATATATATATATATATATATATATATATATACATATATATATATTACAATAGAAAAATGCGAGCATAAAAAGTAATATGGTAAAGATTAAACTGGTTGTTAAAACTGGAAAAGAAAAGGACAAGATATTCTAGTAAAAAATATAATAAATTTAAAACTTAAAATATTGCAGCATTAAGAATTGATTATATAATGTTATAAATTTAATTTAAAAAAAAATCCCAATTATGCAAAATTTTAAGTTATAAATTTATTATATTTTTACTAGAATATTTTATCTTTTTCTTTTCCAGTTTTAACAACTAGTCCTTTACTTTTCCCTGTTTAAGCTTTACGATATTACTTTTCATGCTCGTATTTTTCGATTGTAATTCATGATTTTTCCAATTTTCCAATAAAATCACTTGTTCTTTGTTTGATTTCAGTCTTATTTTTTTGTCCCCACAAACATAATGTATGGCACTCGTCTGCTTTCAATAAAATCCCCCAATTATCTCCTTTTTTTTAAATGGAGGTCGCCACTTATCAAGGCCCGGAAACCACTCGGGGATAGGGGTTATTGCGTCTACAATAATCAATGGGATAGTATCGTAGTAATCGTCAGTATTGGAGATTTGATAAAGTGTCGTACTTAAGGGGGCGGTTCATCAGGAATTTGTTTATGTTGGACTTGAAGACATCCAAGTTGTAGTCAGGTGGGAAACAGGCAAACGGAAGAGAGTTCCACAGCCGTGAACTTCTCAGAAAAAAAGCTTTGTTCATGGAATCTACGTTTTGATTTAGGCACAGAAAAGGTATGGGGAAAATTATTGATAGTGGTTTCAGCTAGACGGTGTTTATCGTGAAAGATTGGCGAGGGGGCAGAGATTGGAGCTCAGACGAGCACTTGTCATAGAAATAACGATAAAACAAAGACAGGCTCGCAAATTCTCTTCTGTGGAAGAGAGGTTGCAGGGAAGAGAAAAGAGCATCCCCCCACTAAGTCACGAAGTCTATTTTGTACTCTGTCAAAGCAGGATAGGCTGTTTTTAGCAGCTCCTGCCCAGATGTGGCAACAATACTCCATCCTTGAACGTACTTAGCTTTTATATAGATAGATAATTGCATCAGGGGTGAGATATCTTCTGGAGCGGTAGAAGGACCCCACCATTTTCCTAGTGACCTTGGCAACAGACGATGTACATGTTCCACTTCAGATCAGGAGTAAAGGTGAAACCCAGAAGCTTGTCAAAACATGGAACCTCTCCAAGACGAGAGCCATCCATTTCAATTGATGCCAGATGGGGACCAGAGCGTTGATGATGTAATGATAGGAGCTTGGTTTTAGATACATTAAAAGTAACAAGCCACCTCTTCCCCCACTGTACCACACACTCAAGATCAGAGGAGAGAGAATCAGAGAGAACTTTGTCATTTACGGCCTTTGATGTGTTGCCATAGATGGTCGTGTCATCAGCATAGATGTCAACGAATGATTTAAGTATGTGTTTTGGGAGATCATTGATGTAGATCAGGAAGAGAGTTGGGCCCAGGATGGACCTCTGGGGTACTCCAGCATTAATACTGTGGGCCTCTGATTTCTGCCCATCAACCACTAATCTTATGAACCTATCAGAGAGAAATGATTTAATGATTGAGAAAACATTTCCAGTAATACCGTAGCTGGAAATCTTGTGAAGTAGGCCCTTATGCCATACCTTATCGAAGGTGTTTGATATGTCAAGAGCAATTGCCCTAGAGAGGAAGCCTTTGTCAAGAAATTCACTAATCCTATGAGATATAACCGTTAGAACATCTGCTGTAGATCTAGCAGAACTGAAACCATATTGCATGTCACTAAGAAGGTTATTTCTACTGGGGTGGTTGATTACTTCTCTACTTAAGATGAATTCCAACAGCTTATTCATGACACACAGAAGACTTATTGGTCTGTACTGAGAGGGAGAGACTTATGACCTGAATTCTTAAATACAGTGCATACTGATGAGGTTTCCCAGGGTGTTGGAAAGCACTTCTCTTTAAGGCAACGCTTAAACAGTTTTGTAAGTATGGGGGCAAGTTCTGGTTGAAGCTTTTTCAACACTATGATTGGAATGCCGTCAGGGCCAATTGCTTTACTGGAATCAAGGTTCTTGATTAGCTTGGCGACCTCACGCACAGGTATTTGTATGTTGCATAGCGTGTTGTCTGTTATAGAAGGAAATACGGGGAGTTGATGGCCTTGGTCGCATAGGGTAGAATTAGCTGCAAAGTTCTTGGCAAATAGTTTGACCTTGTCTGATGCTGACGAGATGACCTCAGGTCCATTAATGATGGTTGGGATAGAACGCACGCTTCTGTTCAGGATCCTGTTTGCTATTTGCCAAAACTGGTGGGAACCAAGCCGCTGCTCAGCTATTTTGGATTTAACGGACTGAACATATAGCTGACTTGTATTTTTATTACTCTTTTACAGTGGTTGCTGACAGTCCTGAAAGCAGCTTTAGTCTCAGTGCATCTATTACGTTGGTAGCTATGCAAAACTTCTGTGCGTGATGGCAGCAGCACATTCTGAGGAGAACCATGGCTGGCTGTTAGGTTTTTGTTGGATTTTTTTTGATGGTATGAATCGGCCTATGCTTACAATTAACCATTCGGTCAGGTCTGATACTATAGAGGATACATCCTTTTTAAACATGGAATGCAGAAGTAAAATAGATATGAATGTACGGAAGTTATCCCAGTGAGCTGTAGAGTATCGATATACAGTACGGTGGAGAGAGACGTCTGAAGACTTATTACATTTCATGAACGTAGCTCAGGGGAAGTTGTGAGAAAAAGGTCTAGAAGGCTTGTATAGTGACTGTAATATCGGGCACACGGGTGGGTTCGTGAACAATTTGAATGAGGGTCATAGGCAATGGCAAAATCATGACAGAACCTCCCCTCATCATCTGTCTTATTTGAGTAGGTCAGCTATTCCACATTATGGACATTGAAGTCACCGCAAATGTGAATGTTAGCCGAAGGATGAGCAGACAGGATGTGGTCAATTTTCTCGGATTTGCTCTTAAAGATAGTAACCCCGCTGTTGTGGGGGTGATAGAGGGCAAATATAAATGCAGTGGTGTAAGCTAGTGCAACCCGAAAGCACATATAAAGTAAATTAGGATCTTTTCTGGAGATATCCCTGCCACACGGAAAGCCATCTTTAATGTAAGCACATATTCCATGCCCATGGCGATCTCTGGGGGTCAGATTTAGATGTTAAGTTAGAGTATCCTTTAATTATGAACTCATCTAGGAAAGTGGTTGGCCCTATGCCAGTTTCGCTTAGAAAGAATATGTCCGGTTTCGTCTCCTGTAATTGGGTTTCAACCTCTGGAAGGTTGGACCGTAGACCTCTGATATTGAAGAAGGAGACATGGTAGTAGGTGTCTATGTTGGAGGATGGAGTTCTAGGTTTATTCGTGTTTTTTCTGGAGATATTTCATATTGAGGTTTTGGGATTTGTGGAACAGGTCGACAGTCTTGGTTAGAGCAGGACAGAGAGGGAAGTAAGAGATAAAAAAGACAGGATTTTTTTTGTAGCACATGATAAGGTAAGCTGTAACAATTACACCCTAGTATGGCATCGAAAGGCCCCACCAGAAACTACTTCATGGTTCAGAATCCATTCACCAAATGGCAATACAGCAGCCCCAGTACTTTGCACCTGCTGATATGACAGCCTCCGTAGGGGTTAATCCAAGGTTCGGGTCCTGACTATCAGGCGGATAACGTCAGTCCAGATGAAACGTTTACCTCCAGCACCCTTACTAGTAACATGGTCACAAGGATAGACATAAAAACAGAAAATTTTGGACATCTCTGGCTACTGTTCACGAAGTACTACTGACCTGGAAAGCAGCTTTTTCTTCACCTTTTGTCAGAAAAATCACTCATTGGAAATGAGGACTGAGGGACAAAAAAAGGAGAAGCGAGAGTTACTGGAGCTGTCGATAACACATCCACAGTGCATTATTTCGTTCATTTCATGCTTTCGTTCTCTCTGTTTCACTTCTTACTTCTCTTTTCGCAAAAGTAGTGAATTAGTAGCAACTAGTCGCTGAAGTGACGTGGTTTCTATGGAAACCAGTCATAAAAAAAACATCGCTCACCTCACGCTTTTTTAAGATTTTGAAAACCAATAAATTCATCATAACTTTTGTTTTACTGAAAAAAAATTGTAAAAAAAAGATTTTTCACGGTATAGTTGAGAAGGTGATATCAACTGTAATAATTGTTTGAAATTTGGTCAAAAATGAGTGAGCGGTGAAGCTTTAAAGCAGTTCTAAACGACTAAAACTACCATTTAATCATATATTCAAACACGGTAGTGTTTGAATGATATATATATATATATATATATATATATATATATATATATATATATATATATATATATATATATATATATAATTCCTACTATACACAAATGTAACAATGTTGCATTGTTAAAACTTCATGGAAAATACTTAATTAACTTCCTATTCGAACTAACCTAGATTATTTTACACATTCATACATACACACATATATATATACATATACACACACTCACACTGACAGACACAGATACACATTCACACACACACACTCATACACACACATTCAGATATAAATAATGGACACTCCCATCGATTTCCATTTATGAGCTTCACGCATAAATAAGTTTCTGAATTTTTTAGATGAGGATTGGTATTCATATGATTTGGATTCTTCGGACTACTATTCTCATCTTGAGTGTTAATTTCACAACGGTTCGGTCGATGTAACCTCTGATGTAACTTATTGAACTCGGTAATTTGGACGAATTTCGAACGGAGCCATAAAATATTTTACTTCTAGTTGTAAATATTATTTGTTACTAATTATTATTCTTATAGAGGTTCATTAATTCATTGGATCTTTTAAGTGATTTGTAGAGAGATACTATAGTTATATATATATATATATATATATATATATATATATATATATATATATATACATTACCTACCCCCTCTCTGGTGTATATTTTCTTTGTAAGATATATAAATGCTCCCCGTTTCCCTTTTTTTTTTAATCTTTCCCGTATATTTTTTTCTACGCGGTGGTCACCACTTATCAAGGCCCGGAAGCCACTCAGGGATAAGGGTTATTGCAAGTACAGTACGTTAGTATGGAGATTTGATGAAGTGTTTACTTAAGGGGTCGGTTCATTAGGAATTTGTTAACGTTAGACGTGAAGACATCCAAGTTGTAGTCAGGTGGGAAGCAGGCAGACGGAACAGAGTTCCACATGCGTGTAGTTCTAAGAAAGAAGCTTTGTTCATGGAATCCACGTTTTGATTTAGACACAGATAAAGAGTGGGGGAAATTAAGATTAAATAAGATTAAATAAGGTAGCAACGTTTATAGAGGTGGATAAAAAGACACAGATAATTTGGAAGGACGATTGGTGTAGTGGGATAATAGAGGGAAATATACTACTACTACTACTACTACTAATACTAATACTACTACTACTACTAATAATAATAATAATGATAATAATAATAATAATAATAATAATAATGATAATAATAATAATAATAATAATAATAATAATAATAATAATAGTCAAAAGGTAAATAAAATTAAGGGTAAACACTAAAAGTAAAATGAAAAATAACAGATGAAATAGAATTCCGCAGCAAATAATAACACGCACCGAACCCTCACCATGCTTTCAAAAATGGTCGTACTTTACAATTAAAAAAACTAAAGGCATAAATAAATAAAAGAGTTTCGGCAGCAAATAATAACACGCACCAAACCCTCACCATCTTTTCAAAAATGGTCGTACTTTAAAATTTTAAAAAAACTAAAGACATAAATAAATAAAAGAGTGTCCGCAGCAAATAACAACACGCATCAAACCCTCGCCATGCTTTCAAAGATGTCTCTACTTTAAAATTAAAAAAACTAAAGACATAAATATATAACCAATTTCCACTTTTTATAGGGTAAACCAAAGGTATGTATAATTAAATAAATGTCCAGAACATGAAATGACTATTTGATAACTACCGTACTTTGGGGTAATTGCGCCAAATCCGGCGGTAATTGCACTAACTAAAAAAAGTGCTCTATATTTGCGTAGTTCTCAAAAGAGCACTTTTACCTTGTTGGCGCAATTACCCCGGACTTCGCGCAATTGCCCCAAAGTACTGTACTACTACTATTACTACTAATTATTATCCTTGTTCTTCTTATTCACGCATAAAGGGTGTAAATGTGGGGTATATTAAGTTTATTTTAGTTGTATGACTTGGAAGCAAGAAGGAGCCTCAAATGTTAGGTATTTTCTTGAATCAAAATATTGTTGAATCCTCCTCATATCGTATGAATCCAAATATTGTAATGTTGGCATTGGTTTCATCGATATTTTTCTAGTCGGTATTATTTCTAGAAAGACATCAGATACTTATGGTAGTGACTACGTGAAGGCTTCCAACATACTAAGTGAAAGTGATTTTTGTGGAATGAGCTGGATTCGAGCTTGGGATACCCAGCTCATCAGTCCTTGTCGTCAACTACTGAACCTCCGTCACCTCTCAAAATTGGAATAATATTTCTAAGCATAAGGCGTAGTATAATTACATCTAGATTTTAATTTTCTGTCCTGTGGCGGGCATTCTTTTATTTAGTTTAGTAATACAGTATTTGGTACAAAATGAGTTTATGGTTGATGTGCCGTATCCTCCAATTTTAATGCTTTTTCCAAGTAATACAATTCAATCTGAGTCCAATATCGGGAAACGTATTGTTGTTATTGTTTTTTCAATTTACATTGTGTGCATGTGTGTGTGTGTGGGGGGGGTTGTGTGTGTATGGGTGCGTGTGTGTGGGTGTGTGTGGGGGTGTCGTGTGTATGTGTGTGCGTGTGTGCATGTGTGCGTGTGTGTGTGTTGTGTGTGTATGGATGTGTGTGTGTGGGTGTGTGTGGGTGTTGTGTGCGTGTGTGTGTGTGTGTTTGTGTTGTGTGTGTGTGTGTTGTGTGTGTGTTGTGTGTGCTTGTGTTGTGTGTGTGCGTGCGTGCGTGTGTGTGTTGTGTGTGTTCTGTGTGTGTGTTGTATGTGTGTTGTGTGTGCGTGTGTGTTTGTGCGTGTGTGCGTGTGTGTTTGTGTGTGTGTGTGTGCGCGAGCGCGTGTTGTGTGTGTGTGTGTGTGTGTGTGTGTGTGTGTGTGTGTGTGCGTGTGTGTGTGTTCTGTGTGTTCTGTGTGTGTGTTGTATGTGTGTTGTGTGTGCGTGTGTGTTTGTGCGTGTGTGTTTGTGTGTTTGTGCGTGTGTGTGTGTGTGTGTGTGTGTGTGTGTGTGTGTGTGTGTGTGTGTGTGTGTGTGTGTGTGTGTGTGTGTTGTTTTTACAAAATAAAACACTATTGCTTCTGTGATCATTAAAATAGGTTCGGCCGAAATTTATTTTCTCTTCCGTTTTTTTTTTTTTTTTTTAATTTTGTTGTTGTTTCTGTTGTTGTCGGGGGAGGGCTTAAAAAAGGAAAGCGGATATCTATCAATGAACAATGTGTGTTATGACATCAGAACAAAAGTGACAAAAGAGGATGACAAAATGAAATAGATGCAACCGTTGTGAAAAGAGATCACTAAAAATAATCTTAAATATATACAAGGAATTACCTAGATCTAGAATTCCTCATCGGCGTTCCGGAATTCCGTGAGGGTGCGGTGGAAATATACGTGCATTGTGGCTGAATGAATAGTATCAAGAAAAACGCCAAATCCGGACGGAAACACGCTAGATTTTAACGGTTTTGTTACTTTAAAACATTATTTTTGAATATTTTTAAACGATTTACGAAATAGAGTAGAAATGAAATAAATAAGGAGAGTAAAGCGCATTTTGCGTTTGCTCTCAGCAGCCTCGTAACTTTTGCTTCTCTTGTTTTGTCCTTTAGTCCTCGCATTCCATGAGCAATTTTCTGACGAAAGTAGGGAGAGAATTGCTGTTTTCTGAGTCTGAATCTGTCCATCTAACATTTACTATTGACTGTTTTTATCTTGAGTTAGTATTTTTAGCTCCTTACATCAAGTGGAGCAATTTCCAATAAATAAAAAAATAAAATTTATTCAATACTAACTGTACCCGGCCACGCGTTGCTGTGACTTGGTGCGGTTAAACGAGAGAAAAAGAGAGAAAGTGTACGTTTCTTATATGCATAATTTCACAAAACTTATATGACTTAACTTATACACTCAATATTTTTTATTGTTCTATTTTCTGTTTAGTTATAAAGGTTATCTGGTTTGCTTGCTCTAGAACACGTAATATGCTAGAGGTAATCATTGTGTTTTGTGTAAACCACACAGTTGTAAAGACTATAAAGTTGTAAAGTAATGCCGAAATGATGTTTTTAACTTTTTGCCCAAAACAGTTTATTCTATTTTTCTAAAAATATTACAAAATCAGTAAATCTATATACCTATAAACAGTGAAAATGTATGTGTCTGTCTGTCTGTCTGTCTGTCTGTGTACACTTCCCTGCCAAATAACTCTGTCAATTTTCAGACTTGAGATTTGACATAAGTGGTACTGAGATTTGGGAAAATCTTTTCAATCCGTTTTCGGCCAGAAATTTGGCTGTTAAGGAGTCAAAGTTCAACAATTTGACCTTTGAGAACTCTAACAAACTCCTCCATCAATTTTGGGTCTAAACACTTGAAATTTTAGATATAGATTAATTGGACATGGATCTTACTTTATAATTTGATTTGAGCCCAAAACAATAAATGCTAAAGGGTCATAGTTGGGTCAAATTTTTAAAAAAATTGACCTCTGCAGTTGCTACCAAATTACTCAGTCTAAACATTTGAAATTTTACATAAAGTGTATTCAGGCATAGGGCAAGCTTGGTAATCGTTTTCTGCTGAAAATTTGGCTGCCAAGGGGTCAAAGTTCAAAAGATATTATCTTTGTGGTCGCTAGCAAAACTATTAAGCCAATTTTGGGTGTAAACATTTGAAATTTTACATAAAGGGTATTCAGGCATGCAGCAAGCGTTGTAATCAGTTTTGAGTCGAAAATTTGGCTGGCGAGAGGTCATGGTTAAAGAGTTGACCCTTGAAAACTCTACCAAACTCCTCCGCCAATTTTGGGCATAAACACTTAAAATTTTAGATTTAGGTTACTTGGACATGAGTCAAACATTTTAATTGAATTTGAGCCCAAAGCAATAAATGTTAAGGGGTCAAAATTAGGGTCAAAGTTTTAAAAAAAATTGACGTCTGCGGTCTCTACCAACTTTTCTCTGTGGCAGTTAAGGAAGCTTATTGGATAGAAAGGCATTATCGTACATATTCACACTTTTTAATATATACATATGTACATAAAGTTATGAACAGTACAAAGGACCCGAGCAAAACCGGGCGGAACTGATAGTATTTGATAAAATAATATTACAATATAAAAATGCGAGCATGCAAAGTAATATGGTTAAGCTTACACATGGAAAAGTAAAGGGCTAGTTGTTAAAACTAGAAGAGAACAGGACAAGATATGCTAGCAAAAGATATGATAAATTTATAACCTAAAATATTGCAACATTAAGAATTGATTATATTTAATGTAATGTTAAATTGAATTTTTTAATTCTTAATGCTGCAATATTTTAAGTTATAAATTTATTATATTTTTTACTAGAATATTTTATCCTTTTCTTTTCCAGTTTTAACAACTAGTCCTTTACTTTTCCATGTTTAAGCTTAGCAATATTACTTTTCATGCTCGCATTTTTCTATTGTAATCCATGATTTTTGCAGGTTTCCAATAAATTCACTTGTTCTTTGTTCAATTACAGTCATTTTTTTGCCACCATAAACTCAATATACACATACGTAATAACAATGTACAGTACTCGTATGCTTTCAATAAAATACCCGCAATTGTCTCCCTTTCATGCTTTCATTCTGTCTGTTTCACGAGTTACTTCTCTTTTCGCGATAGTAGTCACTGAAACGACATGGTTGCTATGGAAAGCAGTCATAAAAAGCGTCGCTCGCCTCCTTATATATTTTTACAATTTTGAACACCAGAAAATTAATCATAACTTTTGTTTTATTGAACGAAATTTGAACATTTTTTCACAATGTAGCTGAGAAGGTGATCTATAAAGTGTAATAATTGTTTGAAATTTGGTCGAAAAGTGGGTGAGCAGTGAAGTTTTAAAGCAGTTCTAAATGACTAAAACTGCCACTTAATCATATATTCAAAAACTGCAGTGTTTGAATGATATTACTCCAATTCTGTTTAAAGAAAAAAAAAACAGATTCAAACCATTGTAAAAACATTTATGCTAAATATAATCATGTATTACATATTTCTGCAAAGTATATATATATATATATATATATATATATATATATATATATATATATATTTATATATATATATATATATATATACAAGCAAAAGTACCCTGCGTTGACTGGGTTCAAAAACAGCCTACAGAAAATGGACTCTGATTTATTAAAGTATGATAGATTATGAAAACGAAGGGTTGTAAAGAGATAGCTTCGAATTCGGGGGTATCAAAACCAAAGCAAAATATGATGATAGTAAAAATAAAACAGATAGACCCCATAATTTATTATACCATACCTGTTCACACTGAAACACTTATCACAATATTCTGTGGATCTATATTAAAAAAAAAACCTTGTTAAAATTTGTGACATATTTCCATTCTATGGAGGCCAGGCGTGAACGCAGACCCCACAATTTTATTATACCATCCCTATTTAAGTTAAAATATACTTATCAAAGTATTCTTATGTACATCTATATCAAAAACACTTCCTTTTTTTAAATTTTTAAATTTTTTACTTCCATACTTTGTGAACCAGGTGCGAACGCAGACCCCACAATTTTAATGAACCATCGTTCTGCCAGATCAAAACATACCCATTCCTGTGTCTCGATACATCTTTTATCATTATATGTAATCAGTTTTTTAAAATAGTCAACCATATAGGAGCCTATTCGTGACCAGACACACACACACACAGACATTCAGCTTTATATATATATATATATATATATATATATATATATATATATATATATATATATATATATATATATATATATAATAAATAGCTGATTTCCTTCATTTATAACCGAAACCGAAATTTATGAAGAATTCTTGATAAAATCAATTCTAAAAGGAAATTAGATTATTAGAGTAATTTAATTTAACTTATCATTTCTACAACTTTTTAAAATACGTGCTGAGTTAATCCCTTTAAAAGATAAACATAAACAGATAAGTAAAATAAGACGTACGTTATCACAATGCGTGATGTCCAATCTTTCCAAAACAAAACTCTACAATAGCGACTGGTTAGACCAGGTGACAGCCGAACGCGCGTTAATTTGAAACCAACGGTATCGTTGTTTTGACATAGATAGATAGATAGATAGATAGATAGATAGATAGATAGATAGATAGATTGATAGATAGATAGATAGATAGTATGGTCCATTTATTATTTAAACAAGAAAAAGATAAACGCCAACTCGTTTCCGTTGTGGAAATTATCTTCCGGTTGTAAATCTTAAGAAGCGAGAAATATGGCGGGAGGTTCTGAAGAATGGGAAAAGGAAATCCGGGCAATTCTCTTATTCGATTCAGTCAGTCGTTAAATGTGACATTCATGTGTTTTTTTGGTATGTGATTAAAATAACTTCATATTTCACGAATTTTTAAAACAATAAACGACAACTTTTAATGTTTCATAAAACGCAAATAATTGCGAATTACAACATTCTTTCTTTATAACTAGCAGATCGAAGCGATGTTGCCCGGATGTAAAATTTACTAACAAGTTTTGTTTAAATTTATGTATCAAGCCGGTGCAAAATTTTTACCGGTTAAAAAATTGAAAATGAAAAACTCTGTTTTGAAAATATTTATTCATACCAATAACAAACTTGGCTCTCTCTTAACTCCATCTGTCAACAAGCTCTCTTGTAACACACTTTATGTTTTGATGTGGATTATGAATCTACCTGCGCTTTATAAATTTAGTTTAACACAAAATTCGTGGTTTTAAGATGTGAGAGAAATAAAAAATTAAATGTATTTTTATATTCATAAAAATACATTTCTAAAATTCGAGGAAAGATTGTCTTTTATAAAAAAATTTAAAAATTAGAAAGGCGGTCATAAATGTAATCATGTTTGTGGTAGTTAAAAAAGCTACAAACATTTTGTAAAAATCGACACTTACTGTTCGACAGATTTTGTTTGCTAGCACTTTAGAAATGACGCCATTTTTCATTGTAAGGGCCTACGATTATATTTACGTAGGTCACGGTAGATGTCCCAAATGCTGGAAAGCTTTCTGTTTTAACACCTTCTCTTCTCGAACTGACTGCAGTTGGAATTATCTCCCTTCCCGCTGTATTCTTGACTGTGTCTATATGTCAAAATTTTAATGTTATGTGAATACGCACCCAAAACTCGACATTTTATGAATCTATAATTAAAACGTGAAATTATGTAGCAATTAAGCTTATTTTACAAAACAAATATGGTTGAACCAATCGCCCAAAATATCTTGATCCAACTTTAACGATGTGTTTGTGTCATTATTTCAACTGTTCAACACAGATTACGTACATGGACATGTATTATAGGCACAGTTTACAGATTGCTTAAGGACATCACCATCTTGCGCAGGTTTTCGCGTTCATTGACAGAATGTAATTGGTCGTTTTAAGAAATATTTCGATCTAACAAATGTGATTATTAGTTTATTTAAAGGTTGTACACTTTTATAACTTTTGCGTAATTACATATATTTTCTGGAAAAGAATCACTTAAAATGCGAGATCGCTTTGTCACAAATTCTGTACTAGAACGTGGCGCAGTGGTTCAAGTGTTTGGAAAAATCAGTTGTAAAAGTGATATCCTCCTGAAGGTCGAAGATTCAATCCTCAGTGTGGGCGATCGGTTCGATCATATCCAAATTCGACAGAAACATTCCTTAGTTTGGCAAGATATACATGAAGAAAGTCGGAGGTTACATCGACCGAAATGTTATGAAAATGACACTCAAGAATCGAAATAATACGAATACGAATCCTTATCCTAAAAATTCAGAAACTCCATGCAAAACATATTCTTCTGATATTCATTAATTGTATAAATTATATTTTAAAAATAAATTGTATGTATTTTAACATAGGAATTACTTTTCCATCACCCTACACACATACACACACACACGCGCGCATATATATATATATATATATATATATATATATATATATATATATATATATATATATACTAGCATTTCAGCCCGGCATTGCCTGGGTGTTTGGAGGTGTGTGTTGAGAAAAAAAATGAAATAAAAGTAGGAAGGCAGGCTCGAAGCCGTGCTGTGAATGAGGAAAAGAACTGGGGAAAAACGTGATGTTTTTGCTGTTACGACCACCGCAAAATCGGAAGCAACGTAGGTCTAAATTAAGGCTAGACAATCGAAAAGAGGGGATGACTTTAGACAATATCGGCAAAAAAAGCGAGCCGTCCCAGTTGAGGGTGAAGAAATTAATGTTTTTAGCTAATTTTTCGGTATTTGTCGTCTGAAGTGCCAAGCTTTAAAACGATACTGATCTTGTGAAAATTCGTCGCCTGAAAGTTTTAGGCAGACATGAAAACATACATACATACATACATACATACATACATACATTTATATATTGGTAGCTACAAATTTTTGGCCTAAATCGATTAAAAAGATTGCTCTATCTCTGAATACCTTTTATGTAAAATTTCAAATGTTTAGACCATAAATTGTCCGAATTATTTGGTAAAGACCGAAGCGGCAAAATATTTTAAAGCTTTGACCCCTTAACATTTATTGTTTTAGGCTCAAATCAAGTTATTATGTTAGATCTATGTCCAAGGAACCTATATCTACAATTTTAAGTGTTTAGACCCAAAATTGGCGGAGGAGTTTGGTAGAGTTCTTAAAGGTCAAATCGTAAAGTTTGACCCCTAAACAGCCAAATTTCTGGCCAAAAACGGATTACAAAGATTTTCCCAAATCTTAGTACCCTGTATATCAAATTTCGAGTCTGTGGACTGAAAATTGACATATTATATTATTAGTTTTTTTTTTTTGTGTGTGTTTTTTTTAAGAAATCCTGCAGAGTGCTCAATTATAAGGAATATCCGAAAATAAGAGCGTATTATTTATATTTTGTTCACAGAAAGTTTTAGATAAGATAAGTCATTGGTACGGTCGGTTTCAAATCTCATGATTTAAAACGGTCTAAAACGGTCCTAATCATCGGGTTGAAACCGACAGTACCAATGACTTATCTCATCTAAACCTTTCTGTAAACAATATATATATATATCTATATCTATATCTTCTATAAATTTGTTTTTCTTTTGTGTGTATTGATATTCATATTAAAAACCCTCTTTTCTATTTATTTAAAAAGAAAATACAATTTTCTTATATATGAGTCATGGAATTGAATTCATCTTCAAAAGATCTAACTAATTTGCATATTCTTTTAAACATTCATTTTAATTAATTCCCTATTAGGTTTTAGGTTTTCTTATGGGATGATAATTTTTAGTTAACTATTATGTGTAATTATATTCATGCAGATATTCTACATGATTTATACTTGCATAATATTTGCGTAAAAAGTTTACAGGACACACAATATTGTTTCCATATATATTTATCTATATGTATATATTTTTGTTTAATCTATCTATCTATCTATCTATCTATCTATCTATCTATATATATATATATATATATATATATATATATATATAAGTGAACGTGTATGTGTCTGTGTGTCTGTGTACATTTCCCTACGCAATAACTCTGTCAATTTTTAGTCTACAGACTAGAAATTTGATATACAAGGTACTGAGATTTGGGAAAATTGACCCCTGCGGTCTCTTCCAAATTACTCAGACAATTTCTGGTCTAAATGTTTGGAATTTTATATAAAGTGTATTCAGAGATAGGGCAAGCTTTTTCATCAGTTTCGGTCGAAAATTTTTAGTGACCAATATATAAATGTATGTATGTATCTCTGTTTGCATGTCTTCCTTAAACTTTCAATAGAGGCGACGGATTTTTCCAAGATCAGTATCGTTTTTAAAGTTCGACCTTTCATACGACAAATATCGAAAAATTGGCTAAAAACATCTTCCCCTTCAACTAGGCACTTTTTTTTTTTTTTGCTCAACATACACATCCAAACATCCGGGCAACGCCGGGCTGAAATGCTAGTGTATATATATATATATATATATATATATATATATATATATATATATATATATATATATATATATATATATATATATGGAGAGAGAGAGAGAGAGAGATGCGTTCAATAGGTTTAATCACTTTTACATGCAACGTTTGTTCTTTCATATTCTTAGATCGGTGTGATACACACATCTCGCAAATGTATACGAAAAGCGGAAAGGCTTGGTCAGCTAAACGGAAAACTCAATTAAGTTGTTTCTGTCGTTGTTTTTTTTTTGGGGGGGGGGTCTTTAGATATCGGAATCTCGTCATGACGCCTTCCGACGGTAGTAAGCCTCGTTTTGCGTTTCTTTACAATTTGGTGCAGACGACACACCGAATGTCTATATTTAGTCCATAAAAGAGGGCATGTTTAAGTCAGTAACTGCGTAAAGAAGACAGACGATGTTGCACCAGAAACCGTTTATTTACATACTGAGCAGGTGCAGTTTTGAAAATCTAACGAACAAGAGGAGGTGCAGTCTGACCAACAACTTTTCCTTCTAGTTTAGATTTTAAATTCAAATCCCTGAAAAATAACGTCTCAAATTTAAAAGGATTTTGATCACCTAATTTTATAGATATATTGTGCTCCTGCAATCTCAAGGAGTCACTGCCAATTAACATGTTCACAGCCATATCAAACTTCGTGGGTTTTATGTTTTTAGCAGAACCTAATTTTAATAAATAGAATTGACTGGGCGAAAAGCGATCGTTGACTCACAGTATCAATCAAACAGAAGAAGTAAATAGGTCGACCATGAGCTTTCATCGATATTCTAAGGACAGGAAAAATACTGTCCTGTTGTCCAGAATAAGTTGTTCTTGCCCACAAAGGACTTATTTCCTTTAGGGCACATTACACTAAAGTGGCTCTTTAATCTACAAACTGCACATGGGAAAGGAAACCCCTTAATTCCTCGAAAAACAGCATTCAAATGTTCACCCAGACACCGAGTACATAATTTCAATTCCTTGGCCCTTCGGCATTTAGCTTCGAAGGAAGGATATTTTTTACAGTTCTTAATCAAATGGTCTGTAGCGTCGAACAGCTTGCATAATAAAATGACCTTCACCTTGCGTGGAGAAGACGCCATATTGGATTTTATATTAGGTGAAGAAGGTGCCAATCTTGGCATATAATTTTCCCGCCGAAAATCGAGCTGGGCGGCAATCAAATATTCTGTAATATCGAACACGTGAGACATTTTAGTATTTAGAGAAGGGAACCGTTCGTCACTTCTACTCAGTAATTCTCTACTTATAATATTAGGAAATTTTGCAAATAATGCATGAGCTATCAATGCCCCCGAGGTTCTACCCTCAATAAAAAAAAAGTCAGTCCCGAAAGATTTATCAAATTCCGTAAGATCTCGTTTAACCTTTTCGAGAAATGTCCTAAAAATTTTTAGATCTGTTACGCGAGACGGACTAGGAATAATCTCTTCAAAAACCCGATTTCTACAAAGAAAATTCCATTTATTTTTATTTTTATTTTAGTGCAAAACATCGTTTTATTTGAGACAAACAAAACATCGTTTTATTTGAGACTTAAAATCAAGTTCATATTAGCTTTTAGCTACTGAAGTTAAGTTCAAATTCAAAATTAACGAAAAGAAAAAAAAATTAATTTGAGTTACAAACTAGAGTTTCAAAGAATTCAATATTACAATTCAACTTCAAAAATATTCTCGTTAATCGATTACGTAAAAACTAATAAAAAAAGAAATATCAATAATTTGCTCAAATTATTAAAACAAAATTAAAATCTTAATCTTTTGCAAAATTAAGAACGTGAGCAATTAATCTCACAAACTGGCTGAGGCAAAAATAATTCCACAATTACAAAACCATACCTTCAAACTCAAATGTTATTCAGTTATAACATCAAAGAAAGGTTATTGGTCCGAGTACAGTTCTTGCAAAACGGTGGGTCAGTTTTCCTCCCGATTGGAAGCCAGTAGTAAACTCCTTTTGTTAGAATGGTAACGTGGTTTTCCTTCGAAAAGGTCCATGGTATTCATGGTGGTCCTGGAAAGAGTTCTGGTGCCTTTAATTAGGCATAAATCGAGTCCCTTCGGACCCTAATTGAATTGAGAAAAATTCAAACATTTAGGTGATATAAATATGTGTCAGTGGATAATTATATTTTGAAAACAATATATATATGCCGCTCCTCATTTGGGGATGCCAAATTGGTAAAAGGAAAAATTATTTTCAACTCGCATTTAGGTAAAAATGAACTTTCATATAAATAATTGAATTTATTCAAAAAGTATCGCAAATAAATAACATCTACACACACACACACACACACACACACATATATATATATATATATATATATATATATATATATATATATATATATATATAGCATTTATAAAATAATTATCGATGGATGTATAAACTGCTCTTCAGTATGGCTGAATTTTGGCAAGATTCAAAACGGCAACTACAATTACTCCAATTTGGTAATCTTTTGGCAGTGTGAAATCTCGCTAGAATTACTGAATGCTTTATCATTCATATACACGCCTATGTACACATTAATTTTTGTTGGTTATACGTGATACTTATACTTACATATAAACAATTGAATTCATCTAATAAGTATCGCAAACAAAAACATGGCTATAAGTAATCCTAAAGAAAGACGTGATAAAGGAATACAACAGACACAAATAAAACCAACCCAAATACTAAAAGGACTCCACACTAGCCTTCTGGAGGAAAGAAAAACAAGGGTAAAAATTCAATATGGTTCAATCTGCCTTAAAGCAACATACCTAAGGAATTTTACTATATACTCGAAAAGAACTTCCCTTCATGTAGTAATATAGAAAAAAATTATCAACAAAAACACAGTGGAATTGTCATTATCAAATTCTATTAACTTAGCTTCAACTCTATCAGATTCAAATAATGCAAAATAAATTAGTTAATTAGGAGGAATGGATGGGATATCAGATGATGGAGAACCACTTTGTAATTGTAGAAATACAAATGAATGCAGTTTAGATGATACATATCTTATTTCGGATGCTGTGCGTAATTGCTGTGCATAATGTTATTAAAACAAGTGAACTTATATAAACATAAAAAAACCTACATGGATTAATTGACGTTTCGATGAACTTTCTTATATTTTCACTTCGTATATATGTAATGAGTGGATATAATATGTAATTAATGAAATCGATTGGGATTCAATCTCTGTTATGTCAATATCATGGATTGGAAAATCCTACAATTCACTGTCTAGGTTGAATCAAATATCGATTTGACAAATGTAATACTATTTAGGTCTGATTGTAACAAATTTTGATGAATTAAATGTAAAATCTGCAGATCAAAAAAATTAATGTTTTTATTTCAAGTGTTAAAATTGATGCATATTTTTAAGGTTTTGTTATAAAATATTGGGTAAAAATTTTGTACGATTGACAACAAGTTTCCTGAGATATTACATGCGTAATATTTGTGCGTATGAAAATATTTGTTGAATTTACACTTTTTTGTATTTTACAGTGCGGCAAATCTTGATGATGTCGACACCCTGCGATCATGGAAAATTGCTGGAGCTGATTTCAATTATGGAGATTACGATAAACGAACTGCCTTACATGTGGTAAGTGTTGTGATTTGGGAAATTTGTGTTGAATTGTTATTTTTATTTTTATGCCGACTAAAATTCTTGCAGAAAAAAATAAAAAAGCAACTTATATTTGTGCAGAAGTTCATCTAAATTTTTTAATCCTTTGATATGAGTAATTTGTGTATTTATTTATTTATTTGTGAACAGTTATCCTCGTCTTCATAATTGTTAGCCAAAAACGTGGTGAGGCAACAACTATGGAAGGCAGTAAATTAATGGAGATACAATTACAAAACTTAGCATTCTTATCCCGTCACAGTTAATCACCTGAAGAAGGCCAGAGTATGAGTTGGCCGAAACATGGTGAAACAACAACAGCTATAAAGATGATTATAACAGTCCGCAAATAAATAAATAAATTCATTTTTATCATCATCAGTTTTGAAGGAACAAATTCTGAATTCCCAAGGTTTAGTAAATGATTAAAATTAGGTCAGTTTAAAGTGGATCTTAAGTTTATTTTTGATAGCTTCGTAACTCTCCCTTATTTTGCTTCTTAATCCTCATGTGCCATAAACAATGTTTCTGATAAAGGGGAAAGAATTGCTGTTTTCTGTATTACAATCTATTATTCTAACATTTATTATGGTCTAGTTTTTGACCTTGAAGTAGTATTTTTTAGCTTCTTACTTCAAGTGGCTTCATGTCTTGTCTAAAGCTATTTCCGTAACAAAATTTCAATAAAAAATTTAACAACGTAATAATTTGTATCTGCAAGGTTTCATAACTTATAAAAAAACCAGCTTAAATGTTCATGTGATTAAAATAAAAATAAAACAAATATTCAATGATTAATTTGATGCTGCCAGATCAGGATATCTGAAGATACTGGTCTCCTGCATCAACCATTGATGTTATTGGGTTTTTTTCCTTTACAAAACCCAATCATGTTCTGCAAAGCAAAGAACAAAAACAACAATTTTGTGCTACAAAACAATCAAACCAAACACTATGAATAAATTTTTGAAGATATAAAGAACTTGAAGTACAAAATTTTTTTACCAAAATGATTGGATTCGGCATGAAATAAGTGAAAAGGATATGCTGTAAAACAAAACAACGAAACGATTGAAATAAAATAAAATAAAATAAAATAAAATAAAATAAAATGAAATAAAATAAATTGAAATAAAAAAAATATATAAAATAAAATAAAATGAAATAAAAACAAAATAAAATAAAATAACATGAAATAAAATAAAATAAAATGAAATAAAATGAAATAAAATAAAATAAAATAAAATAAAATTTGAAAGAAAATGAAATAAAATGAAATAAAATAAAATAAAATGAAATAAAATAAAATAAAATAAAATGAAATAAAATAAAATGAAATAAAATAAAATAAAATAAAATAATATAAAATAAAATAAAATGAAATAAAATAAAATAAAATTAAATAAAATAAAATGAAATACAATAAAATAAAATAAAATAAAATAAAATAAAATGAAATAAAATAAAATAAAATAAAATGAAATAAAATGAAATAAAATAAAATAAAATAAAATTAAATACAATGAAATAAAATGAAATAAAATAAAATAAAATAAAATAAAAGAAAAGAAAATGAAATAAAATAAAATAAAATAAAACAAAATGAAATAAAATGAAATATTATAAAATAAAATAAAATAAAATGAAATAAAATGAAATAAAATAAAATGAAATAAAATAAAATGAAATAAAATTAAATAAAATGAAATGAAATAAAATAAAATGAAATAAAATGAAATGAAATGAAATAAAATAAAATAAAATAAAATAAAATTAAATAAAATGAAATGAAATGAAATAAAATGAAATGAAATAAAATGAAATAAAATAAAATAAAATGAAATAAAAGGAAATAAAATGAAATAAAATGAAATGAAATAAAATAAAATGAAATAAAATGAAATGAAATGAAATAAAATAAAATGAAATAAAATAAAATGAAATGAAATAAAATAAAATAAAATGAAATAGAATAAAATAAAATAAAATAAAATAAAATAAAATGAAATGAAATAAAATAAAATAAAATAAAATGAAATAAAATAAAATAAAATAAAATAAAATGAAATAAAATGAAATGAAATAAAATGAAATAAAATGTAATAAAATGAAATGAAATAAAATGAAATAAAATGAAATAAAATAAAATAAAATAAAATAAAAGAAAAGAAAATGAAATAAAATAAAATAAAATAAAATAAAATGAAATAAAATGAAATAACATGAAATAAAATAAAAAAAATAAAATGAAATAAAATAAAATAAAATAAAATAAAATAAAATAAAATGAAATAACATGAAATAAAATAAAATGAAAGAAAATGAAATAAAATAAAATTAAATTAAATAAAATAAAATAAAATAAAATGAAATAAAATAAAATAAAATAAAATAAAATGAAATAACATGAAATAAAATAAAATAAAATGAAATAAAATAAAATAAAATAAAATAAAATGAAATAAAATGAAATAAAATAAAATAAAATAAAATAAAATAAAATGAAATAAAATAAAATAAAATGAAATAAAATAAAATAAAATAAAATGAAATAAAATGAAATAAAATAAAATAAAATAATATGAAATGAAATAAAATAAAATGAAATAAAATAAAATAAAATAAAATGAAATAAAATGAAATAAAATAAAATAAAATGAAATGAAATAACATGAAATAATATGAAATAAAATAAAATAAAATAAAATAAAATAAAATGAAATAAAATGGAATAACATGAAATAAAATAAAAAAATAAAATAAAATAAAATAAAATAAAATGAAATTAAATAAAATAAAATAAAATAAAATGCAATAAAATAAAATAAAATAAAATAACATGAAATAAAATAAAATAAAATGAAATAAAATAAAATGAAATAAAATAAAATAAAATAAAATGAAATAAAATAAAATGAAATAAAATAAAATAAAATAAAATGAAATAAAATAAAATAAAATAAAATGAAATAAAATAAAATGAAATAAAATAAAATGAAATAAAATGAAATAAAATTAAATAAAATGAAATAAAATGAAATAAAATAAAATAAAATAAAATGAAATAAAATGAAATAAAATAAAATGAAATAAAATAAAATAAAAGAAAAGAAAAGAAAAGAAAATAAAATAAAAAGAAATAAAATAAAATAAAATAAAATGAAATAAAATAAAATAAAATAAAATGAAATAAAATGAAATAAAATAAAATAAAATAAAATGAAATAAAATAAAATAAAATTAAATTAAATTAAATTAAATAAAATGAAATAAAATGAAATAAAATAAAATGAAATAAAATAAAATAAAATAAAATAAAATGAAATAAAATAAAATAAAATGAAATAAAATAAAATAAAATAAAATAAAATAAAATAAAATTATTTCATTTTATTTTATTTTATTTTAAAATAAAATGAAATAAAATAAAATAAAATAAAAGAAAAGAAAAAGAAATAAAATAAAATGAAATAAAATAAAATTAAATAAAATGAAATATAATTAAATAAAATAAAATAAAATAAAATGAAATAAAATAAAATAAAATAAAATAAATTGAAATAAAATAAAATGAAATAAAATAAAATGAAATAAAATAAAATGAAATAAAATAAAATAAAATAAAATGAAATAAAATAAAATAAAATAAAATAAAATGAAATAAAATAAAATAAAATAAAAAAAGAAAACAAAATGAAATAAAATAAAATAAAATAAAATATCTCCAAGATTTAAGATTAAAATAAAAAAAAAACAATTTAAATCTCGAAGGTAAAAATTAAAAACAAAATTATTTTATGGAAGAATTGAAAGAATTGAAGTTTTTTTTTTATTGCTTCAATTCATCAGAACGTGCTGAGCTAGCCATAATTAATTTGTCCTCATTAAGAAGTGAGAAAAAATATAGAGAGAGAGAGAGAAAGAGAGAGAGAAGGAGAGAGAGAGGATGGTTAAAGAGAGAGAGAAAGATAGAGGATGGGTAAAGAAAGAGGGTAAAGAGAGAGAGTAAAGGGAGAGAGATAAAGAGAGAGAGAGAAATTAATCTCACAAACTCAATACTCCTTGGCTGAGGCAAAAATAATTCCGCAATTACAAAACTATACCTTTAAACTCAAATGTTAACATCAAAAAAAGGTTGTTGGTCCAGGTACAGTCCTTGTAAAACGGTGGGTCGGTTTTGCCTCCCGATTGGGAGCCAGTAGTAAACTCCTTTTGTTAGAATGGTAGCGTGGTTTTCCTTCATGGTGGTCCTGGAAAGAGTTCTGGTGCCTTTAATTAGGCATAAATCGAGTCCCTTCGGACCCCAATTGAATTGAGAAAAGTTTGCAAAGTGTTGAAATGATGTCATTCTCATTGGGGTTTTTTTCGGCACAAATCAGTATTATGGTGATATAAACATGATATAAACATATGAACATGATATAAACATGATATAAACATGATATGAACATGATATAAACACGATACAAACATGATATAAACACGATATAAACATGATATGGACATGATATGAACATGATATGAACATTATAATTCTTTTTCTATTCGTTTCAAAGGATTCAAATCTTAGTATGTTATTATGGATGATAACGACTACCAGTTGTCAAAATTCGGCCTTTTCACAGTTGTTATTTCTAATAAATATTAGGTTTTAAAATTCTGTCCCTTAGTTTTGGACGCTACTGTATATATATATATATATATATATATATATATATATATATATATATATATATATATATATATCTGTAGTCTAGTATCTAGTGTCTGTAGGTATTTAATTATTATAGTAAAAAAATAATTATGACAGCCCCTTTAAGAAATACGTTTCTTATCGTTGAGCACTTTCTGTTGAATTAAAAAGTCGGTCAATTTAGCTCTTATGCGTAGATCATCGTATAACGATTTGATCACTGTCTGTCTGACGTAATGAACATTTAAATTAAAATGTTTAAAATCCAACGCTATTTCACACGATTAATGGTAGCCGAATGGATACGACCTCCGCTAATCGAGCCATAGATGTCTCGTGTCACGGGGTTCAAATCGTTCGACTGGTAGTAATCGTGACACCCTGCGCTGAAGAATCCCGAAAGGATGAAACACTAGTGTCTGTAGGTATTTAATTATTATAGTAAAAAAATAATTATATATATATATATATATTGCCTACATAACCTCCGAAGTTAAGCAACAATGCGGCTGATCAGTATCAGATGCGTGACCATTTGGTGAATGCTAGGCGTTGTATGTGTTGAAACAATTCCTGCATCTAGTATCACATTTGGTCTACCATAGGTGAATTAACAAGAAATTGCCTAAATAAATTATCGTATTTTTAGCAAAATGCGCCGTTTTTTATCGTTTTTTTTCTTTTTTCTGTATCGATTCTTCAAAGAATTTCCTATTTAATGGTATATTTGTTGTATAGCTGGGGTCTTGTAAGAGATAGGATGGGGGCATTCATATTGATGAGGGGATAGAGAAGAGAGAGATAATTATACACTTCTGTGATGTTTCTTGTAACATATATCGTAGGAAGAGAGAGAGTGATCAGTTCCTTTAACACATATATTAGAGAGGAGGGGGTACATTCTTTATAGAGAGGGGGGACACATTATTTAAGATGAGTTATACAAAGTTCATTAAAGATGATTACACATTACCTTTGTTGTAGAAAGGCAACACGAAGACGACAGTTACAAAAATATGAGATGTTCTTTTATTCCATTTGACCGGTCAAAATGATGATCACATCCAGGAATTAAAAGTTGTTTCTACATGTTTAAAACTTTCTCCCTAGATTCCAAAGGGACTCTCCTCTGACCATGTCAGCTCTGTCTCCTATCTTCGTCTCCAACTCTCTCTCTAACTCATCTCTAACTCCTATATTGAGAATTCATTTCTGTCATGACGTCATACGTGTGTCCAAAAACGTGATCGACCCACGTGGCCTGAACATGTGCGGTTCGCACATGTTTCCAAACCATTTCTGCAAACAAAAGATTCTTACTAACCTATTTTTCGACCCAACTTATTTTTCAATATGTTTTTAATTTGCTATTGTTCGTTCTTTTCTAACTGACCTTATTTTAATTAAGTTTTCATAAAAAGAATTGAACAATTAAAATTCCTTTCACAACAGCATATCTAAACTATTTCATGTGAAACTGAATAATGCGAAATTCCACATTCCATTTCTGAATCTATTTCTGAACCTTGCTTACAAAGTTCGAATCTCGGTCTATCTAATTTTTTATTTACAAGAAAAGGGGAACCTTTTCTTGTAACATATTAGCAATATTGGGTAAACTAAAAGAAAATTATTAATTTATTTTTCAAAGATTTAAAAGTAGTGTTTTTCGCAAAAATAATGAAAATATATAATTTATTTTCTAATTTTAAAAATAATAATTCCAGTAGATATCTTACTCCTGATACAATTCTCTACCTATATAAAAGCCAGGTACGGCCAACGATGAAGTACTGTTGCCACATCTGGGCAGAAGCTACTAGAAGCAGCTCATCCTGCCTTGACAGAGTTCAAAATAGATATCGTAGCTTAGTGGAGGATACCCTTTTCTCTTCCCTGCAACCTCTTTCTCACAGAAGAGAGTTGCAAGCCATGGCAAGTGCTTATCGTTATTTCCATGGCAAGTGCTTATCTGAACTTCAATCTATGGTCCCCCCCCTCGCCAAACTTTCACGAAAAACGCTCGTTTAGCCGAAACGCTTATCAATAATTCCCCACACTCCTTGTCTGTGCCTAGTCCGAAATGTAGATTCACCAAATAAAGCTTCCCTCTTAGAACTGCGCGCCTATGGAACTCTCTTCCGATTGTATTCTTTCCAGCTGACTACAATCTGATTGTCTTCAAGTCCAACGTAAACAAGTTCTTGATGAATCGTCCCCCTAAGTAATCCAATTTACAAAATTCCCACTACTTATGTTTACTACGCTATAATCACATTGACTAATGTATATCCATTAATCCTTATCCTCGAGCGACCTCCAGGCCTTGAGAAGTGGTGATTCCTGTGTAAAAAAAAAAAAAAATAGAAAAAAAATCGTAAGATGGAACTAATGGTTTCATATTTCACTTATTTGCAAAACAGGTTCACCTAAAAAGAAAACGTGTGAACGAATTTTAATGCTCGATTATATTGTTCTTTTTTTTTTTATTATAATTTTTTTTTTTTCGATAAAATTCCTCGCTAACTACAACAAACGCGATATCTAATTTGGATTCTTCCGTAGCTTGGAATCTACATCGACTCAAATGTTTCCGATACGTTATAATCACGTTGAAACACTGGTTCTCGTTATATCTTTGAAGTTTGAAGTATCTTTCCTAATATGATTACTCTGAGAACTTGGAATTGTTAAACTTGCCGAGGGTTGATTGGAGGGGAACTAAGATATTCTCGTATGTGGACGACGTTGAAAAGAAAGAAAGAAAGAAAGAAAGAAAGAAAGAAAACAGATGCCCGGATTTGATGCGTCATATAGACATGCTAGTCTCGTCAAATCTCACTGAACAGGATTTGGGTGTATAAAATACGCTACACGCTGTCTCTCTTTGATAGTTCAGGTTTGCTTTACAGACAGACGACACGTCAGTCTGCGTTATCAGTTTGTTACCGTTAAAAGAAAGGGTTGCTTGCAAGCAACGACGCCATTTGGTTGCAACCCTTAACATCTTTTCTTCCCCATCCCTTACTCGTCGGTAAAATAATTCCAACATTATGTAACTTCCGCTTCCAGTGGCCTTTTTTTATGCATTTCCTATTGTCTTCCAACTAGAATACTAAATATTTTTGAGTGGTTCGTTCCTTTTTGCGAGGGACATTTTTTTTTTCATGTTCATTTAAATATCCTACGCATATTTCGTTACACATTTTTTACGTATGTAGTAGGCGTAGCCATATTTAAACTTCCTGTAGTGAAAATTGAGTGTGACTGCAGTCACGGAGGTGGGCTGCGTGTGCGAACTCGAAACTTGAGCGATGAGAGACGATAAGGCGACGAATCTGCAGGTTCGATTGCGCATTAATTTGCATAAATGAGATAATATAAGACTGGGCGTTAAGATGTTTGAGAGAGTCGAGCCGTTGAGTTCTCGAGAACCGGATGGAACTTGGTTAGAGCGGAGACTGTCGCTGAGAATCGAGTCCAGGTTTTTATTTCGATTAGAAGCTATTTCGGCGTTAAATATGGAACCAATGCGGCCGAGATGAAATGGGAAATTTTAAATGGTTCGCGTCGAACCTGAAAAATTAAAAGTCGCGTTAAAAATTGAAAAGCGTTGTCAAAGAGAGAATTGAATGAGTCGTGTCAAACTGCGAAGTTTGAAGATATGAAGTGAGTCGGAATTTTTTTTTTTGTCTTTTTGTTTGTTAATCCCAGTGGGATTCGTTGGATTTCTTTAACCATCGTCGTCAAATGAACGTGTTGGAATGCAGTTCGGTCTACTTGTTTGTATTAAAGTCGTCGTTTTAAACGTGGAATTTGGAATGAAATTCGCTTATATTTGTTAAGAAAAAAAAGTCGCCGCTGTTAACAGAACTTAAAGAATCGATTCGGACCACCTGTGTGTATTAAAGTCGTCGTTTTTCAACGAGGAATTTAGAGGGAAATCCTGTTGTGTTGAAAAGAAAAAAGTTATCGTTTTTAAACGAAAAATATTTTACTCGAGTACAATTCGAGTCGGATTTTATTGCGTTAGAAAAAGTCGTCGCTGTTAAAAGAACTTAAAATGTGATTCGAATGACGTGTATGTCTTCAAAATTTATTTTTAAATACGGAATTTAACATGAAATCGTGTCGTACTGAAAAGGAGAGAAAGGTGTCGTTTTTGAACGATAGTTATTTTGATGAGAGTACAATTCAAGTCGATTTTGTTTTTGAAGAAAAAGTAGTCGATGTTAAAAAGAATTACAATGCGATTCAGTCGACTTGAATGTAAAGTCGTTTTTAAATGAGAAATTTAAGAATTAATTTGATGCGTCATATAGACATGCTAGTCTCGTCAAATCTCACTGAACAGGATTTGGGTGTATAAAATACGCTACACGCTGTCTCTCTTTGGTAGCGGAGTGTTGAGCGCTATGTGTGTCTAGCGGAGTGTTGAGCGCTATGTGTGTCTAGCGGAGTGTTGAGCGCTAGGTGTGTCTAGCTGAGTGTTGAGCGCTAGCTGTGTCTAGCAAAGTGTTGTAGCGCTAGCTGTGTCTAGCAAAGACGGATACTACTTCCCTACCCAGTTTATGATCATGAGATCAGGGGGGCGTGTAGTGAAAATTGACTGTGACTGCACTCATGGAGGTGGGCTGCGTGTGCAAACTCGAAACCCGAGTGATGGGAGATGAGAAGGCGACCAATCAGCAGGTTCGATTACGCATTAATTTGCATAAATGGGATAATATAAGGCCTGGAGTTAAGATGTTTGAGAGAGTCGAGCCGTTGAGTTCTCGAGAACCGGATGGAACCTGGTTAGAGCGGAGAGTGTCGCTAAGAATCGAGTCCAGGTTTTTCTTTTCGATTAGACTTCTTTTTCTTTATTTATTCTGTGATTTTTTATAAACGCATTCTAAATTCAACTAATTGTTTTATCTATAAGTAAAAAAAAAATAACTTTATCGCCAGATGATTCATACGAACTGTAAAAAGCAAATGGCTATAATTGCTTACATCCATTCTTTTCCCGCTTCGTTGGAATTCGCTTTTCTCCATACTTCCAAAAGCAATTAAGTTTTCACACGAACATGTTAACTCAAAGTATTTTCAACCAATGAAAACCGTTTTAAATTTAAAATGTAACAAATTGTTTAAAATCAACAAACTTTATAAAACCGTGGTTCGTGAATAGAAATTCAGAGTTTTCCTGCGACCGGACACCCTTCGACTCCCAACGTTAATAAAGTCTATCCTAGAAGATTGGAATGCTTCATACTGAAATCCCTTTAGACTTTCTAATATATCTCCAGTAAACACAGCTACAATGAAGGTAAACTCTTCCTCACACACATACGCAGACACACTCGCACATACACGCGAACGCATACGCACATACACACATAACCACGTCGGAATTTTGAAACGGACTTTCGAACGCTTTTGTCTGCTTCTTATTCAAGAACTTTAAAACTTCTCAACAAACTTTGGCCTTTCGAAGTATATTTGATATTTCTACAAAATTGTTGACATATGAATACATTTATTTCGTTAATTCATGTTTTATTCCCAAAATCCCGTTGTTGAGTTTGAACTTTCTAATTGATTAGCATTTCAGCCCGGCGTTGCCCGGGTGTTTGAAGGTGTATGCTGAGCAAAAAGAAAAAAATTACAGTAGGAAGGCAGGCTCGAACCCGTACCGCGAAGAAGGAAAAGAACGGGGAAAAATCGCGACGTCTTTGCTGTTAAGACCACCGCCAAACCGGAAGTGACATAAGTTTAAATTAAGGCTAGACAATTGATAACTCATTCATAACATCCATGTTTTTAGCCACCGTTTTCTTTCGCTAATTTAACTGCATATATATTAATTGTTAACGCTGGTCTTGACTCTTTTCGAAGGTGTTGCTATCGCTAAAATAGGCCACCTGTAGCTGTGACATTCTTTCGGGCATTCATTCCTCCGTTGTATTTGGTTGGTTAGAAATGAATGTGTAAAGCTAGAAACGGATTTTTATAAATACGGTGAAAATAGCGAAGGTTTAGGATTAGGATATGGTTTAATCTAATAAGCTGATTGATGAACCAAGAAAAATCATATTATTTTAATTGGTGACTGCTCTGACGAACTACAAGCACGTGTACCTCCCTCAACGTAAATACCCCCCGGCAAATCCGACAAGCACAAATGCAACAAGTATGTATACAGAGTAGAGAGCCCTAGGTGTAAGAAAGCCTTTTACTCTAATAGTTTCTTCCCCAAAACTGCTGGACTTTGAAACTCTTTTCCGGGATTCTGTTTTCCCAACTGTACTGACATGCAGAAGTTCAAATGTAATGTGAACAGACATCTTGCTGCTCATCTCCCTTCATAATAACTTATGTTCCCGATAGTAGCCTGCTACTTCAAAATGGCACTGTGCCTTGTTTGGAGTGAAAATGGAATATTAAAAAAAAATGGATTATTAAAATTACTGTCCTCAGATCAGTGGGGTTTTTTCACAATGTGTCGGTTTTTGTAACCTATTTTGTGGATTAAATAAAGTGTTCCGTACGAAATTAAGTGAAAATTCCAGGACTCGACAGAAACGTTCCTGAGTTGGACAGAATACACCTGAAGAAGGTCGGAGATTACATCGACCGAAACATTGTGGAAATAATACCCAAGATTTCGGGTGTTTGGGTGTGTGTGTTGAACAGTAAAACAAAAAGTGGTAGTAGGCAGGCAGGCTCGAACCCGCACAGCGAAGGAAGAAAAAACCGTAAAAAACAAAAACGTGACATGTTTACTGTTACGCCCATCACCAAACCAGAAATAACGAATGTTTAAATTAAGGCTAGTCAATCGAAAAAAGGGGATGACTTTCGAAAATATCGGCGAAAAAAGCGACCTCTTCCTGTAGAAAAGTGCCCAGTTGATTGGTTGTTTTTGTTTTACGGCATATCAACCTTTTTCAGGTTATTTAATGCCGAATCTAGTTATCTTGAGGAACGATTTTTAATAGAGTATATTTTTTTTAATCAGATTCTATTTAACCCATAGTTGGAAACCTAACAGGTACTACCACTCCGGGTCAGAGTGGACCTGGAGCAATGGCAATTAAAGGGTGGCTCCACACTCCCCAAGGCCCGCAAGGTGGGGTCTCACCATCGGATATAGTTTTAGGTCATATCCAGGACCGTGCCCAGTTGAGGGTGAAGGAATTAATGTTTTTAACCAATTTTTCGATATTTGTCGTCCGAAGGGTCAGGCTTCAAAACGATATCCATGCGTGAAAATCCGTCGCCTTTGTCGAAAGTTTTAGGCACACATACATACATACATACATACATACATACATACATACATTTAAACAGACTGGTGAGATTTATATTATAGATTATTTAGCGGAAGTTATGTCTTCGGTCAGTGATTCATTTATTCATTTCGAATAAATCAATTGAGTATTGTTGGCATTTGTTTCCCCGATATCTTTATAGTCAGGATCTTTTCTAGAAAGACATCGTGTACTTACGGCAGGGACCACATGAAGGTTGTCCGCATACCAAGTGAAAATGATTCTATGGAATGAACTGAATTCGAATTTCGAACACCCAAATTGTCAGTTCGCGTCGTTAACCACTTATTGTGGAAAGTGAGAATAACCTTAGTTCTTGATGTAAGAGGCTTCGTATTTGTCTGACGCGCAGGGCAGTAATTGATCCGAAGGAAGAAACACCGCTATTACGGTGAGTCGGTCCTATGGGAAACGCGATCTCGTAGCTGCGAGGATTGGCGAGAGGTGAACTTGGCAATATGCAAATTGATGGGCGTCCGCTGGCATAAAGGTGACGGCGGGAGACCACTTGGCAGATGGTGTGTAGCGGACTACGAGGCGGTGTTGTTATTGAGTGCGAAGATCAGTGGAGTTTTGGGTGATTGTTTCTGTAACCAACTAACGAATTTGTGAGGAGTGGGGTTCTCTTCTTCGTCTTTCTTTATGGAAGCCCGGACTTTGAGGTGGTGTTGTCTTCACCGGAAACTGTGTCCTTCTTACTGGGAACTGAGATTTTTCGTGTCTAACATAAAGTGATTCCATCGAATTGTTCATCACTCAATGTGAAGAAACTAAATTGTTTTGAGCAACCTGTTTTGGAGTTGAGGAGTCACTCTCTTCCGAAAGTAGGCGTTGCCGCCGGGCCAACCCGGTCCTTTCCTATTGCTTGTTCCTGATTTTACGTACACTTAGTCACTGTCACCCCCCACCCCCGCTTGAGTTTGTTACGTATGCCAAGGCGAAGATTATGCTTTCAATCAATTTTATTTAGAAATTTGAAAAGAATCAGAATCAGTAATTGTAACGATATCGGAAATTTAGAAGGAAATTGATTTTTTTTTTTACATAGGCATCACCACTTATCAAGGCCAAGAGGCCACTTGAGGATAAGGGTTAAAGAGTGTACAGTAGAAATTGGACAATATAGTAATCGTTAATAATGGAAATTCGGTAAATTTGTTAACAAGTGGAACGGCTTATCAAGAACTTGTTTACGTTAGACTTGAAAGTTTGGCGAGGGGGGGACCATAGACTGCAACTCAGTCGAACACTTTCCATGAAAATAACGATACAGCAGAGACAAACTCGCAATTGTATCGGAGATGTAGGTGAGGGGTGTAAGTAGACGCTGTGATTGGAATGCGACTGTGATTACTTTGATGATTTAAAAGTTGAGACTAAAATTCACATTTTAAACAATTGTATTGTTTTTAGCTTGAAGTACGCAGACTGAGACATATATGAGACATGAGACAGAAAATCGAGAAAAATAAATGAGAGAACAAACTTGACTATCAGAGTAAGCAAACGTTCCTCCTTTTTCTGCCTCAGCTAGAGAGTTAGGGGTTAGCTGTAATTATAAAGTGAGATGGCTAAAAGAAATGTCCACATCCTTCTTGTTATGAGTGGTAAGCTATATTTATAAAATAAAAAGCGTTCTTGTTTCAGATTTCTTCATTTTTTGCTACAACACCTTTGTGGTACTATATCTTAGTGCTCCGGTTGTGGTAGTTGTTAACGCACCCTCCCCCTGCATGGCCAGATGGTAATTTGGCCGTAGGCGGAGGGATACACAGAAAACTGCAACCCCATAATCCCTTCTTTTATCGACCTCTTTCTTGTCCGGACCGCCATGAGGTGAGCACGCATATTTCTGTCTCTCTGTAAATGAGGGGGGGCACCCTTTCCCTCAACACTAGTTAAGGTAGGTTAGTTAGTTTAAATGGAGTAATGGTGAAAATCAATTGTAGAATATGTAAATTGTGTATTAATATCGGAATATATATATATATATATATATATATATATATATATATATATATATATATATATATATATATATATATATATATTGTATACATTATAAATATAAAATAATATAAATAGTTAATTATATTTTATATATATATATTACGATTGTGTTGTGTTGTGTGGTTTTTGTGTCTGCCATAAATGTCCGCATTAAAGAATGAAACGGCCTTGAGGAAAAGGAAGATTCCAACCCGAATGCCACCACACCAAAGACCAAGACGTTTTCCTGGGAGAAGCAGCAGCGACACAGCCACATCCAACATCTCAGGTATGCTTTTCCTATTGACACTCAGACCCTAATGACTGACCCATCGTCACGTCACGATCGGACCGTGTCTAAGACATTTAGTGTAACACGTGGGTCGAGTCGGTCACACACCAGTGACCAGCTGATCGTGTTATACTTTTTCAAATTTGAGGACCAGTAAATACACGCCGACAGCTGTATCCCCGTGGGAACTCCAAAACATCGACAAAAGTTCCTGTTAGGAAAAATGAGTAGACGATTAATTGCCGATAGATACCAAAATAATTCCATGACCAAATAGCATATAATAAGAAGAAGCAACGTCACGCATAGACATTTAAAGTACATTACATACTTTCATATTTGGAATCGCCTAAAGAATAAACGAAACAGGTGGCGTTACATATCTATTCGGCGTTACATATCTATTCGGCGTTACAACGTTACACTCCCTTACTTCCGATTTCTCCCTTTCCTTTACGCGTCTGTTAAATTCGAACTTTTGAATTCCTGACAGATTTGCTTCCTATTTCCGTCCGCTTCAGAGCCAGCTCAATATAGGATATGATATGTATATCATTTCTATTTAAAATAATAGCTGACTTAGCTCGATCGCTTTCGCTTCGCAATTTATTCATATTCACTATTCGGGAAAAACTAACCGATAAGAAAAAGAAGACAAAACTAATTGACAAAACAGACGCAACTCTATATCTGCTTGCTCCTCTCTCTCTCTCTCTCTCTCTCTCTCTCTCTCTCTCTCTCTCTCTCTCTATCTATCTATCTATCTATCTATCTATCTATCTCTTTCTCTCTATCTATCTATCTATCTCTCCCTCCCTCTATCTCTCATTCTCTATCTATCTATCTATCTCCCTTTATCTATCATTCTCTATCTATCTATCTATTTATCTATCTATCTATCTATCTCTCCCTCTCTCTGTCTCTCATTCTCTCTTTCTCTCTCTCTATCTATCTATCTCTCCCTCCCTCTATCTCTCATTCTCTATCTATCTATCTATCTATCTCTCCCTCCCTCTATCTCTCATTCTCTATCTATCTATCTATCTATCTATCTCCCTCTATCTATCATTCTCTATCTATCTATCTATCTCTCCCTCCCTCTCTCTGTCTCTCATTCTCTCTTTTCTCTCTCTCTCTCTCTCTCTCTCTCTCTCTCTATCTATCTATCTATCTACCTATCTATCTCTCCCTCCCTCTATCTCTCATTCTCTATCTATCTATCTATTTTCTTTTCCTTCTATTTTTACCTTTGTTCTTTCGCCTTCTTATTCGCTACCTCGAAGCACGTCGTTATTCTGTGGGGGGTTTGCCTATGACACTATCGCTTCCCCGGGGAGAGTTACTTGGTTGAGGAACGTCCCGGGAACCCCACCAGCTCCCCGGGGGAATAAACACGATATCAAAACGATATCAAAACGATATCAAAAAGAGAGACACATGTTGGAAACATCAACAAAAACGGGTCGATATGTCGTCGGCTATAACCGGCTGGCATGGGTCGCTTCTTGTCTTCATTGCGTCGTTACAGGCATCTTTCCATCATCGGCATTAAGGGCATGCTGGAATTTAACGCTTATACAAAAATAGCGAACAAATGCATTTTTATAAAAATATAATTTATTTAAGATTTAACAATGAGGAGCATGTTTTTTTGAAGACCAGTTGAAACCAGACGCAAGCTATGTCGGTCCGCCGACTCCAGAATGCAAGCGTCAACTGTGGAAAACAATGAAATTATATTTAATCCTCTCTTTCAGTGAAGAAAGAGAGAGAAGGGGTGAAAAAGAGAAATAGAGAAAGAGAGAGAAAGGGAGACAGAGGAAGAGGGAGAGACATGCATAACGTTTAAACATTGTTTTGTTTTTATATCGCTCTTTTTTAACATAAATCCTATTATTATTATTATTATTATTATTATTATTATTATTATTATTATTATTATTATTATTATTATTATTAAATATGTATTTTTAAAAAAAAAACGTTAATCTTTCCTTGTTAATTTTTTCATTTAATTTTCTGGGCTTTATTCTGAAACATTCAATCTTGTCATTATTTTTTTATATAATATTTGATCAATTTGTCGTATTTTTTTTTTTTTTTTTGAAAGACGTTAGTCGTCCCCGTTTTAGTTTTACCGTCATTTGATATTTTTATGACTTTTTGTGAAGCCTTACTTGTTTTTAATTTTTCAACATTTGTGTGTGTGTGTGTGTGTGTGTGTGTGTGTGTGTGTGTGTGTGTGTGTGTGTGTTCGTGACAATTTCGCTTTGCTCCTGTGTATATATGTTTTCTTTTTTTTTTCAAATTTCTTGGCCGTTTTCAAAGGTTTTTTTGGTTTTACGTATAATATTGAACAGGGGTGAATTCGATAATTCTATAGATTGTAGGTTATCCAGATATTTTGTAAGCATTTGAGGGTTCTTTGATTTTTGCGTGAAGGGGTTAATCATTGAAAGTCCCTTAATTTTTCGAAAGGAAAAGTCCTGTGAAAAGCTGACAATTTTTCTGAGCCGTTTACGATTCACAAGTACCTGTATTCTAATTTACCTTTATTTTACCTTTAATTTATACATTTAAAAATAGTTCGAATTCTAAATCCAACTATTTTCAAATGTATAAATTAAAGGTACATTAGAATTTTATTTAAAGAAAGGCCTTTGATAGGGTATGGCATAAAGGTCTACTTCACAAGATCTCCAGCTATGGTATAGCTGGAAATGTCTTCTCGATTATCAAATCATTTCTCTCTAATAGTTTCATAAGTGTAGTGGTTGATGGGCAGAAATCAGAAGCTCACAGTATTAATGCTGGAGTCCTTCTGGGGTCCATCCTGGGCTCAACTCTCTTCTACATTAATGATCTTCCAAATCACATCCTTACATCATTCGTAGACATGTATGCTAACGACACTACAATCTATGGCAACACATCTAAGACCGTAAACGACCAGGTTCTCTCTGATTTTCTCTCCTCTGATCTTGAGCATGTGGTGGACAATGGGAAAAAAGGTGGCTGGTTACTTTTAATGCATCTAAAACCAAGCTTCTATCTTTACATCATCAACACTCTGATGCCCATCTGGCATCAACTGAAATGAATAGCTCTCATCTTGGGGAGGCTTCATGTTTTGACAAGCTTCTGGGCTTGACCTTTACTCCCGATCTGAAATGGAACACGCATATCAAATCCATTGCCAAGGTCGCTGGAAAAATGGTAGGATCCTTCTACTGCCCAGTAGGTATCTTACTCTTGATGCAATTTTCTACCTATATAAAAGCCAGGTGCGACCAATGATGGAGTACTGTTGCCACGTCTGGGCTGGAGCTGCTAGAAGCAGCTTATCCTGCCTAGACAGAGTTCAAAACAGACTTCGTAGCTTAGTGGAGGATGCTCTTTTCTCTTCCCTGCAACCTCTTTCCCACAGAAGAGACGTTGCGAGCCTGCCTCTGCTTTATCATTATTTCCATGGCAAGTGCTCGTCTGAGCTCCAATCTATGGTCATCCCCCCGCCAAACTTTCACGAAAAACTCTCGCCTAGCCAAAACCACTATCAATAGTTTCCAACACTCTTTATCTGTGCCTAAACCTAAATGTAGATTCCATGAACAAAGCTTCTTTCTTAGAGCTGCATGCTGTGGTACTCTCTTCCGTTGGCCTGCTTTACAGCTGCCTACAATCGGATTGTCTTCAAGTCCAACGTAAACAAATTCTTGATTAACCGTCTCCCTAAGTAATCCAACTTACAAAAATTCCACTACTAATGTTTCTATAATCACATTAAGCAATGTATATCCATTAACCCTTATCCTCGAGTGGCCTCCGGGCCTTGATGAGTGGTGATTCCTGTGTAAAAAAAAAAGACCAAACAACATAATTTAAGACAAGCAATCAACTTTATCAAAATTGTGAGCAAGTACCAACCGAAATAAGGGAGATATTCTGGCGGTTTCCATTGTATTCAAAATGACCAATCGATAAAGAAAAAGACAAAACTAATAGATAAGAAAAAGACGAAACTAATAGATAAGAAAAAGACAAAACTAATAGATAAGAAAAAGACGAAACTAATAGATAAGAAAAAGACAAAACTAATAGATAAGAAAAAGACAAAACTAATAGATAAGAAAAAGACAAAACTAATAGATAAGAAAAAGACAAAACTAATAGATAAGAAAAAGACGAAACTAATAGATAAGAAAAAGACAAAACTAATAGATAAGAAAAAGACGAAAATAATAGATAAGAAAAAGACAAAACTAATCGATAAGAAAAAGACGAAACTAATCGATAAGAAAAAAAGGACTAAACAAATAAATAAGAAAACAAAACTAATCGAAAACAATAAAATCAATAAAAAAAACTTATAAAAATAATCGATAAGACAAAATTAATTGATAACAAAAAGAAAACAATTTAATTTACAAGCTTGACGATCATTGGTGCAAGCATTTAACTTCCTTTCTGTTTTGTCCAATCAGAGGCCATCTCTCATGCACTGTTTACTTCCTCTTTCTTATTTACGAGACAAGGACTGTCAACCACAACCACTTCTTAGAGTTTTCATTTGGGATGCACCCCGGGCTGTTTTGGCCCTTGGTCCAACTTTGATTTTAACAAGAAAACCATAGAATCCAACATGGCGATCGCCGACGCCCGTGAGTTAAATAATGTAACGCACGCACACATACTCACATACACACATAGGCACGGCTTGACTTCCAAACCTGTATACGAACAAACATTCTCATACATAAATTGTTTTATTCCTTTCCTTACAAACAGGACATTCATCCCAGTCTATGCACTCTTCCCTATTAATAGGGAATTTATTCAGCACCAAGTGGACTTTATAACCTTTTATTTTCATCCATATTCATGGACGTATTCCTTTACTAACACCCTTCTCTTTCGTTCTTTCATTACATGTGAACAAAGACGAGTTAATAAAGTTGTTTTAAATGTTACAATACGATTCTGCCTTACAATGCCCGTATGTTCCAGTTTCAGATCCCACTTAGGAGTCGCGGTGGAGCCTCAGCTTTGCTTCTTTGAATGACCCTAATTAAGCAAAAATCCTCTAACACAAGGTTTCCCAACCATGGTTCTGGCTACAAGTAGTGTATTTCGCGATAGTAACATCTTTGAAAAGTGCCATGAACAATGCTGAATTGGTCACCAGTTAGCAAGTGCTAACTCAACAACGGGAAATTTGAAATGAAAGTGAGAAAACATGAATTAACAAACAAAGTATATTTATATCAACAATTTTACATAGATGTAAATATACTTTGAAAAGCCAAAGTTTGTTGAAAACTTTTAAAATTCAAAAGAGCTAAAAACAAAAAATAGACAGTATGTTCGTTTTAAAGTTCCAGTGTGTGTGTGTGTGTGTGTGTGTGTGTGTGTGTGTGTGTGTTTACCTTTTAGATAGCTGAGTTCACTGGAAAAATCGCAGATGCTTCAAAGAATTCCAATCTTCTATGATGGGCGCTGTGTACGTTGAGAGTCTGGACGCGTCGCAGGTGTCACCCGGAAGGATTCTGGCTTCAGTTTACCAAGAAACTTTTATAGGTTTGCTTAATTTGACACGAAATTTCTACTTTTGGTTGTTGAAACGATTTTTATTGCATGGTAAGTAGTTTTAGTTAACACCTTAACTTGCTTCTAGGAGTTACGAAGAAAGGGTATTCTAAGGAAGCGGAGAACGAAATAGGGTAAACTATTTCAACTATTTGTTTTTTTAGCGTTTGTCCGAATCACATCTCGATGCGCAAAAAAAAAAAAAAAAAAAAAAAAAAAAAAAAAACTGCCCATGAAATAAGTGAGAGGAAAGAAGAGAAAAAGGTAAGCCGAACGAACAAAGAAAGAAAAAGAGATTATACGGTAACTTTCCTATGCTTATTCGTCTCGCACATCAGTTTCGAATCTAAAACAAACTCACCAAGGCTTTCTTTCAAGAAATATTTTTAAATAGATTGTCACACTGAAAAAACACATTTTATTCTGGGCCAATATAGGGTGGAACGATAAAATTGTCGCCCTACAAAAGATGACATGATTCCATTTCCAGTTGATGAAGCCGGTTTTCTTTATTTGTTGCAGACTATCTACTAGTTAGCCAGTTGTGTACGAATCCCAACAGCGATAGGAGCCTCTTATCATGTCTGAAAGTGACACAATGTTCAACGAGCGAGATCGGAGATGCGGCGCTGTACAACTCACGCTCTTTACTGATCCAAGTTATGAAATAGGATCATTGCAAGAACCCTCAAAATGCATCGTTGGATTGTCAATAATAACAGGAACGTGCCTATGGTGATGAAAACGAAGTTTCCGGCCACTGTTATGGTCTTTGGTATGTTTTCAAGTGAGGGCCACATCGTGCCACCTCACATCTTCGATATTGGCTTGAAAACCAACACCAAAGTGTACCTAGATGTGCTGAAGAGTGTGGGTGGTTATTCTCTGCTACAATCGAGTGGCCGCAGGCAGACCCTGGGTGTGGCAGCAGTCCAAAGAGGCTTAGCTTCGGAAGGAGTGCTATGACTTTGTATTCTTCTCTCACTGGCACCCTCCTCCCCCGTCCTGAACCAGCTGGACTACTTCGTTCAGTCATATGTCGAGAACATTACCAACATGACCTCCCACAACACCAAAGCCAGTCTGATCGCTGCTATCCGCCGAGTATTCGCCAAGCTCCGACGGCGCTTGTGGAAAAGGCATGCTCCCAGTTCCGGACCCGTATCGAGGCGGTGATTGAGGCTGAAAGCGGATTACATTAAATGAAATTACATTTAATACATTAAATTACACTGGTATAAACTCGCCTACATAATCAATTTACTTGAATTGTTTTTTTCAATAAAAGTTTTAAAATAACGTTGTAATGTTGTTTTCTTTGGAGTGACAATATATCGTTCTTTGGAGTGACAATATATCGTTCTACCCTGTATATTTTGTTCGTATTATTCCGATTATTATTGCAATAAATTATTTAAATCATTTTATACTTCTGAATAATCTGGAAGTTGTCAGATTTGGGGGGGGGGTTAATTGTCAATAAATTTGAGAAAGACATTTCTTTTAACTTAAACCAGTTATAAAAAGAAAGAAAATATTGTTTGACTTATGAAAAATAAATAAATAAGATTGTAAAACATTTTCTTATGTAAAGACTTTTTGGGGTCCTGTTCAAGGTGCGGTCAACTTAAGAATTCTGATTTATTTCCTTGGGATACGATGGTATTTTTTACACACATTGGGATACGATGGTATTTTTACACACATTGGGATACGATGGTATTTTTACACACATTGGGATACGATGGTATTTTTACACACATTGGGATACGATGGTATTTTTACACACATTGGGATACGATGGTATTTTTACACACATTGGGATACGATGGTATTTTTACACACATTGTCTACGTTGAGTGTGAATTTTTTCACATCACATAAAATCAAGTCTAGAGTCTTTGAAAAAACAATACAAACATTCAAACATGAGTTTTAAGCATGGGTTTCATTCATTCATTAATGCAGGACAAAGAAGAATTCCATAGTTCTTGAAGTCATCATTGTTGCAGTTGTTTGTAATAGAAAACTAGGTGTTAAAAAATTAACAGCCTAAGGGTTAAAGGTGTTTCTAAGTTCATATCGGCTTATTATTTTGATATAGACTTGTTACATTTTGGAAGTTGAAAGGATTTTTAATTGGTTGAAATCCTTTTGAGTTAATACGTTTCTATGAATACTTATTTGATTTTTAGAGTGAAGAAAACGAATTCAAATGAAGCGGAAAAAGAAAGAGAGCAGCAATTAGAGATATTTGCTTTTAGCGTTCGTTGGAAACGCCCTGCGATTTCACTACATGTTCCTTGAAACATCGCCATTATTAGAAGGTTCCACCACGTTGAAAAGGTTGGAAAACTGCATTAAGAAATGCGCTTTCTAACTCGATTGCTTTCATCAGGAATTGCACATATTAATCTGTTCAATCTTTCATTTTCTTATTTTAAACAAACATAGATTTTGGATTTATGTTTTGTAATCTTTTGAGATGAGGATTGAACATTTACATTGTTGAGATTATGTGGACTACTACTCTCACCTTGAATGTTATTCTAACAACGGACATTTATGTCGAACTCGGGAATATTTTTTACACAGGAATCACCACTTATCAAGGCTCGGAGGCCACTCGGGGATAAGGGTTAATGGGTATACATTAGTCAATGTGATTATAGCGTAGTAAACATAAGTAGTGGGAATTTTGTAAGTTGAATTACTTAGGGGGACGGTTCATCAAGAACTTGTTTACGTTGGACTTGAAGACAATCAGATTGTAGTCAGCTGGAAAGCAGGCAATCGGAAGAGAGTTCCACAGGCGTACAGTTCTAAGAAAGAAGTTTTGTTCATGGAATCTACATTTAGGTTTAGGTACAAATAAAGAGTGTGGGAAATTATTGATAGTGTTTTTGGCTAGACGAGTGTTTTTCGTGAAAGTTTGGCGAGGGGGAACCATAGGTTGAAGCTCAGCTGAGCACTTGCCATGAAAATAACGATAAAGCAGAGGTAGGCTCGCAACGTCTCTTCTGTGAGAAAGAGGTTTCAAGGAAGAGAAAAGGGCATCCCCCACTAAGCTACGAAGTCTGTTTTGAACTCTGTCAAGGCAAGATAAGCTGCTTAGCCTTTTATTTCATCTCCCGTCAGCCATGACCGGGTCCAGTCCAGCGCGGCCGTAGCCGAGATTGAACTCACTACACGAGTTTGTAGTGTAATTCGAATCATTTCGGTAGCTGAATACTTGATGCTTCGCCAGGGCTATTAAGGGTATTTTTTATCGTGATGCCATCACCAGGCTTAAGAGAGTCCTATCTACCATCGAGAGAAGGATAGACGGCGCCAGTTTCTCAACCTGGTATTTTACCTCACGGTAGAAGTCTTAAATAATTCGTAATTCTATTCTTAGTGTCGCCTGTACTGAGGATTGAACATTCAACCCTCAAAAGTCTTTGAACTGATTATTATTTAGCGTTTATATTCGTTGCGCCACGGGTTCCTGGCTGACGGGACCCGTGTCGCAACGCAAGCTACTCTCGTGAGTTAAACAAATACTTCCATTTGAAATTCCGTATAGATTCCCGAGTTTGGCATAAAGAATCCCAAGTTCAACACGACTCACCTGAAGAAGGCCAAATGTCACATCGGCCGAAACATTGTGCGAATAACATTCTAGTGATCCGAATAATCCAAATTATAGAAATAATCAATCCTCATCTAAAAAATTCCGAAGCATTTATTTATTTTTTATTTTTTACGTAAGAGACTTAAGAGTGGAAAGTCCGGAAAGTCGGTGTTTGTCACGTGACAGCTTTTGAGGTTTCTGTCGCTTCACAGTATTTAAAAGATGAAACATCCGCCTGTCTTGTTATATGGTTATTTATTCGCACCGTGTGACAAGGAGTGGATACAGTGAAACAACGGTTGTTGTTTAAATACATGAATTTAAACAAGGACAAGGTACATAACTCTTGGTGCCTCATAAGGGTTTTCGTTTTCTCTTTTTGAAACAAGAAAAGAAAAATGGGACGAATGGCTTCATATTTCACTTATTTGCGCAACAGATTCGCCAAGAAAAAAAAGTGTAAACGGATTTTACTGCTCGGTCTCGACTCGGCAGGTAAGTAACTTTTTTATGGTCTTCTTGAGATTACAATCCTCAGTAACTGCAGCAGATGTAATATCTAATTTGGTTTCTCCTATAACTTGAGACCCACATCGACCCGAATGTTTCCGATACGTCATAATCACCTTGACACACCGGTTTCCGTTGTATAACCAAAGTTGTGCGATATTGAGCCTGGCCTGTACCAGATTGGTGACTATTCACGAAGACCAGGCGCTGTGTGTACGAAGAAGTCGACACCTCCCTGCAGAAAGTGCAAAACCTTATGCCGTCATCTCCCATGATCAGGATATACAAACGACTGGGGAGACTACTTATGAATTTTATATACTCTAGAAACTTCTTCCTTCGAAGGAAGCTAGCTCACCCCACCCTCCACTAGAATTAATGCCGCTTCGTTTTGTTATTTCTGATTTTCTTTCTTTTTCTCGGATTGTTTCCGATTGTCATTTACAGAACGAACTGGGAATGGTTGAAGAGGTTTACAATTTTGAAAAAGCATTTAAACAAAAAAAAGCCAAGTTAAGATTAATGTTAAGTTGAATAAAATAAAGACTTATTTTCACTCGCAAACCAATGTCCCTATTAAGCGATTTGGCCACACACTCATCAATCAGCTTGCGAGGCGCGTTGATTCCATGTGGCTCATGAGGAACTTCCTTCAGTCCTTTTAGGAATCACCGTCGATCAGCATCTATCTATCTATATATCTATCTATCTATCTATCTATCTATCTATCTATCTCTTTGCTGTCCCCGGTCAGCATTGACGATCTTCGCCTATAGGAAATTACTGGCCGATCTTTGACAGCTCAAAGAACTTTTCACCCTTTCTTTATCTCACTCGGGCACTGTCAAACTTTCTACCATTGTTGTTATCTTAAAAGTGGTTTTGTTTTTCTTCTGTACTACATTTTTGTTTGTTACTGGTATATATATATATATATATATATATATATATATATATATATATATATATATATATATATATATATATATATATATATAATGCTCCTCATCATGAGTTGAGCATATTGAGAAGTGATACACGAATTACCATTAGCGTATAAAGCGATGCTCTTTGTGTAAACAAATCGAGCTTAGGTATTTCGGACGATGTCAAAACATCGTTAAACTCACGAGTCGCGCAACAGCCGCCGATAGCGCAATGGTTAGGAGCCTTAACTGTCATACAGGCGGTCGGGCAGTTGCCTGTCTAGCCGCACTGACGAGCTGTGAAACAGCGAAACAGTACTGTATGTGGATGCCTATATATATCCCCTTATTTAAATATATATATATATATATATATATATATATATATATATATATATATATATATATATATATATATATAATTGTGCATCTCGCATCTCTAAAAGGTTAGGGTTAGGATTACGTTGACATTAAAATTTAAAGTTGATAAATTTACGGATTTGAAAAGAATTATTAAACCCTAAACTTTAGTCAGGAAAAACATGAAACGTTTATTTTATTTAATGCCTGTACTGTTCGGCCATTTTGTTCTGTAAATTTTTCTTATCGATATGGTCCGGAAAGGTGACGTGCAGAGGTCTGATGATGCCCGGGACCGACTCCTTGGTTATATGCCCCAAAGACTGAATGCATAAGTCGTAGTACTTAGAAATGCTGTAAAAGTTTAAATATGATTTGGATCCTTCCCCAACTGAAATGACCGGAACTACCACCCCACTCCTTTTTACGTCTCTGCTTTTCAGCTACCCAAGTATCCTAATTTTGTGTTAACTAAACTTAGTGTATAGAAAAAATAATACAGGGTGATCATTTTTTTATAAACAAAAAAAAAAATGGTATAAACTCACCCAATAAAATAGCACGGTAACATTTGTTGGGTGAGTTTGTTTGGTTTATTTACCGTACATTTCGGCATGTACGAAAGTTAAAAATCATCTTTAAATAAGATACCGGGTGTTGCAATCTCTAGCCTCGGTTAAACAAACATGGTTTCGTGATTTAGTAGTCATGTTATATAGCCGATATATGATAAATTTATGAAAATTTGCTCAAATTCTGAACCTCTCCTTACACGCCGAAATATACGGTATTTACTTATGTTTTTAGCGATTATCGAGACGCCAAAGATGTGACCTTCTCATGTTGGACACGTTTTCTTGTTCTCACTTAAAACTGGGAACTACTTGTATTTCAAACTGAATAAACACTTTAAAATAAGTAAAAACAAAAATATCCATGATATAGAAGAGTAACTTATTTTTCCTTTGATAAAATTTATTTGTTTGTTTTTTTTACCACTTTTTACTTTTGTTGCCGATAATACAAAATGATTTAAAGCTATCTTCTCCTTCAAAAAACAATCGGGAATAAAATCTACCAATTTCTTCAATCCATATTTATAACAAATAAACTTCCGCCAAAATACTTCTTGGCCTTCGAAGTGTAGTGTCTATTCTATCACCAGTCAGTGGTGAATAGATCCTTTTAGATTCTGACAATTTTTACTTAAGCAAGAGTGTTCATTTTGGAGGAGCTGGATTTTGTCCAGATTAAAAAACAACTTTTTGTCTATCTTTCCTCTTGTCCCCCAAGTTTCCTTTGTGAATTTCGAACAGTTTTTGTTTGATCCCCGCCTTATGTGCATCCTCACATTTCAAGCGAACCTGAATACGACGGATGAAATTCTCGATATAATTATATACGCTCTGTCTCTCTTGGAATTGCTTTGTGTCAAGATTGCCTGTCCTTTTTGATTTCTGATTTCTACTCCGTAAACGGGACGTCGGTAACAAGCAAGATCTGGTTAATGATTATCTTCCTCTCAGACAACGTAAAAGCCCCCCCCCCTGCTCTTTCCCATGGCTTTCTTGTCCGCTTAATCCAACCAAATGATCAGCTAGAAACCGGAGATCAAATAGAGCAGACAATCTGGCCTGATTTAGAATGTAATGGCCCTCTTAAATTGGGAGATAGCCTAGGAATTGTTTTCATAAACATTATGTTTGAAATAACTCCACAAATAAAAAAAAAAAAAACTGAAATGGAACTTATGGTCCGGTCAATATAAAACCCATTCATATTAACGTTACTTACTGATGAGACGATCATCACAGTGGCCCTAAATATTATTGAATGGTGATAAGACAAAATATGTTGGATATTCCTGATAAAAACATGGTGGCAAGTCAGGCATAGACCAGGGCTGTACATTGCGAGTGAAACGGTCACATTTGCGAGTATATTTTTCAAAATGGCGACTAGAAATAATGAAACGCTCATCTTTTGGCGATTGCATTTCTCTCACTGACAATCTTCAAAAACTCACTATTGAGTGAAAAGTATCTTTTCAACTTTTTTTTTAATAAAACGAACAAAGTTAAATTATTTAAAAAATCCAAGTTTTTTTTTTTAATGAAGGCTGTTTAAAAAACATCTGAAGAAATCAGAATGTTTATATCTTCAAGTATCAACATATAATTTCTTGTGTATTTAGAAATGATATACATACTCGTTACAGAACGAAGATGTCATATTCTAAAACTCATGTGAGTTTGGCTAGTAACTTTTCTATTTGGCTAGTAAACGACAATATTTAGTTGTCAAAGGTCAACTAAAAATATATTTGTCCATAGAGCACTGTAGACTCAAGTTTATTTGTGCCAAATATGATTGGGTTGCAGATTAAATTGTAAATTTTATTAACAATTGCACGAGTAAGTGATATTTGATTTGGGCTACTCTGTTTTTGTAGGTATTCATTTCGTATGAATCAGATGATTCTGTTGTTGACATTAGTTTCCCTGGCATCTTTCTAGTCTTACTAGAAAGACGGTGGGTACTTACAGAGAGAGAGAGAGAGAGAGAGAGAGAGAGAGAGAGAGACCACGCGACGGTTCTAATCGAAAGATTTTTGGAGGAACGAACTGGATTCGAACTTGTCACACCCAGGTTGTCAGTCTGAGTCGTTAACCAGTTAGCCACTGCCACTTTCTCTTAAAGATACTTAGAACGCATAATTTATTTTTTCATAAAATTACTGAGTTGACATTAAATAACTTCGCAAGGGTTGATATACCGTAAAATAGATGGACCAAACGTTTCCGGCAAACGTTTACGGAAGTTGTTGAAGACACTATTGTAATAATGATGAACCACTTTTAAAAAAGCGTATATCTTTAAAGGGTCTATTTTAGGGTTCAAGTTTAGGTATTTTTTAAAAGATTTTTTAGAGAAAGCTAGTTTTAGAGAAACGTTTTTAATGAAAATTTATTTTAGATCTTATTCAAATGTGAGAGGGCGATAGAGATGTTAAAATAATGAGGTAAATGCATAAATTCACAAAAGATACATTTTATACTTAAAATGGCGGTTTACATCGATAGAAAAACAATGTTAATATTGTGAGATACGTTATTGCAGAACGTGAGTTTTTAGCCGAGATATTAAGGAAGTCTGTGGCAATAATTTAAGTGTTGTGACTTAGCCACAAGTTTCCAAATCGTAAGTAAAACTTCCTCATTAAATTACATTTGATTAAAAGTTTTTTAAAAAATTAATGTTCATTTAGTTTAGTGAGAAATGTTAGGAGTATCGAAATAAATAGCACAACATTTCGGTCGATGCAACCACCGACCTTCTTCACGTGTGTCGGGAATGCTTCTATCGAACTTGGGAATTTGAACCTAACCCTGTATTTACTTCACGGGGGTAACATTGTTCCGTCGTTGTTTTTACTTATTAATATAACAATAATTCAATCTAACAATATATATATATATATATATATATATATATATATATATATATATATATATATATACACTAATATATACTAATAACAATTATATATATATACACTAATATATACTAATAACAATTAGTAATAAATAGTAACGTTTACAATTAGAAATAAAAACAATAGGGTTAAGGCTCCTAAAATTCGTACTAGAATTGTCCGAAAAGACCCATGGCGTAGTGCTTAGAGTACTTGGAAAAATTCAATTGTAAAATTGATATTCTCTTGAAGGTTCAATTCTCGGCGTGAGCGACTGAAAAATGCAATTTCTTAGGACCTCTATCTAGTCATGGCTGACGGAACAAGAGCATGCTACCCGTGAAGTAAATAAAGGGTTCCGAGTTCGACAGAAACATTCCCGAGTTCGACAGAAGAAGGTCAGAGGTTACATCGATCAGAACGTTGTGAAAATCACACTCAAGAAGAGAACAGTAGTTGTAAGAATCCAAATAATACGAATAACCAATCTTCATCTAAAAAATTCAGAAACGTAAAATGAATAAATTTATACATTTTTTTTAGCAGACGACATTGTAAAAGGATGAGTGTGTTGTGTGTATGTGTGTTAATATAAAAATGCGTATGTTTATGACTGTGTATGTGTGCGTTCGTAAGTTGGTAAATGTATGATTTCTGCTTTCCCATCAACCGATAGAAAACAGAGGGAGGTTGGTGTAAAGTAGATGTTAGCTCTGTCGTGGAATTTCGCTTAAATTCTTTTGTGAAGTAATATTCTGGATTTTTATAAATTAAAGTTGGATCAAAGCGGCAAAATTGATAAATTCAGAGAAATGCATCTGATTGGCTTAAAATATTTTATTTGTTTTGATTCATTTAGACAAGTGCATGCGTTGAGCCATATGCGCAGAAACGATCTTAAGCATTTTCGTTTTGAACGTCGAAGAGTAAACTTCGTTAGAAAGCAAGTAAATAGGGATGTTTTATGTAGAAAAGTAATATGTCAAATAAACCATTATCCCGAATGCGAAAGGTTGCCGTGTTGAACGCAGAAAACAACTTAAGGGGTGTTTACCTGCTACACACTACAGCAAAATAGTTTAATAGGAAGGGGGCACTTTGAAATATTACAAAAATAACTGAGAATGTGCCAGTCATCATTCTGCCATAGAGGCACTTTCAGCAAACAGCAGTAAGCCCCTCCCCCTCCTTCTTCTCTCCCCTCCTCCTCCTCCTCCTCCTCCTCCTCCCCATTCCTCCTCCTCCTCCTACTACTACTACACCTCTTCCTCCTACTCCTCCTCAAACCGAACCATTTTTCATTCAATAAGAGTCGGGCTCATAGAGATCCAGAGTAGACGGTTATCTCAAATATAAAAAAAGGTCGCCATAATAGCTCTAGTGTGGTTCTCAGAAAAATATGAAATTAAAGACATGTGACAAAATTAATTTTTGTTATAGTCATGTTGTGTCTCCTGACCTACCAAATTCCTCATGAATGGCATTTGCTAACTAGGCTTCACAAAGCAATGATTCGTTCCCACTTGCAATACGAGTTCCCAGTGTTCGCCGGCAAGGTATTCTCTGGTTCTCTTGAGCGTCTACATGTTGTGCCATCAAATATATACTACATATTCTCTGCAGTGACCCTGTTCCCTCTGGAGTATAAGTTTGCTCAGAGATGTGCCGGAGATCTCCTTTCGCATTGTGCTCTGCAGTTGTCAACGTGCTGCCTCAAAGTTGTGTGAATGAACATGTATCGTTGTTACACTTTCAGAGTTCTGTATTGGTTAACTATCATGATATTCCTAAGTTTTATACATTTCCTAATTAGCTTAATAGTCTCTGCCAACGGTTTTATGTTTTAATTAGCTTAATAGTCTCTGCCAACGGTTTTATGTTTTAATTAGCTTAATAGTCTCTGCTAACGGTTTTATGACCATGGTTTAATAAAGGAAAGAAAAAAATTCAAATCCAACCTCTCGTAGATTTATACCAGATTTAATATCACTCTGCCAGATCTGAACACGCTGAAAACACAAAATTAATAATGGTCAATAGCAAACGGTTGTTGCGATAATGCAAATTCATTTGCAAATGTTATCAGAAAGGGTGAAGTGTACTAGGAATCTTGGTAGACTTCTTGTCATCCTGGTTGTTGTCAGTAACAATGATTTGTATGAGCACGAGTGAGTATAAAAAATAATAAATATTTAACTTAATTAATATTTAAATTAATAAAAAATAATAAATTGTTGGCCTCCATCTTATATTTGAAATTTTTTTGTTACCCCCCCCCCCTAAAAAACTGAAAAAATAAAAATAAACCAAAACGGAAATAAACATTGACTCTTATCAATCAAGAAAAAAATACGCGATACGTTGTTTGAAAAAAAAGTTTGTGCTGCTTGCCAAGCATTCGACTCACGAATCTCCATAAATCCCGAAATCCTTGGATGTCTACCGTGCATTATATGTTTGTTTCTTTTTAAGGTAAAACGACGATGTTGTATCGAATGAAGACGGGTCAGCCGATTCAGACGGTGCCGACGCTTGGCTTTAACGTGGAAAAAATCGTTATTGAAGGCAACAGCTTCATGATTTGGGATATTGGAGGACAGAAAAAGATACGATCCGTCTGGGCTTACTACTACGAGAATTGCCAAGGTGAGAGATTGATTGATATATTTATTCGTATAATATTAGCATGAAAACCCGGCATTGCCCGGGATCAATACTTTAAAATTTAAACATGTCACCTATTTCTTACTTTCTTTAATTTGTTAATCAGTACACAATTAAGACTTTTATATTTTGAATCACAAGCGTTTAATTTCCTATATATATGATGGACTCTCCGGTCGATTTCGACGCATAAGCTTCAGCCACAACAACTACGTTGCTCAGAAATCCACACATATGATTTGTCTTTATAGTGGTGAAGGCTTTGTGTAGAACCATCCATACTTTTTGGTATTACTGCTAACTTTTGTCGGCACAGACGACTGCCACGGGTCAGAGTATACAGTAAACCGCAAGTTTTGACATAAGAGTTTCCTTCTCCTAGATACATGTCTTAAGGAAGACTGGGGGTGCATCTCTACCAGTGAATTAATGTGCCCTCAGATAAATGTTTGTTTTCCAAACTGTTTGCGTTGTAATTTAGCTTTTAAACATCTAACATACGTGTTTCATTTTAAAATTAATAAGACGATTCCTATATATTTCCAGATTCCGATACAATTACCGATTTTATTCTGAATCCCATTTTCTTTCCAATACACTTCCAGATTCTGATTCTAAAATTAATCAACTTTAAAACGAAGAATTTTATTATTTCTTTGTGCGTGTGTGGGGTGGGAGTGATGAGTTTTCATCTACATTTAGATGTAAATATAATTTATCATTGGTTTGATAAACTTCTTAATGTTTCCTGTACTTCTACAAAGCCACCATTCGCCCATGTATGGAGTACTGCTGTCACATTTGGGCTGGTGCGTCTGTTACTAGTCTCTTACTCCTAGACAGGGTCCAAAAGAGAGTCGCCAACCTGATAGGTCCTGAATTGTCATGTAAGCTTCAGCCCCTGTCCCACCGACGAAATGTTGCATCCCTCTGCCTGTTTTACAAGTACTTTAATGGTGGATGCTCTGACGAACTACAAGCACTTGTACCCCCTCGGCGAAAATACCCCCGACAAACCCGACAAGCAGCAAAGTTCCACCCCTACACGGTTGAGATCCTTAGATGTAAGAAATCCTTTTACTCTAATAGCTTCTTCCCCAGAACGGCAGGACATTGATATTCTCTTCCGGTTTCCTGCTTCCCCAACTGTACTGACATGCAGAAGTTCAAGCATAATGTGACACCTTGCTGCTAAACTCTCTACATAGTACCCCTGGAACTTAGGTCCCTGATTGTAGCCCCTTACATCAAAGTGGCAATATGCCTTGTTTGTGGTGAAAATGTAATTTAAAAAAATGTTTTGTAATCCAATACGGCATAATTCACGTTGACACACAGGTTACCGTTAGATCACAGAAGTTAAGCAACGTTGAGCCTGGTCAGTACTAAAAAGGGTGACCATTTGTGAATTCCGGATGCTATATTTGCTCTCTACTTATCTCGGCATTGTTTCCACTCATCTAACACTGGACTAATGCAGTACCGATTATGGAGAGTTGTGGTTGAAATTGCGCAACCCTTGCCTCCCAGTTACACGCGCAGCTACTTTTATTCATTGTCTCTTGAGATTGAACGGAGGCATAATTGTATACAAGATTTTTCAACAATATTTTTCGCTTGGGCCATTCGTGTGTGTGTGTGTGTGTGTGTTTTTTTTTTTTTTGTTTGTTTGTTTTTTTTTTCACGATTCCAACACAATTACCGATTCGGTAATAAATTCCCGATTCCGATACAATTACCGATTCCGATTCTGACCATTTATAAATCTTTAAATATTTAACTATAAAGTTACTATTTTCCCTGATTACACATGTTAAATATGCATATATGTTCTCAAACGGAAAAGTGGACTTCATATATATATATATATATATATATATATATATATATATATATATAGTAATTTATAAAATGTATATGGTGATTAATCGCCATATATATTTTATAAATTACTAACTAGCTCTACCTACGTATTGAGCACTTTTGAAGTAAATACTTAAAGTTTACGCATAAATCTATACTTTCGTATATCAATTTTATGTGAGTAAATGAAGTAGTTATATATATACATATATATATATATATATATATATATATATATATATATATATATATATATATTCTATAATATAAAGCTGAACGTCTGTGTGTGTGGTCACGAATAGGCTCCTATATGGTTGACTATTATAGAAAACTGATTACATATAATGATAGAAGATGTATCGAGACACAGGAATGGGTATGTTTGATCTGGCATAATGATGATTATTAAAATTGTTAAAATTGTGGGGTCTGCGTACGCGCCTGGTCCACAAAGTATGGAAATAAAAAATTGAAAAATTAAAAGAAAACGTTTACAAGTGTTTTTGATATAGATATACATAAGAATACTTTGATAAGTATGTTTTAACATGAATAGGGATGATAAAATAAAATTGTGGGGTCTGCGTTCGCGCCTGGCCTCCATAGAATGGAAATAGGCACAAACTTTAATAAAGACTTTTTATATCTATCTGCGTAAGTATACTTTGATAAGTATGTTTCAGTTTGAAGAAATATGGTATAATAAAATTAGGGGCTGTTCGTTCGCACCTGACCTCCATAGAATGGAAATATGTCACAAAGTTTAACAAGGTTTTTTAATATAGATCCACAAAATATTGCGATAAGTGTTTCAGTGTGAACAGGTATGGTATAATAAATTATGGGGTTTATCTATTTTATTTTTACTTTCATCATATTTTTCTTTTGGTTTTGATACCCCCAAATTCGAAGCTATCTCTTTACAACCCTTCCTTTTCATAACCTATCATACTTTCATAAATCAGAGTTCATTTTCTGTAGGCTGTTTTTGAACCCAGTCAACGACGGGTACTTTTGCTAGTATATATATATATATATTTGCAAAAATCAAGACAACAAAATATAAAATAAGAACATCGTACGGTGTATTTTCTTATGTGTTACAATTGTTTCATAACAATTTGGACAAATTTAAACATTATTTCATTTAAAAAAAATTTCCAATAATAGCTACTCTTCTGACACCAAAATGCATTCGTCATAGATATATGAATACGAACGAGGTTAATCTAACTCCTTGATCCCTTACAATAGGGATTATTAATATATTCATATATATATATATATATATATATATATATATATATATATATATATATATATATATATATATATATGACGAATATATTTTAGAATATAGAGAGTAGCTATTTTGGAATAATTTTTAAATGATATAATGTTTAAATTTGTCCAAATGTTTATAAAACAATTGTAACACGTAATGAAATACACAATATGATGTTTTTATTTTATATTTTGTCGCCTTGTCTTTGCAAAAGAATTATACGCATGCTCGATTATGAAAACCGATAATCATGAAGCTTTATTAACTGCGTCAATTAATATTGACTTTGATTTTATTGGTATATATGTAAGACTAGACTACCCGTGACCCGTTGGGTCAGTATATTATATTAGCTATGGAATTCATGCATGAGCGTGACACTTGTGACGTAAAGAAAATAGTTTTTTTGACATAACAGAAACATTTCTATGAAAGTATATTAAAATGAAAAAGATAGATTTCTATGAGTCGTTCTGTTTATTATAATTGATTATTTTTGAAAGAAAAAAATTACAGTTACTGAATTATAAGTGGTTGGCCATACTTATAGGTAAATGTGCACTGACCAGATACCATAATACTTATTATAGTTAAATTCAAATTTTGATATACCTGCTTTTTTTCATTTCTGTATTAAGTTTAAGTTATTTTAAACCCAACTCTTCCCATGTTGAATAATAAGTTCGAAATAATAACGTTAATATTTCAGCGTCCCAATTGTTCTTTTGTTTGTTTTGTTTTTTCGCGTTTAAGTTATCCAAATAAACAATTGTAAATACTGTCTGCTTTTTTTTACATCGTTCATTTCTGTATTACGTTTAAGTTATTTTAAACCCCACTCTTCCCATGTTAAACAATAATGTTAATATTTCAGTGCGCAGGTCATGCGCGCACGCGCAACCGGATGTTGTAAACCGGAAAGTGGGTTGCATATATCGTTACAAGGTCATTTGAGTTTTATAATTTTATATATATATATATATGCATATATATATATATATATATATATATATATATATATATATATATATATATATATTGCAATAGAAAAAAGTAATATAATTAAGTTTAAACATGGAAAAGTAAAGGAATAGTTGTTAAAACTGGAAAAGAAAAAGACAAGATGTTCTAGTAAAAATATAATAAATGCACAAATTAAAATAATGCAGCATTAAGAATGTTATAAATTGAATTTTAAAAAATACTTAATGCTGCAATATTTTAAATTATAAATTTATTATATTTTTTAATATATTTTTTATCTTTTTTTTCAGTTTTAACAACTAGTCCTTTACTTAACCATATTACTTTTCATGCTCGCATTTTTTTATTGTAATCCATAATTTTTCAAGGCTTCCATTAAATTCATTTGTCCTTTTTTTTAATTTCTGTCTTTTTTTTTTGTCCCATAAACATAGCATACACATATATAATAACAATGTACGGCACTCGTCTGCTTTCAATAAAATCCCCCAATTATCTCCCTTACATTATGTCTGTTTCACTTGTTACTTCTCTTTTCGCGAGAGCAGTGAATTGGTAGCAACAGTAGTCGCTGAATTGACGTGGTTGCTATGGAAACAATAAAAAACGTTGCTCACCTCCTATTGTTTTTTTTTTACAATTTTGAACACCAGTAAATTCATCATAACTTTTGTGTTATTGAACGAAAATTGAATTTTTTTTTTTTTTCATTATAGCTGAGAAGATGATCTATAAACTGTAATAATTGTTTGAAATTTGGTTGAAAAATGAGTGAGCGGTGAAGCTTTAAAGCAGTTCTAAATGACTAAATGACTAAAACTGCCACTTAACCATATATTCAAACACTACCGTGTTTGAATGATATATATTCAGTGGAATCTCTACATACGAAATATTCTGCTTACGAAATATTCAGCTAACGAAACGTGATGCGAAGATTTTGTTTGTCCCTGCCTTTTCAGTATTTCAGGAAAGATACGAGTGGCAGAAAAACTATTTTAGACACTTAATTCTTCGAAAATCTTTTTAAAAGCGGGTTTTTATTCGATTTTTTTTTTTAAATTAGTAATTTTCTGGAAATATTTGTGTTGATTTTCATCTGGAAAACATTTTGTTCTTGGACTTGAATTTATTTTGTCTATTTATCTATTAAGGTTATTTTAAAAATTGAAAAATTACGTACGCATTACAATTTTTTCTACATTTGAAGAATACAGAACGAATAAAGTTGTTCTATTTTAATTTTGATCGTACAACCTCTGAAATTTTTTGCGACGGGTGGAGAAGGTTGATATTATTTTTCTTGGAAATCGCAAATTAGCTGGGTTTTTATTTATTTATTTATTTATTTTTGAGAAAATAAATAATCCATTTCACTTTGAATCATTCTTCTTTCGTGCGCATGCGTGCCCATAGATTTCATTGAGGTCGTGATGAGTAATGATGAAACTAACCATTAAAAGAAATATGTCATATTTGTCAATTGTTTTATTATTATTATTATTATTATTATTATTATTATTATTATTATTATTATTATTATTATTAAATAGCATTTTATATTTAGATGTGAAAGACAAGTATAAAACATAAATAACAAGTGAAGGTACTAAGTGACGTTTAATTAGGTTAGCTATTATTTATTTTTATTTCATTCTGGTTTTACGTGTATTATAAAACTTAATGAGTGTTTTCATAGGGTTTGGAACGGATTAGACAATTTACGTGAAAACACATTTCAAGATACGAAAGCCAAGCCGGAACCAATTGATTTCGTATCTAAAGGTTTCGTTATATATATATATATATACATATATATTATGCATATATATATATATATATATATATATATATATATATATATATGTATATATATGTATATATATATATATATATATATATATATATATATATATATATATATATATATATATATATATATATATATATATATATATATATATATATATATATATATATATATATATATAAACAGTAAATTCGTTTAGGATTTCGTTGTGTAACGGTTAAACGCGCCGAACTATAATACACGCGATCCAGGGTTCGATTCCTAAACAGACACAGTCGAGCTATGCTGATGAGAGGTAACAACCTCGAAACATGCACGGCCGTAGATTACTGTTCTAATATATATACATATATATATATATATATATATATATATATATATATATATATATATATATATATATATGAAGTTCATTTCCCACACTATAATCGCTTTATATACTAATCTGTTCGCCACCTAGACCAAGTTCTTGTGCGTATTTCTAGAAAATATGTACTCATTTCGTTTATTTTCAAAATTGATGACATTTTCCACGTATAAGCTGTTTCTCCCAACTAAGATTTCCAAAGTTAAATTTGCAGTCATTTTCAATCGCATCATAATATCTACTCCTCCTTCCCCTAGTGTCACCGATAACAAGTTGTTTATTAGATAATAATCTCATGAACAGCGTTCGTTGTAAAACAGAATGAAAAAATTTCCATTTGCCCTAGATGTGTCGGGGTTTAAAACAACCCCGACAAATCTATTTCATCCGTTCAAAAATAAATACTTATTTCAAAATAAATACTTATTTCAAAATAAGTATTTTTAAGTACCGAGATAGTTACTATTTAAAACTATAGAGTTGGGAGACTAGCAATTGCTCTCTAAACTTAGATAAAGCTAATATACTTATTTACAAAAATATTTTATAACACTTTTTTCTTCGTACGTGGTTGCTGCGTCAAAGTTCCGGCTTTTGAGTTCACCAAGGAAATATATTTACGTACGTCTATTTTCAACTAAATGGTCGCAAAAGTGATAATGTTTAAGTGATGAACCCGGACACACACTTAGACAATATATTCGTTTTCCTTTGTTTGTTTGTTTTTTTTTTTTTGTTTGTTTGTTTGTTTGTTTATTTGTTTGTTTGTTTTCGTATGTTTTCCTGCCCGTTGGGAGATTTAGATATTGCCAAATAAGGCTAATGCAAAAGTGACACTTGATATTGCCCTCTTAACAGCGGAAGCGCGTGTACATAGGAGAGCTAATCTTAACACGAATCGTGAGACCAATTCCTATAATATTTTTTAAATAAAAAAATCAAATAAAAGGAAAACAAAGCCCTTCTATGAATAATAAATAATGTATATTTGGTAAATTTTTACGATACGCCCTAGCGCATTATAAACACCCCAACCTCCCCATGTTAATAACGGCTTTCGGAATAACCCCCAACCTCGAAAGCCATTCTTAACATGGGGAGATTGGGGAGGGTGTTTATTCCGAAAGCCGTTCTTAACATGGGATGGTTGAAGGTGCTAATACGACGCTGGTGCAGGCCGTAAAAAATACCGTATATTTTTTCAGCAATCTACACCACTTCGTGCAGGTTGCTGAAAGTTCAAACAGTTTCACAGTGACGGGGTGTAAATCAAATCAGTTTGACAACAGCCCTGTTTCTCTCAGATTGCTGTTCTGTTCTGTCCTACGAAGTCACTTTCCCAGACTTTGTCCTCTCTCTGTGAAGAGGTTAGTTTATTGATAATCATCTGAGGTGTCTCTACTGAAGAATGCTGATGAGGCTGCTCAGGCATATTTTGTAAGCGAGAGTGCGCTTATGCTATTGCGCTTGCTTTTCAAAACCTTACCTGATATCGTGTCTAATCCCCTTGTAGGAGAGGTAAATAATATGAAGTGAGATATGCCGCCTACCGAAAGTCTTGAAGAAATATATCTTTTAAACAACTCCCTCTTTATTACTTGATTTTTTTTCAACCAATCAGAGCTCTATATCTATAACTTATCAATTAAAATATTGACAAAATGCGTTATTTTTAAACGTAGGTTTGATTTATGTCGTCGACAGCAGCGACCGAGTTCGTCTCAGCGAAAACCGATGTGAACTGATCAGCATTCTGAAACATCCACAAATGAAAAATATCCCCGTGGTGATTTTAGCCAACAAGCAAGACATTCCAGGTACGTATTCAATACCCTCATTATTTTAACCCTAACGGCAGATTTAGCATTAGGAAGAATCCAAATAATTTATTTAACGCTAACAAGAATACAAATGGTTTATTTAACGCTAATAAGAATACAAATGGTTTATTTAACGCTGATAAGAATGCAAATGGCTGATTTAACGCTAACAACAATGCAAATGACTGATTTAACGCTAACAACAATGCAAATGGCTGATTTAACGCTAACAGAAATGCAAATGGCTTATTTAACGCTAACAACAACACAAATGGCTGATTTAACGCTAACAGCAATGCAAATGGCTGATTTAACGCTAACAGAAATGCAAATGGCTGATTTAACGCTAACAGAAATGAAAATGGCTGATTTTACGCTAACTACAATGCAAATGGCTGATTTAACGCTAACAACAATGCGTTAAGCTAACAGAAATGCAAATGGCTTATTTAACGCTAACAGCAATGCAAATGCTGTTAGCAAATGCTGTTAGCTTATTTACTTAAGCTAACAGAAATGCAAATGGCTTATTTAACGCTAACAGCAATGCAAATGGCTGCTTTAACGCTAACAGCAATGCAAATGGCTGATTTAACGCTAACAGAAATGCAAATGGCTGATTTAACGCTAACAGAAATGAAAATGGCTGATTTTACGCTAACTACAATGCAAATGGCTGATTTAACGCTAACAACAATGCAAATGACTGATTTAACGCTAACAACAATGCAAATGGCTGATTTAACGCTAACAATAATGCAAAATGGCTCTATTCAACACTAACAGAAATGCAAAATGTTTATTTAATACTAGAAAATGCAAATGGCAGATTTAACGTAGAGAAAATTACAAATGATTTATTTAATGTTTAAAAAGTTGCATATAACCCAATTAGTCTTAAATGACAATTTGAATGCCAACAAAATTATAAATGGCTGATTTGACATCAACTAAATATTAAGTGATTCATTTATTATCAAAAAAATAAAACTAACAAAAGTAGCATTAATTCTTGAAATATATTATATATATATATATATATATATATATATATATATATATATATGCTTCGCTGCTCATTGTTCCCTAAAATATTTAAGTGTTTCCAGTTAACCTAAGATATTGAAGTGTTTCGAGTTTACCTAAGATATTGAAGTGTTTCAAGTTCACCTAAAATATGGAAGGTTGATATTTTATTAAATATTTAATACTTCAGTACTGAGCAAAACATCCTATTTTAAGGTTCCGTTAACGTATATCAAGCTTCGATGGTTTTTCAAATATATCTATTTCAGAGGAATCCCAAAATATTTCAAGTTTCGGGATCAAAATAAAATTTCATTCTTGAAGAATCCCAAAAGACTTTAAATTTCGGGGACCTAAAAACATTGCATGCTTTGTAAACTTCACCTTATTAGCGGCGGAGGAGCCCCTTAATTTCCAATCGATCTTGAAGTTATTCTTTACACATGCTATTTACTCCCAAACTTCTAATAAATTTGTTTTTTTCTCTCGCTCACTCTCTCTTTAGATCATGTGACGTCATGTCTGCTTCTGGCTATTTAGGTTGAAATGACATTTGAGCGCATACTCGTTGATCTGGCGACCCGTTTTCTTCTGTGCGTGCTAAAATCGACCAGCGAATTCAATCACTGAATGAATAGCAGCAAATGTTATGGTCACCTAAAAATAAAAATCAGAAAGCAGAATATCTCGTTTTAAATTGAAGAATATAATGGGAGTTTTCTACCTTAAGATTTTTTTTTTTTTTTTTTTGTTAAATTTTTACTTTTTTTCTTCTTCTTTTCCCAAACAGGTTCAATGTCTTCATCGGTTCTTTCTGACCATCTTTGCCTTCGGGAGATTCTCCATGAACATCGTTGGTTTGTACAAGGATGCTGTGCAATGAATGGAGATGGACTCATCGGAGCCATGGCTGTGCTTGATGCTCTCATCACACAGAAAGAAAATGCTGAGAAAACCGGAGAAAACTAAAACTAAACGGAATAAAAACTGTTGTCACATGAACAGTTGTACAGATATTGAAAGCAATTCAACAAGCATTAATACCGACATAAATTATTTTAAAGGAAAAACCGTTGGGAAATTATTTAAAAAAAAAAAACTGTTTATTGTGCCCGTTTATGACCTATTTACTAGCCATGAGACGATTCCAATTTTTTTTTTTTTTCTGGTTCCAATACAATTACCAAATCTGTACTAAATTTTTGATTCCGATACAATTACCGATTCCGATTCTTTATAGATCTGTAAATATTTAACTATATAGTTGTTATTTTGTCCCGATTAGGCACAATAATATGATTTTAACACGTGTTAAATGTGTAGGTATTTTCCTAAACGTAAAAATACATTTGTGGACGATGATCTGTTAATTTTAATTTTACTGGTTTACTTTATATTTATTATTTTATCATTATTACCAGCAGTGGAAGATTTTGCTTTAAACAAAATCAAATATAAAAGACGATTAAAAGAATCGTTTTTGGCATCGGAAATCGGCACAAATGTTCCAATTCTAATACCTTTTCCGATGAATTATTCCAACACTCCTATTTAGGGTTTTTTTTTTTTTTTACTTAAAATTCAATAATTAAAAGAAGTTTTAAATAAAAATATATATAAATAAATAATTGAGTGAAATAATTCATGGAAACCCTGGCGTTTGGACCGGGATCAAAGTGTAGTATCTGTTCCTCGGATGCTGTACTTCAATTTCTTGTTCTCTGCCAGTGGAGGAGAAGTCCTTCACGACTGAGACAATTTTTAATTTTTATTTCTTTTCTCCACGTTAAAAAACGACCCTGGTGTCTAACTCTGTCCCGTGGGGAGGCATTGTAAATAGGAACTATTTGAATTTTGGACAAGAATTAAATACATAACCGGAACGGAAGCGAATAAAGGACGAACATTTCACTCCTGCACAACTCATTTTACACAATTACTATTTACAGTGAATTGACTTTAAACTTCTTTTATATATTGAACTAGCCTGGGTGCCCGGCGTGTTTGGAGGTGTGTGTTGAGCAAAAAAAAAAAGTGACATATTTGCTGTTGTGCCCATCGCCAAACCGGAAGTGACGTAGCTAAGGCTAGTCAATCGAAAAGAGGCGATGAGGTAATTCGTTAACAAAAAGAAAATCGGTCGAAAAATGTTATGTTTAAGAAAGAAAACGAAATAGTAATTCGTTCTTACTAAAATAATAACAGGATGAAATAAGTACACATGAAAAATAAATAAAAGAATAAACAATTTTATTTCATTTTAGCAAGCAAGATAACGGAATAGTAATTCGTTTTTACTTAAATAATAACAGAAGAAATACATCTTTTCTGGTAATAATAAAAAATAAAGTTCGTTTCGTTTAAGTTTTGTGTGTTTAAGTTTGATGGACACGGGCGAATTTTTTGGTGGTGATTTGGCCAGGGTATTCCAATAGTCACATTTACCCCTTCAGTCGATCCATGTATTTGCATATTGTTGTTATTGCACACATTATAATAATCATATATAATAATTGCATAAGATATAAACAAAACTTCCGTTGTAACGAATTGTAACTCATCGTTCTCTTCTGCATTCTTTTAAGTTATCAGAATTCATTAACAAATCAGCTTCTTTTTTCGTTTTCAAATTTTTTGCTCATGTGATTCGGGGTTTGGTACACTATGGCCGATTCGGTGTCAAATTATCGGTTCGTCGTTATAGTCAAAGATTTTATATATATTAGACTACTCTTGACCCGTTGGGTCAGTATATTATATTATCTATGGAATTAATGTATGAGCGTGACACTTGTGACGTAAAGAAAATGTTTTTTGTGTGACAAAACGAAACATTTCTATGCAAGTATATTAAAATGAAAAAAGAATATAGATAGATTTCTATGATTCGTTCTGTTTATTATAATTGATTATTTTTTTAAAATAAATTTACAGTTACTGAATTATAAGTGGTTGGCCATACTTATAGGTAAATGTGCACTGAACAGATACCATAATACTTATTATAGTTAAATTCAAATTTTGATGGATATTAACTTAAACGCGAAAAAAAACAATTGAGACGCTGAAAACGTACACAGTAAAACAATACGTTTTATTGTCGCGTTGATTATTTATTTGTAACGCAATTTAAGAAAACATATTTTCGGGGTTATTTATTTATGTTGGAAGTGTAGAAGAAAATGTATGAATGTTTTTAAGAAAATTGTATTAAAAAATGGAGAATAAATTTAAAAAAAAAAAGGAAAGTGGTGAGTAAATCGCCGTTGTAAAATGCTCTTATAGTTTTCAACGGGTTAAAGTAGATTTATTTGCGTTCAAACAACTTAAACGTAATACGGAAATGAATGAAGTAAAAAAAAAAGGCAGAAAGTATTAACAATTGTTTATTTGGATAATTTAAACGCGAAAAAAATTGGGACGCTGAAAACGTACACAGTAAAACAATACGTTTTATTGTCGCATTGATAATTTAGTATAATATATATCATATACATGAAACAGGTTGATGATTATACGTATTATTTGTAATCACGTTTTGCGTTTGCTTTCCATATCTTGAAGTTTTTTATTCAATAAATTTAAGATATTCGTTTTTCTAAGGACTCCGTTTGTTCGAACGAAACCGGTCCAGCGATTTGTATTTATTTGTTTACACTGTTATGGGTTTATGTTTATGAACGCATGTGCAACCGGATGTCCTAAACCGGATGTTGGGTTACAACACCGGTTACAAGGTCATTTGAATTTTAAAATCATATATATATATATATATATATATATATATATATATATATATATATATATATATATATATATATATATATTTAAAATTAATCCAGTAAAAGAAGGTATTTCTCTTGGAATAAAATTGAAATAAAATTATTAAAATAAAAAAATTAATTTAATTAAAAAAAAAACTTAAAAATAAACGCGCTTATTTAAAACACAACACAAAAACAAACAACACTCAGTCAGCAACAACGAGATATTTTCATATTGTTTTCCTTTATTGAAAATAAAACTTAAAATATTTTAAAGTTTTTCGTTCTTAAAAAATTAAGCACAAAGATTTTTGCAAAAACATGATTTTTCTTAAAAACTGTTAAAGTTATATATTTTCATATTGTTTTTCTTTTTTTTTTTTAAGTTATAAAATCATATAAAATATGATCGGCGTGGTCAACGCCAAATTGTCCCTCCATCGAATCAGCTAAGCCACCACCACCGTAGCCGTGGTTGAACCAAATCGGTCAAGCCGAAACGTTCCATTCTCCATGATTCGAGATATGTTACCCATGCGGAAATAATAACGTCCGGAAAACTCGTACTCGGAAACCTTGTAGTCGGAAAACTCGTGCGTTTCTGCAAGATAGGAAAACTGGTCCATTATTGAATAAATATCGATTGAAAACACATTTTATGGTCGTTCTTGAAAGAGATATTCTTTTTAAAGACGACTACGCACCCCCATAATATTTTTTTAATTACTTTTTTTTTTAATAAACTTGATCACAGAGTCACGGAGTCAAAACATGAAAAACGAAACCATATATTTATTTTTTAAAAAATACTTTAGTTTTAACACTTCTTGCGTTATTACGAAACAAACAAAAAAGAAAGAAATCACTTATGTATTATAAAAGAAAGCAAATATTTTATTCAGAAGAATTAATTTAGTTAAAATAATTATTGTGTTATTTAATATTAAATTATTATATAAAATATTTATTTCATTATTTGGTAATATAACATTTTTTTGTTTAAAAGTCATTTCGGGGTACTTCTGCAGTATGTAGACGGTGGCTATTGTTAGGGGCGATAACTCCAATTTCTTCTTGGTTAAATAACACAGCAAACAAACAAACAAATTTTTTTCCGAATAGAAAAATATTTGAAAACTAAAACATTTAATTTATAAAAATGCATAAATATATAATTATAAAAACATTTATTTAAAAGTTTGCGTAAGAAAATATAATTTTAATAAAACTATTGTAATGAAAGCAACATTGGAGTTTTATAAAGTAAAATAGTTTTTTTTTTCGAACATAAATAATTTAAATGAAATATTTTTAATTAAAGCAACTTTGAAGGGTCAACAACAATTTAACAATTTAAATGTTTTTTGATTGGGAAACGCGACCCGCCGACAGTTTAGTAAAACCCACCAAGAAAAGATGGCCGCCGTCCACATACTGCAGAAGTCCTTTTTGTTGTTTCGTGAACACAAAAAGTTTTAAAACTAAATTAATTTTTCTAAATAAAATATTTATTTTATTATTTGATAATACAAGAAGTGTTTTTCTTTTCTTTTCTTTTCTTTTTGTTTCGTAATAACACAAAAAATCTTAAAAACTAAAGTAATTTTTTAAATAAATATATGGTTTAGTTTTTCGTTCGGTTTCGTTACATAATTACCGTCCCTACTTCCGGTTTGATTGATTTTTTCCCCGAGCAGTGATCATGGACATTACCTAAAAAATATACAAAATTATTTTCTTTTTAAGGGGGGGGGGTCCTTTTAAAACTATATTTACCTCAGTATTTTCTTTAATTTTCTATTTTTGAGCGATTATCGAGACTCCTAAGACGTGATTATCTCATGTCGGGCATGTTTTGCTCAAAAGTAACATTCGAGATTACTGTTTTTAAAACTAAATAAACTCTATAAAATAAGTTGAACCACTAAAACCTTACAAAGCTAGGTAGAAAAATCAATTTTATTTTTTTAAAACAACAGTAAACAAGTAATTTTTTTTTAATATTATGGGATGTGTAATCTCTTTTAAAAACAATATCTCCTTTAAGAACGGTCATAAAATGTGGTTTCAATCAATATTTATTCAATAAGGGACCAGTTTTCCTACCTAGCAAAAATGAACCAGTTTTCCGGGGATGAGTTTTTCAGGAATCAGTTTTCCAGGGACGAGTTTTCCTAAATTCATTAAATTCTAAATAATATGTTTGTACCTCACATCGCTGCGGTTAAATCTCGATTTCTTTATGATAAAAAAAATGTCAATCGGAAGAGATTGGTTTCTGAATATTTTAGGTGAAAATTGATAATTCATAATATTTGGATTATTCGTTCTACTGTTCTACTGTACTCGCCTGGAATGTTATGTTATTTTTTATAATATTGATTTACTAGTCGAAATAATCCGAAAGAGACTTCTCTGAGACAAGGTGATTTGTTCAAAAGTCAAAAATTATGGTACCATCCAGAGAAAAATACATACAAATCAAAATAATTTTTTTTAAAAACTGTGATATTCATTTTTTTTTTTTTTATTATTTAAATTTTATTCGCTTCTATTTTTTGTATTATTATTTCTAATAAACCTTATTTATCAAATAAATTGCTACTTTTGTTTTATTTCATACTATCAAGCCTACCGGACGTTGCCCAGGAGAGTAGGAATTTAATTTTTATTAAGAACAATTGTTGTCACACGTGAAGTCTTAACGTAAAAACAGAAACAAACAACGGACGTAAAACTTACCAAAAGATTTCACACGAAAAAGATGTGTGAAATTTACTGTGACGATAATTGAAGTATTATCAATATCGTATGAATAAAAATAATAAATAAATAAATCTAATATGTCGTTACCATACCAAAAACGGCGATATCTAAGAGTGAAATAAAAAAAAAAATTGGGTTTGTATTACTGTACACATAGATTAAAAAAAGTTGTCAAAAAACAAATATATAACAAATAAATGTTATCAAAGGCAAGATAAGTTACTTTTCTACCAAACTGGATATATTTTTGTGTTTTTATTCAATGTAACATATTTATTCAGCTCGAAAAACATAGTGTTTACCGATGTATTGGAAAATTCAAGATGGCGTCTCACACCCTCTTTAACACAGTAAGTTTGGGAATAGGTGTTATAAATAAAAAACTATACAAAATACTATTAAAAACCCGCCGAATATATGTCAACCTATTTCACGGTAACATATATTGAGCGAGTTTTTAACAGTATTTTATCCGGTTTTTTATTTATAATACCTTTTCCCAAACTTACCGTGTTAAAGAGAGAATAAGACGCCATCTTGAATGTTCCAATACATCAGTAAACACTGTATGGTTTTCGAGCTGAATAAACATGTTACATTGAATAAAAACACGAAAAATATATCCAGTTTGGTAGAAAAGTAACTTATCTTGCCTTTGATAACATTTATTTGTTATATATTTGTTTTTTGACAACTTTTTCGCATCTATGTGTACAGTAATACAAACCCAAAAATTTTTGAAGAAGAAAAGAAAAACGTTGATATATATAAAATTCAGAAAGAAAAAACCGTATCCAGCGTCTCATTCAGAAAAGGCTAGGCGTTAAAAACTTTAAACGCCAGATGAGTTGCAGACAGGAGCCCGTTGAAGAAAACTCCGCTGATAAAAATGAATATCACGAAAAATACAGAAATTGTATATTATTGTTGTCCTTCAGCGTAAAACAAAGGTTGGTTCATATTTAACTCTTTCCATTTATAAATTATAAATAATAAAGGAAATATCTGATCTCTTTAAGAGGAATATCAAAAATACGAAAATTCAGATTTCGTTAATGCTTGACAAAAAGAAAAGTTCATCGTATGAAAGAAATATAAAAAGCAAAATCGATGGTAAAAGGGGAATAACTCTATTCTTTTTGGTTGTAAATCCGTTTTGATTCGCTGTTGAGAGCTCAAGAAAAAAAAAAAGAAAGAAAGAAGCCTTATTGAACTGAACTATTATTGTTATTTTTTATTTAATTTTTATTTTTTGATTTTGTATATATTACCTGTTCATTCTTTGGTTCTATTCATTAAAATAAAACAAAGAAAATAAAAAAGAGAAATATATATATATATATATATATATATATATATATATATATATATATATATATATATATATATATATATATATATATATACTTGTGAATTCATTATCATTTCATGTCCAAATATATGCAGACATTTCTAACCCATATTCTATTGCAGGCAGCGATGATTAGCTGATGGCTAAGAAAAACCTATCCATCTATCTAAAATATATTTTGTACAACACACAAACCTATAGACCGTATTTAAACCAGAGAAAAGAACGGATAATTGATATCCCGTTTGGATGCTCCCATAGACATTTCTGTTTTGTCCCAATCAGACATCAACACCCCCTCTTCTGCCCTCTCTTCCTCTATCCCGTCCGGTCAACCACCCCCTCTCACCGCAATATACACCTCGCTGCATGCATTCATGACACCAATAGTGTCATAATAGCAGTTCCTCCAGATTGGGAAAGTTGTCCCAATATATCTGCATGCACAAATGGTTTGCTACGGTTACATCATTTAGAGTGTGCTAACTTAAGGTATACGCGTGTATTCCTGTATATTATTGATATATATATATATATATATATATATATATATATATATATATATATATACATGCATATTGTTAATGCTACTTTAAGTAAGGTGACTTAAGTAATTTTGAACTGGCTATACTTGATGTTTTCCTGTGTTGGCATAACGAGATTAGCTCATTTTTGACATTTATTGTGGCTTTAGGGTATGTTATTATTGCAACAGCTTCTGAAATGCAAAGATTACAGGATTTAGATCTTGGGGTGTAGGAGTTCGATTTTTTTCAATATATTCAATTTTAGTGAGTTAAGAATTTTCCTGCGTGAGAGGTTTTTAATTAGAGTTGTTAGGGAGGTGCCTTTATTGCTATTTGCATTCTCATTACTAAAGGAGTTTAAATGGTTGGATATGCTCAGTTTTATTAGATTTTCTGTTGCACCAATATATGTGTGGGATTTGACATTTGCGCTTATGTAGTTATATAGATTAAGTTTCTATTGTGGGTATGTTTGTAGAGGAGGAAGAGATAACGTGTCTGTGCCGTTTTCAAGAGGGGATTCATGTGTAACTTGGCAATATATATATATATATGAGACAGGCTCGAAGGTGCAGTAAATTGCAAGCTAAATGCACCCAACGGGATAGACACTGACAGAGGCAACATGCGACCGAGAAAAGAGGTAGTGGTGGGGCAGACGACAGGCGTAGAAAAAAAACCCAGTTGTAAACAAAAACAATAAAAATAAAAAGGAAAAAAAGGTAGATAAGGCCAGAGTGGTATTTGTGAAGGATACTTCTTTTGGCCAAGAAAGCGGTAAACGCTAATTGACCCTGACAGCCCAGCGCCGATCGCCAAATACGTGAGTCGCGGAAGGATACCAATGAAATTCCAATTTACAAAGCGACCATTGTTGGCTGCTCCCGGGTGGGTAGGTGGCCTCTATTGGAAAGACACGTGGCCTTTGTGGAGTTGGATTTGGTTCATTTTTATGATCCCTCAAAGTTAATTGAACGAAACCATTCTGGTTTTAATGGCCCGTCAAATTCCATTAGGCACACGCCGGCTGAGATTGGGGGTCCGCCTATTCTACTCGATTGCCAACAGAAGAAGAAAAAACAGCCCCTTTTTTGGGCATAGGCCGCCTGGTGAAGATTTGAGTGACAGCGGTTCCGGCATCCTGATTGGCTAAAGGGCCGAATGAGAGAAAAAAAAAAGAAGACGATCAGGAAGAATATATAGCTCCCGCCCCCACAATATAAGCAGCGAGTTTTGAGCGCAAGACACACAGAGACAGGCAGACATAGAGAGAGAAATCTGCTCCCCTGGGCTCGTACGAGCGAAAAAGCCGATTGCCTCATTGATTGACCCTGTCCCGTAGCTATTTAGTTTTTATCGAAAAAGAAATAACTTTGCAGTTAACAAACGGCCAGTCCCTAACTTAATAGCGAATTACGAAACAACGATTGTAACCTTTTATGAATAAAAAGGAATTTTGCATAAGAAAAAAAAAACAAGTATCGACTTGTCTTTTTAATTTGTTTTGCATGATTGCAGAAGCACTTGACGAGTCTCTTTCAGGTACTGGCTGCTGACATTCTCATCAAGGAGACACGGAGACCAACGATCAGGGAGCGTTCCACCACTAGACGACACGCGGGTGACAGAAGTGTCACATATATATATATATATATATATATATATATATATATATATATATATATATATATATATATATATATGGAGGTGGTGTTAAACCTGCAATATTAAAACACAGTCTAAGTAAGCAGGATAAATGCATAGTTCTTACACACATTTACACATGGGACCCAACACATTGGATGCAATCTGCGTCGAAAGAAACATAAGACAGATAATAACTCGACTCTTTTTTTTGTAACAACATTTATTTCCAAGTACTTTCCAAAAAAACTTGATTGCAAACGTGCTCATCTTTCTGATGTCTATCCTTTAGAATGGTCATCCATTATTTGTCTAATGTGCTCTTTCTCCTTTGCAGTCTTTTTTTTACCAGTGACATCATCTCACATGCATTTGCATATGAACATTTTTTACCAGTGACATCATTTCACATGCATTTGCATATGCACATTTTTTGCCAGTGACATCATCTCACATGCATTTGTATATGAACATTTTTTTGCCAGTGACATCATCTCACATGCATTTGTATATGAACATTTTTTTACCAGTGACATCATCTCACATGCATTTGTATATGAACATTTTTTTGCCAGTGACATCATCTCACATGCATTTGTATATGAACATTTTTTTGCCAGTGACATCATCTCACATGCATTTGTATATGAACATTTTTTTGCCAGTGACATCATCTCACATGCATTTGTATATGAACATTTTTTTGCCAGTGACATCATCTCACATGCATTTGTATATGAACATTTTTTTGCCAGTGACATCATCTCACATGCATTTGTATATGAACATTTTTTTGCCAGTGACATCATCTCACATGCATTTGTATATGAACATTTTTTTACCAGTGACATCATCTCACATGCATTTGTATATGAACATTTTTTACCAGTGACATCATTTCACATGCATTTGCCTATGCACATTTTTTGCCAGTGACATCATCTCACATGCATTTGTATATGAACATTTTTTTGCCAGTGACATCATCTCACATGCATTTGTATATGAACATTTTTTTACCAGTGACATCATCTCACATGCATTTGTATATGAACATTTTTTTACCAGTGACATCATCTCACATGCATTTGTATATGAACATTTTTTTGCCAGTGACATCATCTCACATGCATTTGTATATGAACATTTTTTTGCCAGTGACATCATCTCACATGCATTTGTATATGAACATTTTTTTGCCAGTGACATCATCTCACATGCATTTGTATATGAACATTTTTTTGCCAGTGACATCATCTCACATGCATTTGTATATGAACATTTTTTTGCCAGTGACATCATCTCACATGCATTTGTATATGAACATTTTTTTACCAGTGACATCATCTCACATGCATTTGTATATGAACATTTTTTTGCCAGTGACATCATCTCACATGCATTTGTATATGAACATTTTTTTGCCAGTGACATCATCTCACATGCATTTGTATATGAACATTTTTTTGCCAGTGACATCATCTCACATGCATTTGTATATGAACATTTTTTTACCAGTGACATCATCTCACATGCATTTGTATATGAACATTTTTTTGCCAGTGACATCATCTCACATGCATTTGTATATGAACATTTTTTTGCCAGTGACATCATCTCACATGCATTTGTATATGAACATTTTTTTACCAGTGACATCATCTCACATGCATTTGTATATGAACATTTTTTTGCCAGTGACATCATCTCACATGCATTTGTATATGAACATTTTTTTGCCAGTGACATCATCTCACATGCATTTGTATATGAACATTTTTTTGCCAGTGACATCATCTTACATGCATGTGCATATGCATATTTTTTACCAGTGATATCATCTCACATGCATTTGCATATGCACATTTTTTACCAGTGATATCATTTCACATGCATTTGCATATGCACAGTTTTTTTACCAGTGATATCATCTCACATGCATTTGCATATGCACATTTTTACCAGTGACATCATCTCACAGGCATTTTCATATGCACATTTTTACCAGTGACATCATCTCACAGGCATTTTCATATGCCTATTTTTTACCAGTGATATCATCTCACATGCATTTGCATATGCACATTTTTTACCAGTGACATAATCTTACATGCATTTGCATATGCACATTTTTTACCAGTGATATCATCTTACATGCATTTTCATATGCACATTTTTTACCAGTGATATAATCTCGCACGCATTTTCATATGCACATTTTTTACCAGTGACATAATCTCGCATGCATTTGCATACGCACATTTTTTACCAGTGACATAATCTCACATGCATTTGCATATGCACATTTTTTACCAGTGATATCATCTCGCATGCATTTGCATATGCACATTTTTTACCAGTGACATCATCTCACATGCATTTTCATATGAACATTTTTACCAATGATATCATCTCACATGCATTTTCATATGAACATTTTTTACCAGTGATATCATCTCACATGCATTTTCATATGAACATTTTTACCAGTGATATCATCTCGCATGAATTTGCATATGCACATTTTTTACCAATGACATCATCTCAAATGCATTTTAATATGCACATTTTTTACCAGTGACATCATCTTACATGCATTTGCATATGCACAATTTTTACCAGTGATATCATCTTACATGAATTTTAAATTTGCACAATTTTTTTCCAGTCATATCATCTCGCATGCATTTTCATATGCACAGTTTTTACCAGTGACATCATCTCACATGCATTTGCATATGCACAATTTTTACCAGTGACATCATCTTACATGAATTTGCATATGCATATTTTTTACCAGCGACATCATCTCACATGTATTTGCATATGCATATTTTTTACCAGTGACATAATCTCACATTCATTTGCATATGCATATTTTTTACCGGTGACATCATCTCACATTCATTTGCATATGCATATTTTTTACCGGTGACATCATCTCACATGCATTTGCATATGCATATTTTTTACCGGTGAAATCATCTCACATTCATTTGCATATGCATATTTTTTACCGGTGACATCATCTCACATTCATTTGCATATGCATATTTTTTACCGGTGACATCATCTCACATTCATTTGCATATGCATATTTTTTACCGGTGACATCATCTCACATTCATTTGCATATGCATATTTTATACCGGTGACATCATCTCACATTCATTTGCATATGCATATTTTTTACCGGTGACATCATCTCACATTCATTTGCATATGCATATTTTTTACCAGTGACATCATCTCACATTCATTTGCATATGCATATTTTTTCCCAGTGACATCATCTCACATTCATTTGCATATGCATATTTTTTACCGGTGACATCATCTCACATTCATTTGCATATGCATATTTTTTACCGGTGACATCATCTCACATTCATTTGCATATGCATATTTTTTACCGGTGACATCATCTCACATTCATTTGCATATGCATATTTTTTACCGGTGACATCATCTCACATTCATTTGCATATGCATATTTTTTACCAGTGACATCATCTCACATTCATTTGCATATGCATATTTTTTACCAGTGACATCATCTCACATTCATTTGCATATGCATATTTTTTCCCAGTGACATCATCTCACATTCATTTGCATATGCATATTTTTTACCGGTGACATCATCTCACATTCATTTGCATATGCATATTTTTTACCGGTGATATCATCTCACATGCATTTTCATATATGCATATTTTTTACCGGTGACATCATCTCACATTCATTTGCATATGCATATTTTTTACCAGTGACATCCTCTCACATTCATTTGCATATGCATATTTTTTACCAGTGACATCATCTTACATTCATTTGCATATGCATATTTTTTACCGGTGACATCATCTCACATGCATTTGCATATGCATATTTTTTACCAGTGACATCATCTCACATTCATTTGCATATGCATATTTTTTACCAGTGACATCATCTCACATGCATTTGCATATGCATATTTTTTACCAGTGACATAATCTCACATTCATTTGCATATGCATATTTTTTACCAGTGACATCATCTCACATGCATTTGCATATGCATATTTTTTACCGGTGACATCATCTCACATTCATTTGCATATGCATATTTTTTACCAGTGACATCATCTCACATTCATTTGCATATGCATATTTTTTACCAGTGACATCCTCTCACATTCATTTGCATATGCATATTTTTTACCAGTGACATCATCTTACATTCATTTGCATATGCATATTTTTTACCGGTGACATCATCTCACATGCATTTGCATATGCATATTTTTTACCAGTGACATCATCTCACATTCATTTGCATATGCATATTTTTTACCAGTGACATCATCTCACATGCATTTGCATATGCATATTTTTTACCAGTGACATAATCTCACATTCATTTGCATATGCATATTTTTTACCAGTGACATCATCTCACATGCATTTGCATATGCATATTTTTTACCGGTTACATCATCTCACATTCATTTGCATATGCATATTTTTTACCAGTGACATCATCTCACATTCATTTGCATATGCATATTTTTTACCAGTGACATCATCTCACATTCATTTGCATATGCATATTTTTTACCAGTGACATCATCTCACATGCATTTGCATATGCATATTTTTTACCAGTGACATCATCTCACACTCATTTCCATATGCATATTTTTTACCAGTGACATCATCTCACATTCATTTGCATATGCATATTTTTTACCAGTGACATCATCTCACATTCATTTGCATATGCATATTTTTTACCAGTGACATCATCTCACATTCATTTGCATATGCATATTTTTTACCAGTGACATCATCTCACATTCATTTGCATATGCATATTTTTTACCAGTGACATCCTCTCACATTCATTTGCATATGCATATTTTTTACCAGTGACATCATCTTACATTCATTTGCATATGCATATTTTTTACCAGTGACATCATCTCACATTCATTTGCATATGCATATTTTTTACCAGTGACATCATCTCACATGCATTTGCATATGCATATTTTTTACCAGTGACATCATCTCACATTCATTTGCATATGCATATTTTTTACCAGTGACATCATCTCACATGCATTTGCATATGAACATTTTTTACCGGTGACATCATCTCACATGCATTTGCATATGCATATTTTTTACCAGTGACATCATCTCACATGCATTTGCATATGCACATTTTTTACCAGTGACATCATCTCACATTCATTTGCATATGCATATTTTTTACCAGTGACATCATCTCACATGCATTTGCATATGAACATTTTTTACCGGTGACATCATCTCACATTCATTTGCATATGCATATTTTTTACCAGTGACATCATCTCACATGCATTTGCATATGCATATTTTTTACCAGTGACATCATCTCACATTCATTTGCATATGCATATTTTTTACCAGTGACATCATCTCACATGCATTTGCATATGAACATTTTTTACCGGTGACATCATCTCACATTCATTTGCATATGCATATTTTTTACCGGTGACATCATCTCACATATATTTGCATATGCATATTTTTTACCAGTGACATCATCTCACATTCATTTGCATATGCATATTTTTTACCAGTGACATCATCTCACATTCATTTGCATATGAACATTTTTTACCAATGACATCATCTCACATATATTTGCATATGCATATTTTTTACCAGTGACATCATCTCACATTCATTTGCATATGCACATTTTTTACCAGTGACATCATCTCACAATCATTTGCATATGCATATTTTTTACCAGTGACATCATCTCACATATATTTGCATATGCATATTTTTTTTCCAGTGACATCATCTCACATGCATTTTCATATGCATATTTTTTACCAGTGACATCATCTCACATTCATTTGCATATGAACATTTTTTACCAATGACATCATCTCACATATATTTGCATATGCATATTTTTTACCAGTGACATCATCTCACATGCATTTTCATATGCATATTTTTTACCAGTGACATCATCTCACATTCATTTGCATATGCATATTTTTTACCAGTGAACTACCCCTCCCCCCAACACACACCTACAAACTCCCGGGCACCCTCGCTAGTCTACTATATAAAGGGCAAAATGTATGTTTGTTTGTTTGTTTGTTTGTAAAAACTTGACAGATGCGACAGATTTTCATGAAATCAGTATGGTTTTAAAGCTCAACCCTCCAAACGACAAATACCGAAAAATTGGTCAAAAACATTAATTTCTTCACCCTAAACTGGGAAGCTTTCTACAAGGAGGGGTCGGTTTTTTTGCATTGCCGTTTTTGCAAGTCATCTAATCGGTTGGATTGACTTTGCTTAATTTCAACGTTCCGAATTTCCCATCGGATGATGGAGACATTGGCAAAGACGTCACATATTTTTTTTTCTTCCGTTACGGGTTTGAGCCTGCCTGCCTACTACCACATTTTTTTTTCCTCTCTCTCCACCCAATCTGCGTACTGTTGTTTGCCTCCCCCCGGCTCTTACCACTTTATATTTGTAGCAAGGCTAGAATTTGCTATTTACAGCATTAAATGAACTCGCAGTTTATTATAGTCATAAACTGCACAAATGAACATATCCTTTAAAACGAGTGAAAAAAAGATAGATGTAGAAAAATAAAAATAAACTCGGAATAAACTTGCAGCTTGCATGAAGACTCTTTCAAAGGTAATCCGAAAAGCAAAAATAATTCTTACAAAGAATCTAAGGATTATTTTCACTTTTTTGTCTACCTTTGAACAACTTCCTCGCCATTGTTCTGCCGATAAATCCTATTTCTTATACTTTTGTTCCCTGATAAACTTATTTCTTCTTCTCTTGTCATTGTTAAGTATTGAGACATCCTGTTGAACAAAGATGGCGGTGGAGAAGCAGTGCAGTCCTGAAAAAGTAATTGCTAGTAACAAAGATGGCGGCCAAGAATCAAATGCTGTCCGTGACGTAGTTAACGGCGAACTGATTAAATCCAAAATTCAACAATTTTTATAGTAACTTTGGAAGATTTTCATTGGTTGGTTATAAAAACGATTGTCAAAATTTTCTTTTTCTCTTTCCTTTCTGACACTTTAACGAATGGTATAGATAGCAATGGGCAAGATAAAAACCGGTAAGGTTGAAAAACCCTCAAGTGTTGTTACAAAATAATTACTCCTAGATGATTGACCCACAGCCAATGCCTTATAGTATATATTTAAGAAGAAAACAAAAAGATAAATACGGTTTTGTCCCCCAACCTCCTGACTAACCAAAGGGTTGAAGTGCAGTGTTGTAAGTCATGTGTTATTTATGCAACCAGGCTATGTACTGCTTAGCCACCAGGATCATGTCCCTAAGGCACCAATCACGGCCTAAAAGTAGCCCTGTTTCTGAAGGAGTCTTGCCCTTCTACATTGGATTGCAGTCAAAGAATTCATGGTCCTGCTGACAAGACAGACAAGGGTAAAAGAAACAAGCTCTCCAACCCAAAAACAGGAAATATTTTTTTATTTAGTCACCACTTATCAAGGCTCGAAGGCCACTCAAGGATAAGAGTTAATGAATGTAAAGTGGTAGTTTAGTAATTGTTACTGGTGTGTATTGGGTGTAACGTGATCGACTTGGGGGAGCGATTTGTTCCCCATTGGGGAGGTTGAGACTGGGTAAATATGCTAAAAATGTTTAAATTAATCCCGGACACCAGCAGATATCAAAAATACCTGAATTGAAATATACAGATATGTATATTTTATTGTTTGAAAAGCCAGAGGTATATTTTGCTGTTTAAAAATCCAATAACAGGAAATGTCAGAATAAAGTAGAAACAAGATTGTACTTGTTGGCCTGGAGACCTTCAGACTATGGCATTTTGAATGACAGAGATTGACCCGGGGGTTATGTGAACGGATGTCATTTTTGGTCCCAGATTACAAAACTGGTAATATTGGTGAAGTGCACACACGCAAATGTATCTGGGGTTTCCCCAGATACGTAGTTGGCTCTGACTGGTTGAATAGGACCACCACACCCCGACCTGTCCTGGAATATAAAAACAAGCGCCCAGCTTTTTTTTTAGACAGATTGGAGATTTGTGCCAACCTTGAGAGGAACCAGCTCCCAAACGCCGACCCCTCTCTCTCTCTCTCCATTTCGCCGAGTGCCATCTATGAAGGAGAGAGATTTGTGAATTTAAAAATGTGCTAAGAACTGAACGTGTATATATCTGTAAAAAGACTGTAATTTTTGTGAAATTAATTTTTAGTAGAATAGAATTTTTATTTGTTTGTCTTCCTTCTTTCTGGCATATGCGAGCTTCGTTTTTTGCTTTCAGAAGAATTCGACATAGAGGCGCTTAGAATTTCATGTGGCGAGCTTCCGACTGACGGGACATCATGAGCCACAGTTTCGAAGAAGACCAGAGGTCAATTGCTTGACCTCACCACGGGAGTCAGCCACAGGGTAAAATTTAGGTTATTTAAGGGGACACTTCAAGAACTTGTTTACATTGAACTTGAAGGCTACCATATTGTAATCGGCTGGGAAGCGTGCCAATGGAACAGTGTTCCACATGCGGACAGTTCTAAGAAAAAACTTTGTTCATGGAATCTGGATTTAGAATTAGGCATAGATAGAAAGTAGGGAAAATTGTTGATCGTGGTTGTAGTTAGTCGAGTGTTTTTTGCGAAAGTTAGGCAATGGGAGACCATAGATTGGATCTCAGATGAGCACTTGCCATGAAAATAATCATAGAGCAGAGATAGGCTCGCAACGTCTTGTTACATGATAAGGGCTGTCCTTTTTTCATGTAAATATAAAAATAGAGAGATTACTTAAAATGAAAATAAAATGAGAGAAAGCAGAAATCGAACCTTGGATATAAGTTTTAAAGAACAATAGGTTTCAATGGAATGTCCAGTAAATTGTTAATTCTGATGAAATAAATAATAAATAAACTATTCAATTGTTAGAAAGAATGTGGATAATAAAATATGGGTTAAATAAATTAGATATGTAGGTTGAATTCCTTTGTAAAAACATCAAAGAAAAAATAGGTTATTGGGAAATCATAATGTCGGAAACGTGCAAAGTCGCGCATGTTGAAACACGTGAATTTTGCTCACGAGGCCGGACATGCATGGATTTCTCAATATAGGAAGTGAGAGTTAGTTAGTTAGGGAGACAGTCAGTGAGAAACTCAGGGAGAGTCTGGAGTTTGAGATTCGAATGTCTAGAAGCGAGACGATCACTTTTAAACTTAATATGTGAAGCTTTGAATTCTTGATGAGAAAACCACGGCCGGTCGTGAAGAAATAAACCCATCATGTGTTTTGATAAAGCTCGTCTTTGTGTTGGTGATTCTTACAAAAAGGTAAAGTGAATTGTTATTATGTCTTGTGTTATAAAATGTCGTGACATACACATTTCATATCCACAATGTGAATCTACATCTCATATCTACACTAAGACTGTCTGAAGACATGTCTACACGTCTGAACACTATCTCCTCACACTAAGAGCTTCACATAGCAACACATCTATTAACCTAAGAGTTTCTTCTTCTACACGTCTAAGTAAAGAACAGTTTTAATATAAATATGAATCTTCATAACACGAACACGGAACGAACAATCTCTCTCACAACATCCCTCTCTAGAACTCTTACAACAACAACTCCCTCTCTTTCTCTTCTAAGACTGCGCTTATAATAAGACCTCCAAAATATAAGTCTCTTCTGTGGGAAAGAGGTTGCAAGGAAGAGAAAACGGTATCACCTACTAGGTTTTGAACTCTATCACAGCAAAATAGGGTGTAGCTAGCAGCTCCTGCCCAGATGTGGCAACAGTATTCCATTTTATGACGTATTCAGCTCTTATACAGACAGAGAATTGCATCAGCAGCAACAAGATACCTTTGAGCGGTTAAAATGTTCATCTTTAACAAATGAAAACTGAAGAACGATGATCAAATTAAATAAAAACAAAAACAAAAAAACAATTTTCAAAATTTTTATTTTATTAATTAATCTGTAAAAATGAGACAAAAATTTTTTAATTAATCAAATTAAAATCTTTTTCATGAGTTTTGTAATATGATTCTTCAAAAATGAAGATAAGTGTTTTTTCTTTTAATGGAAGTTGCTCCATAAATAACCTAACATATGAGAAAATGTTAGGAGTAAAAGAGAGATAAAGTAGAATAAAAGGGAGGCAAGAAAGAAAAAAAAAAGAAAAGAGAAATATAAGGAGAGAGAGAGAGAGAGAGAGAGAGAGAGATGGAGAAAAGAAATAAAATGCAACCAAATAGTGCCCCGAAAATGAGGCCGTAAAAGCGATTTTGCATAAATCAGCCTTTTGTTGAAAAAATTATTTTTAAAATGCTGATTTGGTTAGAGTCAGCAAGCATACTTCCTAACTTCTGATGCGGTGACAAGTTGGTTCCTTTATTTTTATTATTCTTCAGTATTTCTATTGTGAAGTGATTTATTGAAATAAAATCTGAGAAAAGGATATTATTGAAAAATATACAATAGAAATTACAATTATACAGATAAACATAACACAATTAGTCTTTATAAAAAAAAAAGTTTTTATTTAAATTGAAATTTTATGTTTTTTATATATTTTATGTTTATAACTTTTTATGATTTTATAAATTATAAAAAGTTATTTTTTTAATTTAAAAAAAATTTTTTTTTATTCGAATTTATATGTTTATGAAAGTATAAAAATGAAATTATTGAAATCAAAATATAAAACATCATAAAATAAAACATATCCAATACATAATATTTCCAAAATAGTTTAAATATTTGAAAGTGTTTTCACAAAAAGTGTCTTTAATAATTCTAAAAAAAAATTTAAAAAAAAAAAAAAAAGTTAAAAATAAAACTAATTTTAATAATTTTTAATTAAAATAAAACCAAAAAAGCATTTCAATGATTATTAAATAAAAAAAAAGAAAAATCTGAAAAACATAAAAAGAAGGAGTACATGCACGGGAGAGATATAGGTGTGAGATTTGCCTTGTACCGCTTCCAGTAGCGCTACATCGGAAGTTAGGAAGTATGTAATCTGACTATAACCGCAGATTGTTTACGACAAAACAGAGAACTCGCATAACATCCTTGAGAGGTTCTAGCTGTTTTTTCAAAAAAAAAGTAAAATTTCAGTTAAAAGTGAAGAACTCACATTGCTGTGAAATAACAAAAACAAAATAAAGAACAACAGTTTTTAATTTTATTAATTTATAAACATGAATGAAATGACAAAAAATTAATAAAATTAAAATCTACTTCATGTTTGGAAATGTGATTTTTCAAAAATGAATTTCTACTGTTCATGGTGTGTTTTATTTGATTTTTTCAAGATTTTCTGAATTTTTCTTTTTTTTTTTTTTTTTTGCAGAAGAAAAAAAAAATAAAGAACAACTCAGATGTGAGTTTTGTACAAATGTATTTACACAATCCATCATTGAAATCAATGATGACCCACCAAGAATTTCGTTTTGTTAATTCTCATATTGGCCTTTGTTCTTTAACAAATACGTCGCAAGATACTCAATAGGATTTGGAGGTCTGAAATAGAAAAAACAAAAAAGAAATTCAATACTAAAAAACAATTTCAGTTCCCAACTCCACTTTACATCCAAGCATATATCGGACAGCTTTTAGAAATGGACTTCCAAACTATTAACAAGCATCACTAAACAACAACAGATGAAAACAGCCATCGCAATCGAAATAATGCTTATCATAAATTTTCATCACAAAAATTCCAAAACACTAAGGTATTATTCTCATTACGTCATTTTTTCTCAGCATGTTTGTTTTATATATTGGCATATGTTGGAAAGCTTTAAAAAGTTGACTTCTAAACTAACCTGTCACTGGCCGGGTCTTCATTTATCCCTCTTTCTCTCAAGTCTTTTCTTATCACTTTCTCCCACATTTTCCAGTTGACTGACCCTACTATCTTAACTGTTCTACATCTAACCCAAGTTCTCACTTTGAATATTATCTTCACAATGTTCCAGTCAATGTAACCTCCAACCTTCTTCCAGTGCATCTTGTCGAACTCAGGAATCTACATCCAATAGAAATAGGACCCAGTGGCATAACGAACAAAGAACTAGGTAAAAGAATTTAGCTGTAAGTTACACTCTTCTGGAGGTTGAAGATTCAATTCTCAGTGCAGGTAATATGAAAAATACAATTATGAATTACTTGGGATTTCTAACCAGTCATGGCTTATCAAATGAGACCATACTACCTCCTCTCTCATGTATTTATCGTGAATTATCTCCCTTAAAACATTTGGTAACACACAATGCAACCTTTCATTAGGCCAAAATTTAGATCTTAGAAAATTGTATGGTAGATGAGGAAGTGCCTTACCTTTCCTTCGCTAAAGCAGACATTCCTTGCAGTAATATTGGAACGACGGTTTGGTCAAGGTACGCTCGCGTTGGTAGGGACTGGAGATCGACCTTTGGGAGCTTGGCCGGCATTTCCGTCGCCTCTTTCTCATTTGACACAATTTTCTACAAGTTGAAAAAAATACAAATAAAAATCAAATCATTTAGACTCAAAAAAGAAAAAAAAAGGTTTAAAGAAAGGCATTCTGGTTCTAGAAATTTTTTTAGTTTATTAATTCCATGCAATGAGTAAATAAGAAAATAAAATAAAAAAAACTTATTTATAACAGAAATTTTAATTCTTTGGCATTGTTTTTTTTTTGTTTTTTTATAGATTTTTTTTGTTTTGTTTTGAAGCATTAATGAAAAGCTTAAGTGATTGACCACAATCTAGGGATGAATTCCTTCCTCATCTATGAACACAATTTGACAAATGCAGCATAGCGTGGGGTTTTTTTATCACTAGATTATCTATGATCGTCTTCAACAGAAACAGCTTCTTTATCATCCCACTGCAGAAAGATTTGACACAAGGCATTATAGTGGGATATAAAAAAAAAAAAAAAAACAGAACACATCAAGAAATGCACTCTGAAACACAAAATATGCCTCAGGAACACTGCCAGTATTCCTTAGTAGTGGCATCTCAGGCAATTAGCGATAATTTTCAAAACTTAGGACTGCACAAAACCATACTTCAGGCCAATAATTTCAAAATGATCAAGACTATAGGAATGAGTGTTGACGACATGTTCATGGCTGATATGAATAGCCTCTATGCAGAAACAGCTGTTTGTCGTCACTCTGAAATGTAAATAGTTGACTCATTGGATGGTGATGTCTAGTTGTAAAGGTGGTCATAGTGGTGATGTAGCAGCAACAACTTTGTATTCCTTTATCTTTACATTAAGGTAACAAAAAGGAAAAATAGCAACAGTTATATTACACCTCATCATGCGTACATGAACTGTTATACATCGGTTTCACATCCATTTGCTTCAGCCGTCAGTCTGAAAAAGCCCTATGGACGGAATTCATGTTGGTTCATTGATTTCCACTTTTAGGTCATTCTGACCATCAGTGCATCACTGAAACCTCTTCATTCAAACAACCTGTTCGTCATGCTTTTTCAAGTTCTGTTCTTTTACACAGCAGAGTTTATCCCCTCACCCATTCCTGATTTCACAGATTTTAATGAAAAGAAAAGTATTGGAAATGTGAAACATTCGTTGATCCGCATTGAATTTCATACTACGCAAATACTTCCCTTCCATTGAAAAAAACAGAATTTGAATTGTAACAGACAATTTTTGCCCTTCTTTTTCGCAGTCATTCAAATGTCTTAAAGCAAAATCATACAAGCCAAAGAGCGATGATGTCATTAAGGTCATGTGTTGTTTCTTCCCAATTTTTTTATTAATCTTTAAAATTGAGGATGTTATCAGATTATTCTTCTTGTTTCATTTTCATTTGTTATTCAAATTTTTATACTTCTCGTTAAAGGACACTTAAATATTTCTGTTATTAAAATGCAAGTGCATTTGTGCAACAAAGTTTGTCAACATAAAAATGACTAAACTATAAAAGCGAAATTCAGGAAACAAAAAAAAAAATCGATTTAAAACAAAAACAATGGTATCTACTAACATGTTTGTGTCAATTTCAACTAAAGCAATGATATCTACATAATTAGCATGTCAGAAGTACTTAAATATTACTGCATTATTTAAAAAATAAAACAAAAAAAACATGAGTTTTCAATCTTTATCATAAAAATCTTTGCTATATTTCTTTGTGAACATAACATAAGAAAAGTACCTCAGTTACACTAAAAACAAAGCAAATAATGCATATTTATGTTATTTTAGTTTCCTAATGTTATTTTATTTTCTAGGTTTGCTATATAGAATTGACCAAAAGTCAGCAACAAAATTGAATTTTTTTTTTTTTTGAATTACATTTTCCCCCAAACAAGGCACATTGCCACTTTGGTGTAGGGGGCTACTATCAGGGGCAACAGCTACTGGGGTACTATGTAGGGATTTGGGCAGCAAGATGTCGGTTCACGTTACACTTGAACTTCTGCACGTCAGTACAGTTGGAGAAGCAGGGACCGGGAATGGAATTCCAAAGTCTAGCGGTTCTGGGGAAGAAACTATTGGAGTAGAAAGATCTTTTACATTTAGGGATCTCTACAGTGTGGGGGTGGGATTTAGCAGCATGTCGGGTTTGTCGAGGGTGCTCACGTCGTGAGGCCACAAGTGAATGCAGTTCGTCAGAGCATTCACCACTAAAATACTTGTAGAAAAGGCAGAGGGATGCAACATTTCGTCGATGGGACAGAGGCTGAAGCTTAGATGCCAGTTCAGGGCCTATCAGGTTTGCGACTCTTTTGAACCTTGTCAAGGAGCGAGAGACTAGTAGCAGATGCACCAGCCCAAATGTGACAACAATACTCCATACATGGGCGAATGGTGGCCTTATAGAGGTACAGGATACTTTCGGGTGTTAGTAGTTGTCTAGCACGGTAGAGAGAGCCCACCTTTCTTGCAGCGGCCCTGGCAATGCCTTCAATGTAATTGTTCCAACTCAGGTTTCCTGTTAATGCACAATTTAGTAAAAACTCCTCTGGAATTGGCAATAGTCACACATTATTTATCTCCCCTTGGAATTTTCCAGTGTTTGATTTTTTTAGCCAAACATTTTATTTTGGCTAATTTTCATTAAAAAAAAGTTTTCTTGATTTTTTTTTTTCCTATTTTATGGGGTTTTTTTTTTTTTTTGTAATTTTTGGATATAATCATTACTGTAACATGGCAATTAAGTGGAGACCATTGGTTTATCTTGAAATTCAATATTAAAAAATTTGAATTTCGCTATTATAGTGTAGTTGCAGCACCTCTACTATTAAATAAATACAGATAACATTCACATTCGTTTATTTTACAAATTTCTAAATATAACACTCAGAATATATATATATAAACAAACATGAACAAGCAAAAATATATTGATAAATAAGTGCAATAATGGTTAAATAAAAAAAAAATGTTTTTTAATTACTTACCCAATCTGTATTAGAAAATGAGTATGATATCATTCTGGCATTATTTTTATAAAGCAAGACATTCATTATTTTAAAAAGTTAATGAAACAAAATGAAGGGGTGAAGTAGAAAAAGTAGCCAACACTGGTGTTAGAATAAAAATACAAAGAACACATTTGTTAGTTCGACCAGCATTAACTGAATATTCCAACAATAATGTTCAATATTACTGTTCTCAACTACGATGCTATTCTCCAAACTCCAGAACCTTTAAACGGAATGTTTTATTTAATCCATGAGAGTAACTTACCAACAAGAATCCGTGGCATATCAGATGAAAGTATTAAGCAATAATCAGTTCAAAATGAGTCTTCAGATGGTTGAAGGTTCAGTCCTTAGTATGGACGATAGTAAAATACAATTACAAATTACTGCAAACTTCTACACGGTCATGGCTGACGAAACAAGAGCAAGCTAGTCTCATGGATTAATTAAAGGTTTCCATCTGAAATTCCAGAATTTGACAAAACATACTTGAAAAGGTTAAAGGATTCTGGATTTTTTTTTTTTTGTAGTGAAATTAATATATATATGTGTGGGTGGGTGGTACTTTGCCGTTGTGCATGTGGGGTGAGGTGGGGGTGGAAGAGAGTCTGTTTTTTATAATTTACAATGTAGAAACAGATCGCTATACCCAGAAGAATCTTTCTCTTTTCACTGAAAATGCTAATTTTCTATCCAACATATAAAATGTTCAAAACGAATTGTGTAATAAAATGAAAATGGTATTTGAATTATAATAATGATAACTTATGGTGAATTAATAAGATGTAATTTTGTAAATCTATATGCAAATTAGGGTTTTCAAAATGTATCTATATAATTATAAAATTCTGTGAACCTTGCTTGCTGTCATCTTGTCTTCCATGATTAGGCTTTCCATCTTTTAAAAAAGGGATAACAGGTGAATTTATCTATATAATTATAAAACTGTGGCCCTTGCTTGCATCTTGTCTATCAAAAACATTGTTATGGAAACCAGCTTGTAGTAAATAAAGTTCACATTTCTTTCCACCATCAAACCATATTGAATACAAATACACTTTAGTCTTTGCTTAACTTGTAGACATAGTTTCAATAATGAAACTACGTTTTGTTATGTTTTCATTTCGATTCTAGCTGATGGCACTCATTTTTTCTTTTTTCTTTTTGAAATCATAACTATATGTTGGTTACAATATAATATGAAATAATTGACTATAATAAATACAAAATCTGTACCAATTATAATTTAATTGTATTTTACGACTGGGAAATGTCAGGTTCCTCTGCTACTATTAAAGAAAATGAAAGCATGTGCCAGTTTCCAGCAAATTTTCATACCAATCCATTTAAAAAAAAAAAAAAAAAAAAAGTACACGCTAAATACAATACAAATAATTTTGAGTCCTCTTCAATAAAAGGAAATATTGCTTTCTATTTTCTGGTCGTTTAGCATGCAGGGAAGGGCCCATAAGTGTTCATGAGGCTTTATGATAATCTCAATGGTCCCGCTTTGGTAAAAACAATAGATAGATAATTCACTAGTGCTCGAGGTGTATATCTTAATTGTTGTCAGGTCATTTCAGTCTCAGTAACAAACATTTTAATCCAATTCTGTGATCATTCTCTTGTGATCCATCTCTAACAAGTGTCTTTGAAATATATTTATTTTGTACTTTCATTTTGGAATAAATTTATGTTGTACTTTCTTTTTTTCCCCCTCAACTTATCGCCAGAAACTAGTAGCATTTTTTTTTCCTCTCAGATTACTTTCGTCATCGTTATTTAGTCACCCAGCCAGCAAACAAATAATTGTCAAGGCATCACTGGTCTGTAGAGTTCAATGAGCAAGCTGATCGTTTTATTGTCATTTTTCTGGCTGATATTTCTCCTAGTGGTCCTAGCTGTGGGGGGTGGGGGTGGAGAGAGGACCATTTCATGGAATCACAACCAAATATTTCAGTGATTTCAGGCATTCCATAACAGTAAAAAGAGCCTTGAACATTAAAAAAGGAGGGGAACCCCGCCCCCCCAAAAAAAACGATCAAATTAACATTTTTTTCCTACTAATATTTTCTACAATGTCTCCTTGTAAATTTTATAAAACATGAACTCCTTTTCCTTTTTTCTTTGTCCTCAACCTAACACACTCATGTCATCGTAAAATTTAACACATATCAGCTTTTTACAAATAGAAGAAATTAAATTTTATAAAATTTAAATTTAAAAAAAATAAAATCTTTGTTTTAGGTCATTCCTTTGATGGCCGCATTTTTATGGGATGAAGAGAGCAATTTGTGCCTACTCTTTTGCCTTGAAACCTAAATTTAACTTATTCACTTTTTATTACGAATGTGAATCTGCACCGGAGTATATTATCTACAAAACGCATGATCTACTTGATTTTGACACTGGGGGAGGTCAATCATTCCTGTAACAAAAGAATGTGCCTTCCAAAAAAGATCACAACTCAAGTTTAAAAACAATAATAATACAAATACAGTTGTTGTCGATCCAGTATGTTAAGATAGTATAATCACGTTGACATACTGTTTTTTGTTAAGCGATGTTGAGCGTGGTCAATACTAAATGGGTGACCAATTTAGAATACGTGTTTTCCACTTATCTTGGCATTGTTCCTAGTCGTCCTTGGACTTCTTGCCATTGGAATCAAACAGTGTTGATTCAGAAGAATTGTGGTTGAGACTTGTGCAATCTTTGCTTCATAAGTACATGCGCAGTCACTCATATAGCTACGTATCCATTATCTCTCAAGATTGAATGGTGGCCATAAAACTCGATCCAGAGTAATAAGTCAAAATAAACGACATGTCAAAACAGAAAGCTCACAAAACTTATTCCATGCAAGATTGAATTAAATTCCCACCCACCAGCAGAGATTATATTAACAAAATCTACAACTTCTGTAAACGATCCACAAATAACTCCATATATGGCCTGCCTTTAATTGCACAAGCATTAACAGCACATCTTCTGCAGAGATGGTTTTCAATAGGGTTAGTCTTCCTTAGTTTTTCTTCTTGAGAATGCAACAATGAAAAGCAAGAATAAAAAAAGAAAAAAAAATGTCTTACGCTTACAAAATCATACAAGACATTTTGATTTCATTAAAATCAGACAATTCTTTAAATCTTAGTGATTATAAAGAATACATTTATTTGCTTTTGTTACAAAGCAAAATGTCAGCATCCATTAACCATCAATGCTGACATTATCCACAGCCTTTCATAAAACAATATTAAATGTGTTAGTAAAAAAAAGCCACACGCAACAAGTTATGTAAAAGAACAATTAGAAGATGTATATGTCTATATAGCGCTTGAATGTTTGTTCAAGGAGACTTTAAACCTAGATACGATAGTCATCATCACAATCTAAGATGGGTTGCTTCACGGTGCAAAAATACAAAGAATGAATGAGAAAACAAAAGCAATTATAGTACATCTTCTGCTAGGTTTCACAAAGATTATGAATCAACGCTTAGTGGAAAAACTCCTCGAAAGGCATATTTACCATACCGTACTGTACCGAAGCAGCATTCACTTCACTCAAAAGAGGAAGTTTCATGGGAATATCAAATTCACAAGCAGCCCCCAGTTGCACAGTATATCCCTGTCAAGGGAGATGACATAAGTTTTTGCAGGAAAGTGTCGACAACCTCATATTTACAGTGCTTCATATTCTCAAATGGTCACCCACTTTAGTACTGACCAGGCTTAACGTCGCATAACTTTGGTGATCTAACAAGAACCGGTGTGTCAACGTGATTATGCTGAATATATAAAGGTGTATTTAAATTATGGTTGACGAAGCTTTACCAATCGAACGATAGCTTGTTGTCTTACTTGTGGAATCATATTTGTGCATTTCGATAATAGAAACAAAACAAGAAAAATGTGCTATTAAAAGCCTTGACAATGTTCATTTAAAAATAATTCAAATGTTAATGGCCATTCATATACACCCATCCACACTAATATCTTCAGAAAAATCTTTTTGTCAAATGAGAATTCCTGACCCACACCCCCACCCACGTATTTGTTTATCTGTCCCAGTTTGATTGCAAGATTTTGATTTGTCAGTTAAGTTGAATTTTCTAGAATTATTGGAATTCTATATATAGAAAATATATGGAAATTAAGCTACACAGAATCTTCTGCATTTCATCCCTGCAAGAAATTATCAGGCTAAAGTGCTAAATATTATATATCTCCTCATAACATTTAATGTGTGGACACACAAAATATCTCATGAAAATAAAAAAATAAAGAAAAAAAAAATTATATTTCTTGGTTTCATTAGATAGAAAGATATAAAATAGAGTGATTGCATGTTTAATCATATGTGTGTAATATTTATTTATTTATCATGTTCAAATCAACATAATACCTTATATTTTAAACTGGAGAAAAAACAAAAAAATTACTGAGTTTTCTTATATTTTAATTATAAACGACTCAATGGCAAGTCACTGATTGGTTTATGATTAAAACTCAAGAAAACCCAGTATTTTTTTCACCTGTGTCTATTATTCTCTCAGCTTGAAACTTAAAGTACCATTAGGATCTGAACATTTAAAAACAAAGCAAATGCTGAGATCTGTTATTGAAACAGAGACCCTTAGATCCTCAGTTTGACACTTAATCCACTAAACTATTTCGACTGACCATACATTTTGTAATTGTATCCAATGCTGATGATCTCTTCCATTCGCCTGTTTCCCAGCTGACTACAACTGGTGGTCTTCAAGTCCAACATAAACAAATTCTTGATGACCGCCCCCTTAAGTAATCCAATTTATCAAATTTCTATTACTAATATTGTACTACAATATCATCCCATTGACTACTGTACACTCAATAACCCTTATCCTCGAGTGGCATCCAGGCCTTAATAAGTGGTGACTCTTATGTAAAAAAAAAAAAAAAAAAAAAAAGATGGCATCCATTAAAAAAAAAAAAAAAAATGTTCCTAAGTGGATGAAATATTATTGAAAGAAAGTAAATCAAAAAACATTTTTGTTAACATAGGCCAATAATAAAAAAAAAATGGCCAATAAAAAGCAAATATTTTGTAGGAAAAAAGTTATAAATCAAAAGATTCAATAAATAAACTTCCTTTACTTTATTATATAGATTTGCATTGTCAAAGCTTTTAATAAAATGTAATACCTTTTATGCTACCCGCAATATTTCAAGTGAACATTAACACTTTCTAAGAGATTTTTTTTTTTTTTTTAAAAAGAGATAAGAAAAAGAAGTAAAAAAGAAAATCTCTTCGACAAAGAACAAAAGTCTACCTGTACATTGCCAGGAATCTCTCGGTTTGTCACAGACTCTTGTTGCTCATTGGAAGCTTCGAGCGCTCCAGTTGTCCCGTTTTCTCGTTCTGAATTAAAATAAAAGTAGCTCAGAGAAAGCCAACTAGCTGTGTGGGACAGATGGGTGGGTGGGTTGCTTATCCTTGAATAACTAACGACAATTTCAAACCAATAAGCTTACAATCACGCGTTAAGTGTTATATTAAGATGTTTTTATGGGAGATTGCTCAATATTGCCGATTGGGTATATGTCTAGATCTACATTTTAAGATGGAGACATAAGATAGCGGGAAGGTCAATAAAGAGATGCAAGTTTGGAGATATGAAGTCAACAGTGCATGATAACTGGTAGTTTTTCCCATAGTATTCCTCAAACCAGAGACACCGTGCAATCCACTGATTCCACATCTCCAAACTAAAAAATTAATCCTTGATATGAGCATTCTCTATAAATATTGCAAATATTGTATTTATTAATGCGCAGATATTATTGTGTATATCTAAGTCAAGTATGTTTATATATTTGTACAAGATTCATTCTTAAACTAATCATTATCAAATTGGAAACATAATTGCTAAGCTTAAGGGATCCAAATGTGGGTCATATTTAATTTAATAAATTTTGTGAAAAGGGGGTGGATGCCATTTGTGAAAATTCAAACATATTTGTTTTTTTCTGAAATTATATATCTTAAATATTCCCCAAATTACATTTTCATTTGGATTTTTTTAAGGAGGCATATGAACACAATCTATTTAAAATTCAAATATTTCAGATTTGCATCAAAGTTTGATTTAATCATTAGGCACTAATTAGACAAGATTTCCAGAATTTCAATTTCTTATTAAAATCCTTTTTGCCTTAAATCAAAATCATGTTCTGAGAGGCGTATTCTTCTAGTATATATATGTGTGTGTGTGTGTAGACGGTATTCTTTCATTAAACACAGAATATTTGTTTGATTATACCAGTTTGATTTTTTTCAATTTTTCTGATAATCTTTTTGTGTAAAAATCAAAAATGAATGTCTGTTCCATCTGTACGTCAAACGTTTTTGATTCTTTGTCGAAAAAAAATGAACAAGAAGTTATGTTACATATTTTTAAAAGGTTATTATGTTACATATTTTTAAAAGGTTATTATGTTACATATTTTTAAAAGGTTATTATGTTACATATTTTTAAAAGGTTATTATGTTACATATTTTTTAAAAGTTATTATGTTACATATTTTTTAAAAGTTATTATGTTACATATTTTTAAAAGTTATTATGTTACATATTTTTAAAAGTTATTATGTTACATATTTTTAAAAGTTATTATGTTACATATTTTTAAAAGTTATTATGTTACATATTTTTAAAAGTTATTATGTTACATATTTTTTAAAAGTTATTATGTTACATATTTTTTAAAAGTTATTATGTTACATATTTTAAAATGTTATTATGTTACATATTTTAAAATGTTATTATGTTACATATTTTAAAAATGTTATGTTACATATTTTAAAAATGTTATGTTACATATTTTAAAAATGTTATGTTACATATTTTAAAATGTTACTGGATTCATATATAATGAAATTTATTGTAAATTACTGGGTTTTAATAAAGATAACTGTGATTTACGTTTCTGAAATTTTTAGACGAGGAATGATCATTCATATTATTTGGATTTTTCAAATTATTGTTCTCATTTTAAGTATTATTTTTACAAACCGAAACATTGTGAAAAAAACATTCAAGATGAGAACAGTAGTTCGAAGAATCAAAATATGCTTTAGTTTAAATATTTCATTATGATCTAAACTAAAAATTTGCATAGCGTATGTAGATAGAGTTTCCTAATGTTATTTTATTTTCTAGGTTTGCTATATAGAATTGACCAAAAGTCAGCAACAAAATTGAATTTTTTTTTTTTTTTTTTAATTACATTTTCCCCCAAACAAGGCACATTGCCACTTTGGTGGCTACTATCAGGGGCAACAGCTACTGGGGTACTATGTAGGGATTTGGGCAGCAAGAGGTCGGTTCACGTTACACTTGAAATTCTGCATGTCAGTATACAGTTGGGGAAGCAGGGACCTGGAATAGAATTCCAAAGTCTAGCGGTTCTGGGGAAGAAACTACTGGAGTAGAAAGATCTTTTACACCTAGGGATCTCTACTGTGTGGAGGTGGGATTTAGCTGCATGTCGGGTTTGTCGAGGGTGTTTACGTCGTGGGGGCACAAGTGCTTGCAGTTCGTCAGAGCATTCACCATTAAAACACTTTTAGAACAGGCAGAGGAGGGATGCAACATTTCATCGATGGGACAGAGGCTGAAGCTTAGATTTCAGTTCAGGACCTATCAGATTGGCGACTCTCTTTTGAACCTTGTCTAGGAGCGAGAGACTAGTAGCAGATGCACCAGCCCAAATATGACGATACTCTATACATGGGCGAATGGTGGCCTTATAGAGGTACAGGATACTTTCGGGTGTTAGTAGTTTTCTGGCACGGTAGAGAGAGAGCCTACCTTCCTCACAGCGGTCCTGGCAATGCTTTCAATGTAATTGTTCCAACTCATATTTCCTGTGAACGCTAGGCCAAGGAGTTTGAAAGATGTACTTTCAGATAAAGAGTCATTGGCCATTGCTATTGGTGGTAGAGAAGGTTTCTTGTAATTATTGAAGAAAACAAGTTTAGTCTTGGCAGCATTGAATGTGACCATCCATTTTTGTCCCCATTCCACTACAGATTGGAGGTCATCCTCTAGTTGAGTGTAAATATTTCTCCCGGTGTCATAAATAATTTGATTTTATGTGGAAAAAACGAGTCATAGTGTGTGTGTGTGTGTGTGTGTGTGTGTGTGTGTGTGTGTGTATATATATATATATATATATATATATATATATATATATATGATTTTAATAGAAAATGATCATGACAAAAATTGAAAAATAAAAAAAGATGTAATCAAATTATTATATTCAACATTTCCTTGAATGCAAGAATGCTGCCTAAATACAATTCGAAACGAATTATACTGCAACACAACATTTCTACTTAGGACTTTAATTAAAAGACAAATCAGCTGCAGCCATGAATTGGAAAACCATCAAAAGCTGAAGGACTTCAACAACCTTGCAGATATCATTACCAATCAAACACTCTTACCCATAACTATTACAAAAAATTCAACTTAGCACAAACAATCTATTTTATTAAACAATCACACGAAGCATTACATTAATCTGATCATAAACTTATATTACACCACAAAGACTTCCTATACCTTGTACATAATTACTATCTTTTTAATCAATTTAGCCATCAAAACAAAAAAGCAGAAATTGAATTATATAAAAACATAGCTAAACTAAAAATAAAATACCAAAACATCTCTACTTATGTGATCTCTTAAAAGTAGAAGCTATAAAAATACATGGTAAAAAAAACAATCAATTCATTAATTTCCACTTAAAAAACCCTCTAACAAACTCCACAACAATCCAAATATCGTTATAAAAGTGCTGACAAAACATTTGTAGCACTTAACAAATCCAACTATCATACCAAACTACAAACAAGTTTTGATAACCACACAAAATTGAAAAGAATTAACAATCCGACGAATACATTAAAGAGACAAGTCAACGGATTCATCACTGCCAATAACGCACAAATAGATGATTACAAACTCTTACCTTCCCCTAAAACTTACCAGGGAAAGATACCCCATTTACAGGCTAGTCTAGCTTTTTACAGCAGTTAACCAAAAATAATATTTTGCTATGAGAGATAAACTATATTGACTTATTTTTTAGGCAGGGGGGGGGGGCTTTATTTAACCTACATTTAGTTTTAATTTATATTTTTATTATATTTTTTTTGTCATTATTATATATTATTTGTACTCACCAGCAATTCTCACAAATGATTTTAATCATTTAAAGATTACTCACAATAATCAGTGGTGTTCCCTGAAGTCTGGGTGACAAGTCTCCTCAGATTTCCAGTGTTCTCTATCTCTTTAGATAACCTTTGCAAATAAATTTGCATTACTGCAAGAGCCATTACCATTGGTCATTACTGGAATTTGGGTGGCAACAAGTCTCCCTAAAGTCCTAGTCCTTTTCACACTCATCCAGTTGAGATCTGATTAGTACTTTCTCTCCTTGATCTTTCCATCCTCTTGATCGTTCATGACCATTTGGTGTGGTATCAAACGATAACATTTTTTTTGGAGGGGATGTAGTTATTATTTTAGTATTTATTTTATATTTTGCTACCAATTTTTTCTTTTTACACTTGGAATATTTATTTGCTTCCATTTTGTTTTTGTTTTCACACAGGGTTTTTATATGTGCTGATTTGTGAAAGATATGAATCCGGATATACCCTCCTCCCTTTTTTTCTCAATTTGCTGCATATTTTATCATGAATAATAGTGAAACTTTGATGATTCAGTTCGACTTGACTTCTGGTGTCTAGAACCTGTTCTGATGAAGAGACATAGATGAATAAATGCCCTTTTGTATCAGCAACGATTTTACACCTAAATTGTTGATGTTCAATTCTTGATATGGATATAAATAAAGGTTTGTTTGGAAAACTTATGGGTCGAAAATTCGAATTTAATTTTAATAAATTGATATATTAAAATTTTTAAAATCTGCACTTGTTTGGTCTTTTAACTGTTAAATTTGGAATTTCAATATCACAGTACATTTTTTAAACAGTGAATTTTCTTATTTTCATATGCATATATTTATATTTAAAATATAAACTTTTATAACAAAGTTTTTTCAATAGCTCATTAACTATTTTTGTATTATATGAAGCACTAATCTTTTACAAATTCACTAAAAAATTCACGTTTTATTTTCCATTCAGAGCATGCAATTATTTCAGCCTGCCACCAAGAAAATGTTCATAATGACATATTTATATCTTTTCTTGATAAGGCCATCTTTAGTGTTGTATGCAAGTGAATAAATAAAGCAGCAACCTCCAAAGGGAAACCATGTTACATTCCAGTCATTTTATAATTTGTATTGTTATAGAAGATTTTTTTTAGCCTTCATCTCACACCTATATACATAACTTTATTGTCTGGAAAAAAATTTTGGAAAAAAAAAAAAAAAATTGGATGATATTCTCACATTTCAGCCAATGTAACTTCCAACTTTGTTCAGGTGCATCGTATATATATATATATATATATATATATATATACACATACACACACTCCTATAAATTGTTTTTTTTGTGTGTGTGTGTATTGATATTCATATTAAAAACCCTTTTTTCTATTTATTTAAAAAGAAAATACAACTTTGTTATATATGGGTTGTGGAAATGCATTCACTACCAAAAGATCTAGTTAATTTGCATATTCTTTTAAATTAATTCCCCATTAGTTTTTTCGGTTTTCTTATGGGATGATCATCTTTAGCAAACTATTACGTGTAATTATATTCATGCAGATATTCTACATGATTTATACTTGTGTAATATTTGCATAAAAAGGATATATATATATATATATATATATATTTGTTAAAAAACTTGCCTACTAAAATCCTGTCAGTTTTTGGTCTACAGACATGAAACTTTATATATAGAGTATTCAAACCCATGCGAAACTTTATATTTGGGTTTTAGCCAGCGAAAATCAGTGCAAAAGTGTGAAAATGTTAAAAATTGAAATTTGCCAGGTGATGGTCGAACAACTGCATTACGAATATGCATGTGTAACGTAGTAGCTATTGGTTGATATTAATTTATTTTTATTTCGGACTATTATTCTCATCTTTATTAGTTGTTGTTTTCACAACATTTTGGCCAACTATTCCTCTGGCCTTCGTCAGGTGGTAACCATGACGGATAGGAACTTTGAATCTCCTAACTGTATTCTCAGCAATTACTGCTATCCATAGTTATTGTCGTCTCACCACGTTTTGGCCAAGTAAACCTCTGGCCAGCTTTGGGTAGGATGTAAACCGCTATCTTCTGACAATGTCCATCGGGGTTCGTGGCGCATTTGATAAAGACGTTGAATCTCTACGGTTCCAGATGGACATTGTCTGAAGATAGTGGTTTCAATCCTACGCAAAGCGTGCCAGAGGCTTACTTGACCGAAAACGTGGTGAGACAACAACAACAACTATGGATGGCAGTGATTGCTGAGAATGCAGTTAGGAGATTCGGAGTTCCTATCCGTCGCGGTTACCACCTGACGAAGGCCAGAGGAATAGTTGGCCGAAATGTTGTGAAAAACAACAACCAATAAAGATGAAAAAACAACTAATAAAGATGAGAATAATAGTCAGAAATAAAAATAAATTAATATATATAATGCTCATCTCAAAAATGAATTCCAACTATTGGTTGATGTTTTAATTTTTAGCCTTGCAACAAACATGTCTTCCATAGCTCAGGCATTAATGTCAAAGGAAAAAGTAAATTGTGAGCTAAATGGTTTGGTTTTGATTCTCGGTGGTGGAGCACGAGTCATTTTTTTTTTTTTTTTTTTTACTTTTTAAATCATTACTATATATTGAGTCCAATATAATATTATAATAAATATGAAATCTGCATTAATCAAAATATCATATTTAACGCCCGGGCAATGCCAGGCGGCTTGTTAGTATATATATAAACCTCTATTTATTATTGAGCATTATTATATAAACCCAGTTGAAATTATCTGGATTTTTATCCTGTGAATACATTCTTAACCTGGATTATATATATATTACACATATCTAGAAAATTGAGGGGGGGGGTCTCACTCTGACATTGATATTGAAAGCCTACTTTTTCTACTTGAAAATTATTTAAATGAATTTCTTAATATACTCAGTCATGGATATGCGAGCGACTACATGAAGATTAATTTGCATATGCCTTTAAAAAACGAGCATTATTTATTTAGTTTTTATGCATTTTTATTAGATGATTGTTTTCATTTCACTATTTCACTGAATTCTATTCATGTACGAGGGGTGTGCAATAAGTAATGCCCCTGACCCACTTCCAGTTGTCTGATCTAGCTGAAATTCTGCATGTGCAATGATTTATATCTCTACGGGCTATCTGGCAAATTACAGCTCTGAACTAATTGCGGTTTCTATTTTACAGGTGTTTGAACTGAGTCAGGTGTGAAATGGAGCCTGTTGAATGTCGAGCAGTGATCCAGTTTTTGTATTTGAAAGGACGCACACCACAGGAGACTTTTGATGAAATGAAAGAAACTTATGGTGATAATGCCCCATCATATGACCTTGTAAAACGCTGGCATTGTGAATTCAAACATGGCTGGAAGTCTGTGGAAACAGCTCCCAGACCTGGTCGCCCCCCCCCCGCCATTGATGAGGCATCTGTCCGTCAAGTTGAGGCTACTATTTTGGAAGATCGGCGCATTACTATTCGCAAATAGCCCAAGGTTTCAAGATTAGTACAGGGTCTGTGGAAACTATCATTCATGACCATTTGCATATGCATAAGGTGTCTGCCAGATGGATTCCTAAGTTGCTCACACCATTCCAGAAGCGAGAATGCGTCGAGTGCTCAAGGATGAATTTGGAGATGTGCTAAGAAGATGAGTCAAAGTTTTTCAAAAGACTGATTACACAGGATGAAACCTTTAAACCTTTTAAAAGGAAAGCGTTTCCCAGATGATGCAGCCTTGATTTCTGAAGTCACATCGTGGTTGGAGGACTAACCTGGGGTGTTCTACAAAAACGGTCTCCAGAGCTGCATCAAACGATGGGAGAAATGCATAAATCTGGGTGGTTCCTATGTAGAGAAAGACTAATATCTGTGCCAAGTTTCGTTGCTCTACTGCTATGGGAAGTGGGTCAGGGGCATTACTTATTGCACGCCCCTCGTATAGTTTCTACATTCTGCATAATTGCAAAGAATTTAAGATGAAAACATTCTAGCACACAGAAATATTTTTACATATGTGGCCTTGTCAGTGTGTGTACAAAAACTCTACCAATCTCCTCTCTGAATATTTAGTTAACAGAGTTGAAATTTGATATATAGGGTATTTGGACCTGTGGTACACTTTCGATTTGGTTTTTAGCCAACAAAAACTAAGGGGTCAAATTTGAAAACAAAACAGTTGACCTTGTCAAGATAAAACAAATAGAACATTACACCTGCTGTTATTATAAAACATTCATAGCTCAAAGTTATTTAATTTTTAACCTTTTGTACCCCAGTCAATAATGACGCTGGAGAGATAAATAACAACTAAAGCTGGAGTGCTAAATGATCTGATTTTGATTCTAGCGGATGCTACCCAAGTCATATTTTTATTATAACATTTTACTATATATTGAATAATGAATAGCAAATTGGCTATATAATAAGAAATAAGAAATCTGCATGGATATATAATATTATGCAGGGCTTTATGGACAAATTTATCTTTACTGACCTTTGACAACTAAACATTTTCATTAACTAGCCAAATAGAAAAGTTACTAGCCAAACCCATATGATTTTTAGAATATGACATCTTCGTTCTGTGATGAATATGTACATTATAAAGATTTTTCTGCTTTTTTTTTTTTTAATAAGTGTAATTCTAAATATGCAACAAATTTTATGTTGATACTTAAAGGTATAAACATTCTAATTTCTTTAGATATTTTTTTGAACAGCCTTCGTTAAAAAAAGAAAAGTATATCGTTCTTTTAAACTTTTATTGTTTAAATAATTTAATTTTGTTCGTTTTATATAAAAAAAAAAAAAAAAAAAGGTTGAAAAGATATTTTTCGCTCAGTAGTGAGCTTTGGAAGATTGTCAGTGAAAGAAATACAATGGCCAAAAGATAAGCGTTTTATTATTTCTAGTCGCCACTTTGAAAAATCGCTCGCAAACGTGACTATCTCACTTGCAATGTAAATCCCTGTTCTGCATATTTTACGACAGGACAACACCGGGCAGCCTACTAGTATTACATATATTTCTGAATTAAATTAGATTTCCACCTTTTCTGGTATACAAAAAAGTGGAATTTTACTAAAAAAGCAGAGGTCTCACCATCCCTGCATAAGATTTCTACCCGGTCATGGCTGACGGAATGAAAACATCTATCCCATGGATTAAGTGAAAAGTTCAGTTCGAAATTCCATATAGATTCCAGAGTTTAAGAAACAGATTTGCATGAGAATAGTAATAAAAAAACAAAAAAAATACAAATCAGCACTAAGCGCTGGAACAATGTATTATATACGTTTAATTGAACACAAATTGCTATTTTTCCCATAGCTGGCAGAAGATTGTGTGTTTTCACAATTCACAAGATTATTAACATATTAAAATTGCAATAGATCCAAAAGAATTTTTATCCGACATAGCAAATTTGATGGTATGCATTAGGAAAGTGATGCACCCGTAAATCTGATGTTAGAAATGCTTCTAGCTATGAGTAAACGTTAACAGAAAGAGGAAATGATGGCAGAATCCGAGAACTAAAAAAAGAATAGATGGCAGAGGATGAAGCAGAGGTTACATTTTAGGATGATGAGCAGAACAGAGATGAAGAAAGGTCAAGGAGATGTAAAGTCAAATTAAATTAGAAGAAAACTAACCTACAAATTGGATGCTAACACACATCAAAAGCAAATCAAATATTAGCAATACATGATGCGGCAGATTATATAAGTATTTTATTTAAAAATTATATGTTAGAGTGTCTTAGGTGTACTAGGGTTTCAGCGATTTGGCCATGCCAGGTCTGGAGAAGAAACTGGCTTATAGTGGGGAAAAAGATTCTTCAGTATCATTCAGTAGATGAAGAGAAAAAAAAAATGGAGAAAAAACACAAATCACGAGTTCTTCAAGATAACTGTTGCCTGCTTTTTTTGTGTTCCCTCACAATAGCTATTCCTTGTTTGTACAGAGGTGTTTGTTATTGCTTGTTTAATGAAAGAATTTTTTTTTTTTATTGTATTTTGTTTTATTTAAAAGGCGTTTTTATTAGTGCATGTTTATTTAGTCTGCTTAGAAGAGATTTTTATATACATCGTTTTTCTTTCACAATATTTGTTGACTGGCTTGATTGTGTATAACTAAAGTGTTTTCTGACAATAGTTGTTTTAAAAATATACATCTAGGCCAAAGGTTAAGTTTTGAGAAATTAAAATTCAGGTATAGTTTTTAGCTTTTATAGAACCTACAATCGAGCACTTGTGTTTTTTCTAACAAACTTATGATTATACATGATATACATATATACTAAGTGTTTTCAGTCTAGGAGGAATAAGCAGTACTTATGTAAGTGCATATACGTTTTTTTTTTTGTTTTTTATTTCAAAAGAACATTATACATTAATTTGCTCATCCATCAATACCTCCAGTTTCACAAAAAAACACTGTAAACAGATTGCAAGATCAAAGACACTAACTGTATCCATCTTCTGTTGATGGTATGGTGAGCTAACATATCATTTTAAAATAACACAAAAGGATACGTTATATCCTATCTAATACTCTGTGTGGTATTCACCCAGTACAAATTGAGCTGGATTTCTCCAAAAAAGGAAGTTTCTAGGGAATATTGCATTTACAAGTAGTCGCCAGTTGCATGTACATCCCGCTAAAGAGAAAGGAGTTTTTTCCACCTCAGTTGTTTTGCATGCTCTAACATAGAATACCTTATATTTCCAAATGGTCACCCATCCAGTAAAGACCAGGCTTAACATCACTTAACTTCGGTAATCTAACAAAAATCAGTGTGTCAATATGATCATGTCCTGTTTTATATCATAATGCTGATTGAAGAGCAAGTACACTTGGTATCTTTAGTCCTGTAGACTGAATTTCGAGTATTTTCATGAAACTGAAGGTATCAATGGACAATCAAATAAACATATAGTGTTCTTAGAAATAAATAAGATATATACAGTGTCTGGGAAGTAACTCCCTATTAAGTACTCGTAAGTATTGAAATATAATTATTACACAAAATGAAGACAGTGTATAGGGATTTGAGGTTTGTTTTACTATGCACACAGATTTGAAAAAGTTGTCAAAAAACAAATATATACAAATAAATGTTATCAAAGGCAAGATAAGTTACTTTTCTACCTAACTGGATAAGTTCTTAGTGTTTTTATTTGATGTAAAATGTTTAATCAGTTCGGAAAACATGCAGTGTTTATTAATATATTTGAAAAAGACAAATGGCAGCGAGTTCGCTGTAGGATACGTTAAGTTTAGGAAAACGAGTTCAAACTATAAAACTATACAAAATACTGTTAGAAACTCACTCAATATATGTTACTGACATAGGCTGACATATATTTGGCGAGTTTCTAACAATATTTTGTATAACTTTAGTTTGGACCCATTTCCCCAAACTTAACATATTCAACAGCGAGCCCACAGCCATTTGTCTTTTTCAAATATACCGATGCATATTTTTGAACCGATCAAACATTTTACATTAAATTCCTAAACTTAACGTATCCTACAGTAAGCTCGCTGTCATTTGTCTTTTTCAAATATATCGATAAACACTGCATAGTTTTTGAAGTGATTAAACATTTTACATTATTTATCACACAGTCAAAACAACAGTTGACCCAGAAAACAGTAAATTTAGATATTCAGTAAGTAATATTTCTGACATAGGATGAAGAATTGCTGCTTTTTGAGCCAACTGTTATCTGGAATAAATGGTATGTGGAAACTTTCAATAGATGCAACTACAGGCTGCTTGTAAATTTCATATTTCCTAGACACTTCCTTCTCTGGGGGAAATTGGTTCAAGCCACCAATCTCCTTCTCGTTTAACTGTCAATCTATCCATCAATAAGTCATTATTAAAAAATAAATAAATCTATCCATCAATAAGTCATTATTAAAAAATAAATAAAAAATAGTTACTTGTGAAATCGGTTGATGTAGTTTACAAAGATTAAAATAATTGTGGCAAATATTGACTGTTTGTTTTTATTATTATTATTATTATTATTATTATTATTATTATTATTTATAAACATTTTTCTAAATTATCTAACTTGAGCCCTACTCACAACTATTAATAACTAACTGAGATGGTGTCGTAATTTCTGCAAAATTAAAAGGAGCCATTCTTTTTCACATTTTTTTTATCATTCCTATCTCTCCCCAGTGGCCCTGGTTGTGATGGGATTTTGTAGTATTATACAAATATATAGAACCCTAACACACATAATAGATTTCAATATGATACTTATTATAATATTTATACAATATACAAATGCTTCAAGCAAACTATACTACTCTGTTATAATTTTATACATGCAGTTCAAGCAAATTTCAGACATTAGTAATTAATCTAACACTATTATTACTAAACAGTAAAATACAAAAATAACTACATACAAATAAACAATAGAAAGGACAACATAGTTTATGACAAGCATAAGAAAATTCGCAAGTGTATTTAGAAAAAAGAATCAGATAGAAATGATGAACAAGTTTGCTTTTTTAATATTTTTCTGCCAATCGACTATACAAAAATAAATAAACAAGTTTCTGTAAAAAAAAAAAAAAATTTTGGAAAACAATGATATTGAGCAAAATGACAGCTTAACGCTGGCTATCCCAAACGAAAATGTAATTTTCATTATATTTAAAAACTTTTAATGTGGATAAATAGACCTTTGCAAAACACAAACGATGATATCAAATTTATTTTGTTCAGATTAATTAGCCAACAAAATATGACCATTCAAATTTTGTAGGAAATTTAAAAAATTTACCATTTTGTGAGTTATTGGTCAAGACGCCAATTTTAAGTGTATCATTAAATATTAACGTTCTGAACAAATGCAAAAATATCATTTTGTAGTAAAGCAAAATGGAAATAATTAAATCAAGCAAACGTAAACATTAGAAAAAAATCCCATTATCTCTTTAAAAAAAAAAAAAAAAATGTTAAAAAACATGATATGGAAGCACAATTTTTTTAAAATAAGATTTATTTGATCTGGGTTTTTTGCCACCACAGCTAACACATTGAATTTTCTTAATATGATTCATAGCACTTTAGAAAGCCATTCTTAATATGAGGACAGGAGGGGGTTGTGTACCTATTCTGTACTTTCATCTAACAATTTAATAAAAACATATTCTAAAACTTTAATTAAATTTGAAAATACTATTTCAAAAATAGCACAGATCAATAAGTGAACTAGCACCAAAATTTTTATAGTCTACTTACAGATTAGCATTAGTCAAGTGCACCTTTCGTGCTATTTTTACTGCAAATATATGTCCTATAAAAAAATAAATATATGTCCTATAAAAAAATAAATATATGTCCTATAAAAAAATAAGGGGCGACTCATTCACAAATATATATATATATATGAATAAGAAAGAGCTTATGGCTCTTTAAAAAGAAAAAAAAAAAGAAAAAAAAATAAATAACAGCATTTCGAAGCTGTTAATGTCGCTAAAACAACAAATCTTAAATTTAAAAGCGATAAAAAAACCGTGCATTCAAGTGGTGAGTCATCGTAGCTCATCCTGTAGAACACCAAACTGTGGATGCTGGTCTCATGAGTTTGATCTTAACCCATGCTGATGACAGCTGAGAGCCAGAAACATGCATGTCCATAAGTATACCTTTTATGCATGTAATAACAAAGCTTCTTTCTTAGAAGTGCACGCATGTGGAACTCTCTTCCGTTTGCCTGTTTCCCACCTGACTACAACTTGTCCAACATAAACAATTTCCTGATGAACCACCCCTCTTAAGACACTTTATCAGATTGCCATTACTAGCGATTACTACGATATTATCCCATTGATTAATGTACATGCAATAACCCTAATCCCCGAGTGGCCTCCGGGCTTTGATAAGTAGTGACTTCCTTGTAAAAATAAAATAATATTTAATAAGAAAAAAATATGTCCCATAAAAAAATAAGAGGCGATTTATGAATAACAAAAAGAGCTTACAGCTCTAAAAAAAAAAAAAAAAAAAAAAAAAAAAAAAAAAAAAAAAAAATAGCGAAAAAAATAAATAACAGCGTTTTGAAGTTGTTAATGTTGCTAAAACAATACATCTTTATATACATATAGAGGAAATAAATAGGAAACAAACCGAGTTACGTGTTCATCAACGTTTCGTCTTTATTTTGAGACTTCCGTTTTGTTCCTTTTTATTCGTCTATTTTGTCAGAATACTGTTTCCATTATTCTCATCATATATATATATATATATATATATATATATATATACACTAACCGAATTTGCCAGCTTGTTATCACTGTAAAGTTCATTACTTGAAATACTTGATATATTAATTCAAAATAAGCATTTGAATTCACAGCTTTCGTTCAGGAAGATGAACTAAGATTTTGATGATTTCAATACAAATTTATTTATGCATTCGTATTATTTGGATTCATCGGACTACCGTTCTCATCTTGAATGTGATTTTCGCGACATTTTGGTCGATGTAACCTCCGACCTTCTTTGGGTGTATCTTGTTGAACTCTGAAATGTTTCTGTCAAACTCAAGAATTTGGATGGAATTTTGAGCGGACCCTTTTATTTACTTCATGGGGCTAGTATACTTTTGTTCCATCAAGCTATGACTGGATAGAGGTCCTAAGTAATTCGCAATTGTATTTTTCGGTTGTTCAAACTGAGGATTGAATTTTCAACCTTCAGAAAAACATCACTTTTTACAATTGATTTTTCCAGTGATATTCTCCTGAAGGCTAACAGTTCAATCCTAAGTGTGGACAACCGAAAAATACAATTGCGAATTACATTGCATCTCTATCCAGTCATGGCTGATGGAACAAGACAATGTTCCACCTGTGAAGTAATAAAGGGTTCCGCTCGAAATTCTGTTCAAATTCTCAAGTTTGACAGAAACATTCCAGAGTTCAACAAGATATATCTGAAGAAGATCGGAGGTTACATCAACTGAAATGTGAAAACAACACTCAAGATGAGAACAGTAGTCCGATGAATCCAAATAATACGAATAACCAATCCTCATCTCAAAAATTCAGAAACGTTAAATTTATGCATCTTTTAATGCAAACATTAAAGGGAAAGAAAAAAAAAATCATTCTGCCTTTTGACTTGCAATTTAGAAATAAATCACAACTTATTAAAAATCAAATCACAGTACCTCTAAAGAAACATTTGAACACAAATGCAAAATATTTATCCAGAAAATACATTAAAATCGTGAAACAGAATTATTTCTTATATTAAAATCAAAACAATCAGTTAATTTTCTTTTAATTTTAAATTAATCCATTGAATATCCATTTAACGTCAGTTTTTCTTTGTTTGGAATTATTTGTTTTACAAGCTCACTCTCAAGTTCTTACAATGGGTCAACTATTTCCAAATTCCACCCTGTATGGTATTCTCTAATCAATTGCTTCCAAATTTTCCATGGTCAACCAACATTCCTGCAGTTCCAGACATCCAAGACATTTTATCTAGAAAAATAAATATGTACTAGTTTATATAATTCATCCTTAGGAAAATGTGTTGTCACCAAACTCTCTAACCTAAGGTGTTGAGTTTTGTCAGATTTTACATTGCTTGTGCCTCAGTCATGCAAGATAGTGCTAAGCATTCACTGCCATATAACTTAACAGTTGTTATACAATCCCAGATATATAGAGAGAGACATCTTGCAACAGTTTATGAAATTTTACCCATGCTAACTTCCTTTATCATTGTTGTGGTAACAAGTTCTCACATCCAATGGCTTTTTTGTTGGGTTATTTCTCTTTCATTGGTTATTTTCTATTTTTATTCGGTAAAGGGGAATAACTTTTTTTTAATTGCTTTTGTTTAATAGTAGTTGGGTGTCCAGAATTCCCTCTGTATCAAAACAAAATACAGAAGAAATCTTTGATTTGCATATCCATCACGGAATGAAAAGATCATATTCCAAAAATTATGTAAATTGATCAAGTAATTTTTTTTTTATATAGAAAATCATTTTACAATTTTAAGCATTAATGGCAAATCGTGATTATTACAAAGCTGGAAAAAAAAAAACCTTTGAAGTTAGAATTTAGTTATATTTCTTTGTTTAAGATGGCGAAGTAAGACACCATTTTCTCATCCTATGCTTAAACCTAAACATAGATTCTATGAACAAAGCTTCTTTCAGAGAACTGCCCACCTGTAGAACACTATCCCACTGGCCTGCTTCCTAGTTCAAATCCAATGTAAGCAAGTTCTTGTTTAGCCGTCCCCATAAATAATCCAATTCTACCCAATTTATACAATTAATGATTACTACACAACCAGCTTACATTCATTAAGCTTTATACTCGAGTGGCCTTTAGATGTTGATAAGTGCTAACTCTCGAGTAAAAACAAAAAAAATTTGATTTAGTTTAAAAAAAAAAAAAAAATACTTTATCAATTTACATGATTTTTAGTTTTGTCACAGATACGTATATCATACAGATTTTCTTAATTTTGGGGTGAATTCTGGACAAGAACCTAATTATATGAAAATATGTTCTGCTTTATATACAACAATAAATGTTAATAGTGTTAGCAATTGTTTTTTTTTATTTTAACAATTATTTTTGTTTTTTTCAATTTACCTTATTAAGCTTAACTAGCAAAACCGTGTGTGTGTTGATAGTTCTATGTGCTTGCAGTAAGCTATGAATTCATATTTATTATCGAATAATTTGTATTTTTCCTCTAGACAACCTACAATTCCTGCTGTAAGTAGGTACTATCTGGATCTCTCATTTTATGCAAGTGTAGATATTTTTATTTGTTTTTTTATCCCATATATATATATATATATATATATATATATATATATATATATAGGTAGACACTTGTACAGTTTTTGTATGCTCCCATTCTCAGAATCATTATATTATAGTTGTACCTAGTCTTAGCCGTGTTTTTTTATCACATATGTAAACATTTCCTTTATTGTTGATGTTGCTGTGCCTGGTGGCTTTGTATACAATATTATTTGTCAAACAATTATACATCAGAGAGAGAGCAATTGCTTCTGATTCTGCATTTGTATAAGTATCACTTATATTATCTGCAGTTATTGGGTTTCTTACAACTATTTAGTATGTTTATATTGTTTCCTTAACATAGCTTGCATGTTATCTTAAAACTGTTTTTTTTATTTATAATTTTTGGAGAACATAATGCTTCTAGGAAAATGCTAAAAAATGAAATCATTTTTAGCATTTTCCGAGAGGTATGATACAGTTTTATTTTATTTGAAGAATAATTTACATATTGATGTAACAATTTCATTATTATTTATTTGAAGAATAATTTACATATTGATGTAACAATTTCATTATTATTTATTTGAAGACTGTTATCCTCATCTTCACAGTTGGTGTTTCGCAACGTTTCGGCCAACTATTCCTCTGGCCCTGAAACAACAACTATGACAATGAGAATAACAGTCCACAAATATATAAATATATAAATATAAATATGTAAATATACATATATAAATATATATAAAAATATATAAATATACAAATTACTCATCTCAAAGGATTCCAATGATAAAATAAGTTCATTATTGTAAGGCAAGTTAAACCCAAGTTGAGTTTTCTATTGTATTTATAGCAGGGATCTATAGACAAATTTATCTTTAGTTGACCCTTGACAACTAAATATTTTTGTTTACCAGCCAAATAGAAAAGTTACTAGCCAAACCCACATGATTTTTAGAATATGACATCTTCGTTCTGTGACGAGTATGTACATCATGAAGATTTTTCTACATTATTTTTTTAAAGTGTCATTATAAATATACAACAAATTTTATGCTGATACTTGCAGGTATAAACATTCTAATTTCTTCAGACATTTTTTTACCAGCCTTCGTTAAAAAAAAAATATATATATATGTATATATGTTCTATTAAACTTTTGTTTAAATAATTTTGTTCGTTTGAATTAAAAAAAAAAAAAAAAAAAAATTAAAAAGATATTTTTCACTCAGTAGTGAGCTTTGGAAGATTGTCAGTGAAAGAAATGCAATCGCCAAAAGATAAGCGTTTTATTATTTCTAGTCGCCACTTTGAAAAATCACTTGCAAACGCGACTGTTTCATTCACAATGTAAAGCCCTGTATAGAATAATATGCAGTTCAAAGTGCAAATATTACTATAAATTTGTCAGATCGTCCATTGATACCTATAGTTCTATAGAAATACTAGAAATGTAACCTATATGGACAAAAACTACCAAGCGTAATCACTCTTCAGCTGATGGTTAAAAAGTGGTTATACTTGATATTCTTCAGCATTATGGGTTGAATTTCCAATGTTTGTGTGAAACCGCAAATATCCATAGACAAACTAATCTATAGCATTATTTGAAATCAAAAATGTTCTTATATACATTTGGTCATATCTCCTATACAAGAACACAACATTATACTACATATTGTAATAGTTGATTTGAAGGATTGTGCATATGTCGTGCTAGTTCTTTTTAAACAAGTTAGTCCATGTTTTCTGCCTTTCCTTGTGAAGAACCCTTGGCAAAACCAGGTTTTACTTAAATTGAAGTGGACCTACAGTTCAAATAGAGAAATGAAAAGGAGAAACAAAAAGTTAAATCCTTTCAAAAAAAAAAAGTTATCATTTATATGTAGGTAAGATAATATATACATGTTATATACACATATATATATATATATTTGAAAATAAGAGAATAACACACTAACCTTTTCTGTGGGGGGGTTTCAAATTTATATGAAAATAAAAAAATTTGGGAAAAAAAAAGAAAAGGAATGAAATATTATTTGGGATTAAAAAAAAAAAAATAGGACAAAAAAATGAAATCAAAACGTAATTAAATTATTTTTTTTTCAAAATTTGTTAAATAAGTTTTCATTTTTCATATGGACAAATGATTATCATAGTATCAATTTTTTTTTAATCAATATTTTATATTATACTCCTATATCTCTATTGTCACTGCCAGTTCAGGAAAGCTGAAGAAAGAGTATACATTACTTATATCATACAAAAAACAAAAATGCTTCAACTATAAGTATTATTAAACTGGGGTAGTGTCAAAGAGAAACAGAAAAAGATTATAGATTACACAAAATAAAAATGGCAAATAAAAAATACAGGACAAATTATAAGAAATTAAATAATTTTAAGACAGATAAATACTCAGTTGAATGATAAAGAATATTATGAGAGGATTGGAAGTAATGAATAGAATGAAGTAATGAGAAATATTTGTTGCCATTGAAAATGACGATGTTATAAAAGAGAGCAGTCCAGTGGTAATGTGTTCCATAGATGAGTATATATATTCTAAGAATGTCCTTAGAAAGTTTTTTTTTGTATGATTTTTAATGAAAACATCAATTTTTTTTTTTTTTAATCAACTGTTTGATCGCTAGTGGTGTAGAGATTCACATGAAGTGATCTAAAGCACGATGTAATACGAAAAAGTGACTAGTTAGATTTATTTCATGTTTTACCAAAGTGTAATGTATCAAAGGAAGAGGACTTAATACTGTGGAGGATATCTACTCCCACACCCTATTTGAAAATAGTAAGCATAGAGAAAACTGTTAATCAGTGCAAATATATAAATGTAAAAATTGATGAACTTGAACAACATAAATTTGTTTTTGAAAACAGATACCACGAAGAGCCTAAATTGGAGACAAAGCAGATTTATACATATATATAGAGGGTTTCAGAGATTATTTCACAAGGTGATTAATGTTTTTTTAGTAAATCTTACATTTTTATGTGTATTTTTTGTTATAAACCAGTACCGTTAATGTACAGGTAAGATAAATACCAAGTTATGAATTATCTAATTATCCGATTGGATGTTGCGTGTGTGTAAATAGAAATCAGTGTTAATTGTTAAATTTTAATGATTTCTAAAAATCTTACAGAAATTAAGATAAACAGAAGGAAACTGGTAATATCTTTGGAAACGTTATTTTGTAAAGTTAATTTGAAAATCTTTAAAAAATTGAAAAAAATGTTATAAAATATTTTATTAAATGATTAAAAATTTTTTTTTTTTTTCTGAGACTCTTAGTGTAAGACACCTTTTTCACAGAAAACTTGTTTTTCAGGGTTTTTTTTTTTGGGGGGGGGGGTTCTGGTGGTATTAACACACAGGGGTCAGGGCCATGTGAAGAGAGAAAAAACTGATTTTGATCATTTAATAAAATGTTTTATAACATTTAGTCTTTTAAAATTCAGAAATTAAAACATTTATAATTTAGATATATTTCTTAACTAATTCCCCTAGAGGTGCTTCCTTTAAAATAATTTATGCTGCTAATAATGATTATCACAAAGTTTAAAGAATTTTCACAGGCACCCCCATTGTATTAAAAAGTCATAAATCTCTTACAAAAGAAGGTCGCAGTTACCAAGAGAAAAAATATGCTAATATATATAAAAAAAAAAAAGATAATTTAAGGTTACTTCCTATCTCAGAGAGTAATTATTCTCAGGCTTGAAACAATGTTTGCTCAATGTTTTTATTAAAAACAAAAAAAAATTGCTTTTTTTTTTATTATTATTTATTAAGATGCATATGCCCTCCACATTTTAACATGGGAAGGGGAGGGATTTTTTTAACTATTTTGTACCTTTACGAAATAATGTTTTTCTTTGTTTTTGTATTACATATAAAAAGCTTAGCTTCCTGTTCTTGTACTAAAAAATTATCAACTAGAGTTATCGCCCTTGGACTTGTTTATAAAGAAAACTATACAGGGTGGCCCAAAAATAGTTTTACAGTTCGACCTGCTTCATAAAGTAGTAGTGCCACAACTCTGAACGAAATCTAACTTTGATGAACTTTTCTTTCACCAGGATGGAGCACTACCGCATCATGTAAAATGATGAAAAGGAAAACTTATGGATATACTTATCAGTGAAAAATATTCATTTACATAAATTATGAAAAATAAAAATAATAAAAAATAAAAATAATTTTATAAATCATAAAATTATAAAATATAAAAATAATGAAAAATAAAAATAATTTTAATAACTACAACTTGGCCTTTTGACCGAGATCAAAGTGTAGTATCTGTTCTCTAGATGCTGCACTTCCATTTCTTGTTCTCTTTCAATGGAGGAGCAGTCCTTCACGACTGAGACAATTTTTTATTTTTGTACCTTTTCTCCACGTTATTATTCACTAGCTTGATGTAAATGTCGTTCAGAGTTCATGAACTACAAATCGTCAATTATTATTCTTTTAATTTTATTTTCCATCATTTTTGGTGTACAATATTTTTCACTGATATGTATATCAATAAGTTTCCCTGTGCTTTTGTTTTGAACTGCTATATTTCGCATATACCTCAATATAAATAAGCACTAAAGCATTAAAATAATAAATTATAGAAAATTCCATAGTACACATGAAACACTGAAATGAAAACTTGACCAAAAAATATATATAGTCACAACTGATATAAGCCAGTTCAAGGATAAGTCAACTTCCTAATTTGAGAACTTTAAAAAAGAACTTTTTTGATGCTTCTTGCAATTAATGCTACTCGATAAGTTAAATAAAATTCTCATTTTAAGAAATGCATACAAAAAAAACGCTAACCAAATGTTATAGAAACAATCCCTTTATTATTTTTGATTTATTATTACATATTTAAAAAACGTTAACCAAATGTTGCAGAAAACAATTCCTGTTTATTATTTTTTTTTCATTACATATTTAAAAAATGTTAACCAAATGTTATAGAAAGCAATCCTTTTATTATTTTTATATTATTACATACTTAAAAAAAACACTTATTATTACATACTTAAAAACACTAACCATATCTTATAGAAAGCAATCATTTTATTATTATTTTTATCATTACATATTTAAAACCGTTAACCAAATGTTATAGGAAATAATCCTTTTATTATTTTTCTATTATTACTAGTGGTGGGACGATTAATCGGAATCGGAATCGTTAATCGTAAGAATCGTGTATTTTGGGAGGTATCGGAATCGGATCGTTAAAAAAATACCTTAATTTTCCGATTCCTTCATTACGATTCTTTTAGTCTGATGTTGAAAAAAAGAAAAAAATTTCCTGATATTTCTAACCGCAAGAGAGAAATGTAGCATGTTATAAAAAGAAACCAAAGAAATTCATTATTAACAGGGCAATGCTTAGTGCCCCTCCCTTACAAGGTTCATTCATTCAGATCTATTGTAATCAAAACTACAAAAGAGTTAACTTGAAAAGAAGTATGCAGGGCTCTACATTGCGAGTAAAAATAAAAAAACGCTTATCTTTTTGGCGATTGTTTTTTTTTACTGACAAATATTCTAATACTGAATGAAAATGCTTTTTCAACTTATATTTTCTTAAAATAAAACGAGCAAAGTCAAATTATTTAAACAGTAAACGGTTTAATAGAACAATGTACTTTTTTTTCGTTTTTTAAAAGAAGGCTTTTGAAAGAAATATCTCTAAAATGAAATTGATCACGTTGTATTATTTCGCAAAGTTTTGACAGTTGTCGGCTTCTTTTGATGTTTCCAAAAAATCGACCCCATACCTATCTCTTCCAAACCTAAAGTTATTAAATAACCCCTTCGTTAATTCAAGGGTAATTAATTCAATTCAGTCAAGATTTTTTTTTTAATTTCATTGAAATAAAATCCATTTTTTAAATTTTTTTCTCCAGAAAGATAAAACCCTGAATTTGATTATATTAAAAGCAGAATAATATAATCTTTTTTCTAGAATTTTAAATTGAAAATTAAAAGTGTTTTGCGCAGTTTTTTGCCGAACGAAAAAGAAATTAATATATATATATTTTTAAAAGGTTTAGTAATCAATTAATTTTTATGTCTAAATAATATTTACGATTAATTAAATAATTTCATTTTAAAAAGTATTTATGAATAGAATTTTACTTAAGATTTATAGTTTAGCAATATTGAACCGCATCAACCATGTGTGAATTGAACACGGTCAACCAAAAAAAAAAAATTCAAAAGAAAATGCATATTTGCATTTCATTATGTAAACTTTTATACATTGGTTTCAAAAATTAAATTCTATAAGTTTTTTTTGTTAACTACTGGTTGGTACAATTTACCGCCCCATCCCTTTATATTTTTTTCTTTTTGTCTTTTTTAGCGGATTTTTTTTTTTTTCTTTTTTTACACAGTGATCACCACTTATCAAGACCCGGAAGCCACTCAGGGATAAGGGTTATTGCAAGTACATTACGTTAGTGTGGAGATTTGATGAAGTGTTTAATTAGGGGGGGCGGTTCATTAGGAATTTGTTAACATTGGACTTGAAGACATCCAAGTTGTAGTCCGGAGAGAAGCAGGCAGACGGAACAGAGTTCCACAGGCTAAGTTCTAAGAAAGAAGCTTTGTTCATGGAATCCGCATTTTGATTTAGGCACAGATATAGAGTGGGGGAAATTTTTCACAGTGGATTCAGCTAGACGGGTGTTTTTCGTGAAAGATTGGCGAGGTGGGGGGACCAGAGATTGGAGTTCGGACGAGCACCTGCCATGGAAATAATGATCAAACAAGGATAGGCTCGCAACGTCTCTTCTGTGGGAGAGAGGTTGCAGGGTAGAGAAAAGAGCATCCCCCCACTAAACCACGAAGACTATTTTGTACTCTGTCAAGGCATGATAGGCTGTTTTTGGCAGCTCCTGCCCAGATATGGCAACAGTATTCCATCCTTGGACATACTTGGCTTTTATATAGATAGAGAATTGCATCAGTAATAAGATATCTTCTGGAGCGGTAGAAGGATCCCACCATCTTTCCAGCAACCTTGGCAACAGACTTGATGTACGTGTTCCATTTCAGATCAGGAGTAAAGGTCAAACCCAGAAGCTTGTCAAAACACAGGGCCTCACCCAGACGAGAGCCATCCATCACACTGGGGATCAGAGCGTTGATGATGTAAGGATAGGAGTTTGGTTTTGGATGCATTAAAGGTAACCAGCCACATCTTCCCCCACTGAACCACGCGCTCGAGATCAGAGGAGAGAGAATCCGAGAGAACTTTGTCATTTACAGCCTTTGATGTGTTGCCGTAGATGGTCGTGTCATCAGCATAGATGTCAACGAATAATTTAAGTATGTGTTTAGGGAGGTCATTGATGTAGATCAGGAAGAGAGTTGGGTCCAGGATTTACCCCTGAGGGACTCCAGCATTTATATTGCAGGCCTCCGATTTTTGTCCATCTACCACTACTCTTATGAGCCTATCGGAGAGAAATGATTTAATGATAGAGAACACATTTCCAGTTATACCGTAGCTGGAAATCTTGTGAAGTAGACCCTTATGCCATACCTTGTCGAAGGCCTTTGATAGGTCAAGAGCAATTGCCCTAGAAAGGAAGCCTTTGTCAAGAGATTCACTAATCCTGTGGGATATAACCGTCAGCATATCTGCGGTAGATCTTGCAGAGCGGAAACCATATTGTGTGTCACTAAGAAGGTTATTCCTGCTGAGGTGGTTGACTATTTCTCTATTTAATATGGATTCCAGCAACTCATAACACACAGGAGACTTATTGGTCTGTACTGAGAGGGAGATGACTTATCACCTGAATTCTTAAATACAGGGCAAACTGATGAGGTCTTCCAGGGAGTCGGAAAGCACTTCTCCTTAAGGCAGCGCTTAAATAGTTTCGTAAGTATGGGAGCAAGTTTTGGTTGAAGCTTTTTTAACACTATAATTGGGATGCCATCAGGGCCAGTTGCCTTACTAGAATCTAGGTTCTTGATTAGCTTGGCGACCTCATGCACGGATATTTGTATGTTACCTAGCTTGTTCTGTGTTGTAGGAGGAAATATGGGGAGTTGATTGCCTTCGTCGCATAGGGTAGAATTAGCTGCAAAGTTCTTTGCAAATAGTTTGGCCCTGTCTGACGCTGACTAGATGACCTCTGGTCCATTGATAATGGTTGGGATAGAACGCACAACGCCAAAGTCCAAAAAAAGTCTTCCATGGAAACTTTTTGAAGTTGATGAAGATGATGAGTTGAAAGCCATTTGCAAAGTCTGTCAAATTAAAATATCGCGAGGAATAAAACCATCTAACATGACCACAACCAACATGTTAAAACATTTAACTATGATGCATCCAAATAAATTGGAGGAGCAAAATAAAAAAGAAAAGGAACAAAAAATTACCAACTAGTCACTCAGAGCAGTTTTATTAGTGAGGGTTGAAATCGCAGTGTCTTTTTTTTTTTTTTTTGCCTACGTCACCATCTAGGTGTCACCAATTTTTTTAACCCTCCTTAACTTCAAAGAGTAAATACAATATATACAGCTAAAAAAATAATTTTTAAAAATGCTGATTCTATTCATGAAAAATTCTTTTAACTAGAAATTAAAACTTAGGTAAAGATAGCTGACTGACAGCAACAGGACCACTGGTTAACTACTGAACCACGTGGAAAGGTGTGGGGGGGAGGAAAAAAAGGAAATTAAATGATGATAATAAATTATGATAACCGTCTTTGAAAGGCAATAAACTCCTAAAATTTACTTCTTTAAAATTTTAGGTGGCACTCCCCGGCGATTTTAAAGCACTCTCTCTCTCTCTCTCTCTCTCTCTCTCTCTCTCTCTCTCTCTCTCCAAAAAAAAAAAAAAAAAAAAAAAAAAAAAAAAGATTTAATTTTTAAGTTTGGGAAAGATATATTTATTATAACCGAATTCTTGTATGAAGACTGGATCTACTTTATTGGACATTAATTTGTGAGATGAGTAATTTTTCAATGTTTAATATGTTTTTAAAGTTTGAATTATCAATTAAATTTTTTTAATTGCGTTTATTTTTAAATTTATTTAAAAAAACAGGGTTTTAAATGTATTTTTCAAGGTAACAAGCTTCGAAAGAAGTCTAAAAAAAAGAAAATCACTTAATTTTTAATTTCGACAACCCTGAGAATTTAATTATTAAAAAAATATTGAAATGTGACATTTTTTTATTTAACATTTCTATTATTTCAATTAATTTTCTTTCAATAATTCATTTCACTCAACAAACTTCACCATTTTTTTTTTATCGTTTTCTGTAATTTTGGTAATTATGTTTGCTCAATTTTATCTAGTATTTCATTTGTTTTTTATGGTAGTATCATTTTTATGTGTTCCTTTGATATACCCTATTTCAAAATTAGTTTGGCTAAACTTATTCTTCACGTTAGAAACAACGTGTAAAAGCAATGAAAAAGTAAGAAAAAATAATAGGTGTTAACTACTCTTTGTGAATTATGGAGGTCTGAAGAACTGCCGTCACAAATACAACTATCAATAGCCAAACAAAAAATCGTTTTTGAAATTCCTTTAATTGTAACTTTTCGCTATACCTACCTTTTTGGTATAAAACACAAAAACTTTCGATTAATGGTATTTCTCCTATATGGTTGTTAACTTTGGAAAGGTTATTTTGTATCTACGGCGCCATGTCACATGGTATATTGTTTTTTGTTTTTTTTTTCCTTACGCACGTTCAATTATAAATTATTAAATTAAATATTTATCTTTTTTATATTTAATTAGTATATATTTTCTTTCTCTTCCGCTATATTTTTTTTTTATTTAATTCATTAAATCTGTTAATTATGAGGACCAAAATAATGAATCGTGTGTATTTATTCTCTAATTTTCTTGTTTTTGTTCTGTTATATAAATTCTATTTTATTTGTTTTTTCTCTGAAGGATAAATTCTATTTTCTTTGAGTTTTTTTTCTGTATTCCAATTAAGTAAAATAAATTTTCTCTAAAATAAATTTTGCTAAGTTTTCCATTTAGTTTATTATATAATAATTTTATTTAAACCAAAATACGACGGTGTACTGGTGTAGACATAAAATATCTCTTCCAAAGTTAGGGAACATATTTGGGAACTACCGACCATAAGTATAAAACTACCTGGTATATTTCAAAACAATAATTCCCTAGGAATCGGAATCGTACTTGGTATCGGAATCGTTAATCAATATTTTCCTGGAATCGGAATCGGAATCGTATAAAAATTAGGAATCGTCCCAACACTAATTATTACATTAAAAAACATTAACTTTAGTTAATGTTTTTTAATGTAATAATAAAAAAATAAAAGGATTGTTTCCTATAACATTTTTACAGAAAACAATCTAGCATTATTTAAGATAATCATTTATTGAATATTTTGCTAAAGAGAAATTCATCATTTGCATCAAAGTGACAGAAACACGTTATCACTTGTGATAATAAATAAAAACTCAAGTCATTTTGTGAAGCGATGAAAAAATTTGAAGATCTTAAATTATCTGTTTTCTATATACATTTAAAAAAATAGAGGTAAAACATCAATTTATTAAAAAACAGTAAAATAATAAATGAAGATACATAATATTAAAGAGAGCTCCCTGCCCTTTACATTTTAACATGGGAAGGTGAGGAATTTGTTAACTATTTTGTACCTTTACGAAATAACGTTTTTCTTAGTTTTAGTTTAGTTTACATATAGAAAGCTTGGGTTCCTGTTCTTGTACTAGAAAATTATCAATTTGAGTTATCGCCCTTGGACTTGAAGAAACCTATACAGGATGGCCCAAAAATAGATTTACAGTTCGACGTGCTTCATGAAGTGGTAGTACCGCAACTCCGAACTAAACCTAACTTTGATGAACTTTTCTTTCACCAGGATGGGGCACCACTACATTATGTGTTTAGAGTAAGAGACTACTTGAACCAGGTTTTTCCAGAGCGTTGGTTCAGAATAAGAGGCAATATTAAACGGTCACCATCTTTCCTTGACCTGACATCAATGGATTTCAATTTTAGGGATGTTGTAAAGAACAATGTCTATGAGAATAACACCAAAACAGTAGATGAATTAAATGATTACATTGATGAGGCATTCACAGAAAATCAGAATTTATGCCATACTGTGTGTCAGAAACGTCTTGGAGAGATTTGAATGTTGCAATGTTGGAGAAGGACATTTTGAACATCTTAGAGATTAAACAATTTATGTTTAATAATTAAAAACATGCCAACGGCTTTAATATGTTTACAGGTATAATGAATTTCCAGCTATTCTAGTGTTAATTTTCTTTTTTAAGTCTATATGATAACTATAAACCTACTTTTGAACCAGCCTGTATTTTTTCTGGCATGATTTCATTTATAGCATTTCATGTGTACGATAAAATTTGCTATAAACATAGTGTAATGTTATTTTTATTTATTTTTATTTTTTTGCTAAAATTGAATTATTTCACTAAAAATGGCTGCTAACTAACGTCAATGAAATGTTTTTTTGTTTGCAAGCAACGCCCCCAATTTACAGAAAATAGAAAATGTTTTTTTGTTTTTTTTTCAATTTTATTGTGAAAATAAAATCCGTGTTTTTGTAAATGTATCCGAAATATAACAAACAGTAGTAGGAATTTTGAATAGAGAAACTGTGCCACATCTTTGAAACATTTTCTACACTTAATTTGAAAATTTTGAAAACCCAAATGTTATATAATTTTTTATTAAATAATTAAAATATTTTCTGATCTTTTGTTGTTAAGAATATTTAGTGTTTGTTTTTTTCTGTTCATTTTGTTGGTGGTATTGACCCAAGGGATCAACTTCTTATGAAGAGATAAAAGGTATACACGCAATGTTGTTAACTGTTGTTGTAACCACACAGCACACATCGATTCAGACTTTACAACAATTGTCAACAACATCGGACGTATACCTTTTCTCTCTACAACGGGTCAACTCACCACCATTAACAAAATGAAGAGAAAAAATCCTCAATCTCAAAAAAAAAAAATTATTTTATTCATTTCATAAAAAATTTATAACATTATTCGGGTTTCTAAGTTTTCAAATTAAATATAACAATTTAACAAACAGGATTTTTTTTGTTTTCAAAATTGATAAAAAAAATAAGGTGCTTCTATATTATAATAAGGAAAAAAATATTGAATTTCAAGTAAAACAAATGGTACCTACATAATTGTCAGGTTTCAAATAGTAAAGTGAAAGAACTGACCCATTAAATTATCGCTCTATTAGCCTCTTCCCACTTTTTGCCAAAATATTTGAGACCTTAATTAACCATGCTCTAGTCCAGCACCTTACAGATGCTAAACTTCTGACCGACCAACAATATAGATTTAGACAAGCCCATTCCACAGCAGACATCCTCACTGTAATCTCTGAACGCATATACCATTCACTGGACAAAGCGGGAGAGGGCAGAGCGGTAGCTCTAGATATATCTAAGGCTTTCTCCTCAGGAAGATTAGATCATACGGTATCACTAGTAGAATACTTAACATAATTAAATCCTTCTTAGATAACAGAAAAATCCAGGTTGTCCTCAACGGTCGTACATCTAAACAATATGATATAAATGCGGGAGTGCCCCAGGGATCTATCCTTGGACCTCTACTGTTCCTGATATTCATAAATGACCTCCCCGACAAAATTGCCTCTGAGATGGGTATATATGCTGATGACACCACACTCTATAGCAGGCACGACAGGAAAACAAATGAACATATATCTAAAGTAATGGCAGAAACACTAGAGGATGACCTCCAATCAGTAGTGGAATGGGGACAAAAATGGATGGTCACGTTCAATGCCGCCAAGACTAAACTGGTTTCATTCAATAATTACAAGAAACCTTCTCTACCAGCAATGGCCAACGACTCTTTATCTGAGAGTCCGTCTTTCAAGCTCCTTGGCCTAACGTTCACAGGAAACATGAGTTGGAACAATTACATCGAGGGCATTGCCAGGGCCGCTGCAAGGAAGGTGGGCTCTCTCTACCGTGCTAGAAAACTACTAACACCCGAAAGTATCCTGTACCTCTATAAGGCAACCATTCGCCCATGTATGGAGTATTGCTGTCATATTTGGGCTGGTGCATCGGCTACTAGTCTCTCGCTCCTTGACAGGGTTCAAAAGAGAGTCGCAAATCTGATAGGCCCTAAACTGGCATCTAAGCTTCAGCCTCTGTCCCATCGACGAAACGTTGCATCCCTCTGCCTGTTCTACAAGTATTTTAATGGTGAATGCTCTGATGAACTGCAAGCACTTGTGCCTCCACGATGTGAACACCCTCGACAGACCCGACAAGCTGCAAAATCCCACCCCCACACTGTAGAGATCCCTAGATGTAAAAGATCTTTCTACTCCGGTAGTTTCTTCCCCAGAACCGCTAGACTTTGGAATTCCATTCCAGGTCACTGCTTCCCCAACTGTACTGACATGCAGAAGTTCAAGTGCAACGTGAACCAACATCTTGCTGCCCAAATCCCTACATAGTACCCCAGTAGTTGTTTCCCCTGATAGTAGCCCCCTACACCAAAGTGGCAATGTGCCTTGTTTGGGGTGAAAATGTAATAAAAAAAAAAAGTAACATATCCAAAAATTACAAAAAACGATGAGATAGAAAATCAATTATTCAAAAAAAGGCATTTGTAAAACCTAGCGATTTGGTTTCAAAATATACCTACTTGAATTGGAGTAATCAGGGGAAGTAATTAAGTTTGCAATTTCTGGGAAATCTTACGTCACTTTTAGAAAAGTCATTTCAAAGAGTTTTGAGAACAGTTACAAACGACTTTTTTTTTTTAATTCAAAAATTATGTATATATGTTATTTTTATTTTTGTTTTATGAATAAATCCTGTCTGCTATACATGGTGTTTCAACTGAGTTACTTCCCTTTTTTGCTTAACCACGTGACCCAATATGTTCAACACAAATTTTTAATTTTATAGGAATTGTTTTTCACGAATAATCATTTTCTACCTAATCGTTTTTCATAATTTTTGAGTATGTTACTATTTGAGACCTGACAATTATGTAGGTACCATTTGTTTTATTTGAAATTCAATATTTTTTCATTATTATAATGTAGAAGCATAAAAAAATTACAATTTAACAATTTTTTCTTTTTCAATTTATAATTTAATAAATTTTGTAATGTTTTTTTAATAAAATATTTCTTTCTATAAAACAGCAATTTTTTTTTCAGATTAAAAATTTATAAATTACTTTTTTTTTTCTTTTTTTTTTTTTTACCTCATAGCAGTGCCATTTCCATATAGCATATTGCCAAAGAAATTGTTTTTGATATGACAGTGTTATAAAAATCCTTGCAAATGACTGAAATATTACTTTGGTATAAAAAAAATGGAAAAGTTTAATTTGTAAATTGAAAGAAAGTTTGTTTAATTGTAATTCTTTCATATAAGACAAATTTTTCATGGCACTGGCCGTAAATAATAGTAAACAACTCATTGATGTCACAATCCGACATTTTCAGTGAAATAATTCAATTTTATCTGTTTTTTTTTTGTTGTTTTTTACTAAAACTATATTTCACTGTAAATATTTTGTGAATTTAACAAAATTTAAAAAGATTTTTTAATTTTAAATGCTTTCAGTGAATTTAATTTTGAAATTTTGATACTTCTACAGTTTACAGACTGTGCTGAAATAACATTTAGAAATCCATTCTAAACATGAGGAAGGGTGGGGGAGGCTTTATTAACTATTCTGTATTTTCACATAATAATGTAATAAGATTTTGTATTTTCACATTATGTAATAAGATACTGTAAAAATTGAATTCAACTTGAAAATCCTTTCTAAAAAAAATAGCATGGTTTGTAAATTGCAGAAGTATCCAAATTTTTATTTAACATGAAAACAAATTTGAAATTTCCAAATAACATTTTTAGGTTTAAAAACGTATTAAACAGTAGAAGTAAAAAATAAAGTACATTACCCAATCCAAGCTTTGCTAATAAAATAAACTAAAATTTTTTTTTTTTTTATTGTTGATAATTCTTATTTTTATTTGAATTTATTTACAAAACCCGAGTTGAAATGACAATTATTAAAATACATTTTCTTTTATAAACATTTATTTTAGTATTATTGTAAGTGATCACACTCAGCTACTCTTCTTAGGGGTGATTATGTTTAAAAAGGTCCCTTGATGGAAAATTATTTTTAGAATTTTAAGTAGGGGATCAATTTCATATGTAAATTTAACGTAAAATTATAACCCGCAAATTCTAGCGTTTTAAGGCAGTTAATTCTTTTTTTTTTTTCGTTACTATCGGAGATAAATTGGTAAAACTGCAGTTTAGAACAAAAAATTTTTACGAGTGATAAATATAGTTTTATCTTGTTAATTTTGTTAAATTCCGTAATTATGAGCAAAAATGTCCTTACAAAAAAATTACAAAAAAAAAAAAACACGACTAGCAGCTGCTCATATTTTTTTATTTTTATTTATGTTTAAATTTTGATTATGTTTGAAAGATAAATAATGAAAGTTATTTTCTAAAAAGAAATGCATATTTACATGCTAAAATCATTAGTGAAAAATGTCACGGTGATTAAAATAAAAATCCATTAAAATTTGCTCGCTTGAATAAATCATTTTAAAATCTTTAGAAAAATAATTATCAGTTTTCTGAAACTATTTCATGATAATTAGTAAATTAGATATTGAATTAAAAAAAGCAGGATTTATGTTCAAAACACCTAATCATAAAACACTCACTAGCTTTCAAAAAAGTATGGAACATACTGTAATAATTTCCTTTAATTTTGTTGTAATAAGAAAGGAAATGCTTATTTAATTGGACTAATTTTAATATACACATGTAAGAACTTATTTTTATCTAAAAAAAAAAAAAAAAATCATATTTAACTTGGTATAAGTAATTTATTAAGTAATACTCTAAAAATTATTGATAACGTCTGTTTATCAATGCTTTTTCCTTAGAATTTAAAGTAAAATTTTTATAAAACTTCATTTTCCAGTATAAACTACATCTGCCTCAATTTTAGTAATTAGATGACTCGATTTATTCTTAAATTTTATAACTAATTTTAAAAAATAAACTAAAACAATTCTTTATTAATGATTACATAAAATTAAAATTTTTTCACCGTGCTGTCCACCCATACTTCTTCAAATTAATCGTTAGTAGAAATTTTTTTTTTAGTAATTTTTTTTTAATGGTCCAGGACCTCAATTTATTTTTAATTTTCAAGATTATAAAAAAATTTCTTGCACTGATGTTTACATGTTCATGTGTACAAAGGAAATATTAGAAAATCCCATTTCAAATTTTTCCAGAAACTTATTAAAATCACAGGAAATATTTTTTTGCAATTATATCCATATTTTTAATAGAAATATTGAAGAAACAATGTTTAATTCAATGATAATATCGTTAGTTTGAGAAATTAATTTTTCTTTGGGTTATACTGATTTCATTAACATCAACTTTAAGGAATATTTTTTGTTTATAAAAGATATCACAAAAAAAAAAATTTTTTAATCGTTATAACACCTATGCTGCTTAATTTTCATTTAAAAAAAAAGAAAGCAAAAATAAATCAATGTCATTTTTGTACTTAAAAATATAACTTTATTAAAGGTATTATTTGTTAACGTAAAATAGATTTTCACTAAAATTTTGGTGTTTTTTCAAAATAAGAATGAAAATAGGAAATCGTTATCTACTTAATTTTTATGTCAAAATTAGTAACATATTACTGCATTATTACATGAAATATGTACTTTCACAATTTCACAACATCCACCATTATTAATTTCGAATTGTAACAAGACAAGACTGCAGTTAGCTCCCCTGCTATCACATATCTATTCTGTTTATTATTCAAGTATAACTTGCAATTCATTCAAAAACTATTTTCATTAATATTTAATTTTCTACTTGTCTTTTGTAATTTTTGTACCTGAGTTTTCTCAGAAAATCCGTTCTGTTTCTTTTTTACTCATATCATGTTTAATGTTTGTGCAAAATTTCAAACAATTCCAAGGCGTAGTTATTGAGAAAAGTGCAAACAGACGAACAGATGAACGGTCAGGGGACCAATAAACCATTTAGAATATTTATTTCACACAATTTTTTTTAATTTGGTACTTCTGCAGTTTAAAAACCGTGCTATTTTTGTGTTTTAAATAGGATTTTTAATTTATTTTTACAATTACAGGATTTTTGTTAAATATTTTTACACAGACTTTTTTAATGTTTCTTTTTACATTTTTAAATAATTAAAAAAATATGGCTTTAATTTTATGTGTTGTGTGTGTTTAAATAAAATAAAAAGGTACTTCTGCAGTTTGCTGAACGCTGAAGAATGTTATTATTGAGAAACTACCATAGAAGTAATGTTGACACTTACAAGCCTTATGTTGAAACATAAGACATCATGGCCACCAAAATGTCATGTGACTCATGTTTACGTAAAATATGACTCCAGGAAATAATTGATACTCAAACAAAATACTTTTAATAGTTTTTGTCTTGTTTCAATTTTCATTTATTCTTTGAGTTTTTTTTGTGTGTGTGTGTGTGTGTGTGTGTGTGTGTGTGGAGGGGGGGTGTTATGGACAGAAACTTGACAACTTTTTGTTTTTCGGACATTTTCTAAATTTTATATTTTTAATGGTTTTCTTTACAATCCTCAAAATTGTGTCCGTTTCAGTGTCCTAAATCTTCGTATGAAACAAATGAACGAATCTCTTATTAAAATGGAGTTATCCCCGTTTTTTTCATGAACCCTGTCCAAGAGTCAAAGAAAATATAGCCATGACGAATTCTTCATAACAATGAAAACATTAAAAAATAAAAAAAAAAATTGAAGCAAGATACGTGCACAGTTAGGCATATCAGAATTTTGGGGGAATTTTTGACACCTCTAACATGAAACTGCGAATAAAATATAAAAAACTCGTAATTTCTCTTTTAAAAGTGGGTTGTTTATTTTCTTTATGGAATATACTTCCAAAATAAACTATTAAAGTTGTATAAAAAATAATAGAAATATTTTTTATCTTTTAAAAAACAGTAATGAAATCAATTGAATTTTACAAGTATTTTTCAATTTTTAAACTTTAAAAATCTATAAAAATTTTTCTATTAATTCAATTTTTACGATATTTTCAGGGTCAATGTGAAATTTTATGCTCTTTCCAATAAACCGAATATAATATTTTAGACAAACGTTTTTTTTTTTAATTCACGCCCCCTCCCCATTTTGAAATGTTTATTAAAAAGTAAATAATTAATTTACTCAGTTTTATATATCACAAATTGAAGATAAAAGATCAATAAATAATATATTCAAATTTAAAACAAAAAAAAGAAGTGTTTTTTAGAAATCTACCTGTAAAGTCCGAAGTTTAACACCTTTTTTTAAAAACCACATTTTTTTTTTTTTTTTAAATGAAACCGCCTTTAATTGAAAAAAAAATTAGAGTTTGAATTACATTTTTCGAGTAGTTATAAGCTTGGAAAGACAGGGGGTCGAATTATTCAATATTTTATGCATTCGTAAGGTTAGTTTCTGACACACCTAGTGCACAGTTCTCTTTAATAAAAATGCCAATTCCTCTGCAACTATCACCCTTTCTTTTTCTTTTCATGAAAAGAAAGATGTGACTACTGTTTTTCTTTGTTGTGAAAAGTCATAAAAAGTTCTTCATAAAAATAAAATGTCACAAAAAAATTAAAATGTTGCATCTCAAAGTTAAAAACTGAAACAAGACGCAAAACTATTGAAAAGTATTTCGTTTCAGTAGAAGTCATTTCCCAAGGTCGCATTTTACATAAACACAAATCATGTGACATTTTGGTGGTCATGACATCCATGTTTTGACATAGGGCCGGCAAGTGTTAACATTGCCATAAAATCTTGTGAAAATAACTATTTTAAAGAATTTATTTTTATAATTTACTTTGTTTCGTTAGTCATTATTTCCGATCTGGATTTTAGATAAATCATTACTTCTCTAACTTCCATTTTTTATGAAGATTCCCATACGGATTTTCTTTCTAGCGATTATTTCAGCATATGTACACATTTCAAACTTGTTGGTCTCGACAAAAGGAGGGTGAATCTGTATATTCACCTTTCTCCATTCGTTCGTTTGCACTTATAGCTATGCCTTGGAATTTTTTTGAAAATTTGCACAAACATAAAACATGATACAAGTAAAAAAAATAACAATGGATTTTCTAGGAAAACTCCGGTTGACCCCCTAAGGGTTCCTTTTGGGTTAAAATGGCTAAAATTGACACTTTTGTGTTTATTTAAAAAAAAAAAAAAAAAATGGAAAGTGTGATCAGAAATAGATCTAGAAGTGAGGTTTGCTGGTACTGACGATCTGGGAAGCATGTCAGGAACAAGGAATGGAATATAGAACAGCTATGTGTGATGCTGCCAGCTGTGTAACTAGAGAAACCAAGCGAATTATTGTGGTGGACATTAAAGTCACCAAATACATTTTTTTTTTTTTTTTTTTTTTTTTTTACATGGTAGTCACCACTTATCAAGGCCCGGAAGCCACTCGGGGATAAGGGTTATTGCGTGTACAGTAATCAATGGGATAATATCGTGGTAATCGTTAGTAATGGAGATTTGATAAAGTGTCTTACTTAAGGGGGGCGGTTTATCAGAAATTTGTTTATATTGGACTTGAAGACATCCAAGTTATAGTCAGGTGGGAAACAGGCAAATGGAAGAGAGATCCATAGGCGTCCACTTCTAAAAAAAAGAAGCTTTGTTCATGGAATCTACGCTTTGCCGCTAATGTCTAGGGGACATGCTGCATGTATGCTATCATAGACGTGATTAATTATAGTACAGTCCTGGATCGAGAGAAAGCAGTAGATATAATATAACTAATGCTATGTTTTACAGTTAATCTAAAGCACTGATTCTTGTTTGAATTCTCTAGTCAAGTGTAGGATATCACGAAAATAGACGCCAAGTCCATACATGTGTCTGTCAGAGTCCTTACAGCAAAGTGGAAGATAACCAGACATGTTAAAGTGATTAGAGGGGGATAGAGAAGAGTAGGTTCTTTCACTAAACGCTAAGATATCCAGGGAATTTGCTAGGAAAAATGATTCTACATCATCTAAGTTAGTTTTAAGTCTACAGTATTCATGAATGTGAGCCTCAAGGAAGGATGCAAGTTGGTTTTGTTTGAGTGGCTATCTGGTTTGATTGTATTTTTTGTTTTAACTGTCATTTTATTTAATAGTTTCAGTTGGACAAGGTGAATGTGTATGATACCAAATTATGCACACACAAGTAGACTATCAGCCGACTCGTCATCTACATAATTGTAGCCAAGGAAAAGCTTGACATGGTCCCTTCCCATGCGCTACATAGCACTACAACCATCCCGATAAAGTGATGATAAAGCAGCTGCTCTGTGCTGCCAAAGAGTTAGGGCCCCTGTACTGTCAGTCAGAATACTGGCACCCTCAGATAAGAGTGTCCCAGTTTAATCGCATGAACATATGTGGCAATCAAACACCCTCAACAAGCCCAGTTTTAGGGGAAGGAAATGAAACTGAAGTGAGAGTTGGCATTATTTGCCCTAGTTAGGAAATAAGGCCAAGTACTGAGTGTCTGTTGATTCCCTGTGATCGTACCTCTGTGCCGTTTTTTTTTTTTTTTAGGCAAAGAAGGAGTATGAAAGACAGGCGATAGGCAGAGCCTACCTATTCCTTAATACATAAAAATGAGATTTGTATTTTTTAAAAGAAAAACTTGTCGGTAAAAATGAATGCAGCAACTACAAAAATCAGATATTTATACAGAATATGGATCGTGCTGAAATAATGCTATTAATTGGAAACACATTCTTAATATGAAGAGGGTAAGGCGTTTTGTAACTATTCTGAACTTTCACCTAACAATTTTATAAACAAATATTGAATTTAACTTCAGTATACATTCAAATTGGCACTTATGGCAGCAATTAAAAGTAAAGAAAATACAGAAAAGTCTGTATGATGTATGTACCAGTGATGGAATGAAGATGATATATTCCAAAAATCACGTAACTTGATCAAGTAGCTTTTTTTATTAAAGCAAATCAAATTTTTGTGCTTTAAGCGAGTAGTAGTGTTTTTGTCAGCTATCGTGAAATTCAATGAAATAAAAAAAAAAGGGGGACAACTGAAATGGAAGTTGAGAGGTCAAACGGTGCTTCTACACTTTATCGCCTAAACTGGAGACGCCATTTTATTTCGCGCACTTGTTAAAATCCCAGGGAGAAATCAGTATTTTAAACTATGACCAAAGTTAGAAATAAAGGTACTCATGCAGAGAGTGATCCGTGCTGAAATAATGTCGTTATTATTTAAAAAGTCATTCTTAACATGAAGGGTAGGGTGTTTTGTACCTATTCTGTACTTTAACCTTAAAATTGAATAAAAAAAACATAAAACTTTAATTAAACCTGGAAATACGATTTAAAAAATAGCGCGGATCACTCTCTGCATTAGCACCGAAATGGAAAGAACTATGAAAAAAAAGTAAATAAAGAAGGTGAAAGAGAATATATATCCATAATTGTTTAATTTGAAATGTTTCGATTTAATTCATGAAAACGGGAACGTTTTTCATTTAATTTTAGGTTAATTTTTAGGTTCATTTAATTTTAGGTTACGCAATCGTTCTCCAGTTTAATTTTTTTTTGTTATTTATTTCATGCTCTGGCCATAGTTTAAAATTAGGCACCGCCAAAAATGGCCGCAAAATCAAGTTGTTGTTGTTTTTTAAAACTAAATTACATTTATTAAAATCCATTATTTCTGAGTAACTTTTTTTTTTCCAGAAAGATAAAACCCTGAATTTTATCATATAGAAAACAGAATAATGTAAAACTTTTTCTACTATTTTTAATTCAATTTTAAATGTTAAATTTTCCCAAAAAGTTAACAATTGATATTTTTTGTCTTGCACAAAAAACGTACTTAAATATTTAAAAAAAAAAGGGTTTTTGAAATAATTTATTTATTTATTGTCTAACTAAGATTTAGGATGATTTTCTAAGAGAATATGCAAAAATATTATAATATAAGTACCTGAATTTCAAATAATTCCACTTATTCATATAGGTAACCAGATATTTCGCGTCGCCGTAGAGTTCAGATCGACTCTGTTTACGTTTTCTTTTGATGAGACGAAAACTATGGAAGACCAAATAGGCCCAAAAAACTGATTTTTCAGTGACGACAATTTCAATGTATTATTAAGCTGAGGCTGGCCAGTACCAGATGGGTGACCATTTGTAGGAGTTTGGTTTTTAATGTGTATGTGTGTGGGAGCCAGGCTCCCCAAAATGGGGGCAGGGGGCAATTTAAAGCAGAATAAAAAAAAAATTATTTCAGCGCGTTTGGTCCACCGTAGTCGAAAGGCGGCAAACGTTTTCAAACGAGATCGAAAAAAATGATGCTATTTTTAACACAAAGGGCACAATATTTATCGAATTTTTTTTTTTGTATCGATTATTCAAAGCATGCTCTGTTTAATAATGGTCATGCATTATTCGGCTCGCTAAAAAAAAAATTGTTAATTTATTTATCAAAAATTTTAAAATGGCTTTTTTCGTATAAATATTAAAAAAAAATTTTTTTTGTTTTGCTTAACTTAAATTAAGCATTTTACTTAACATATTCACCGAATTTCACACTTCAAAACTCAAAAGCGGGATAATTAAACACAATCGAAGTTCTGATATTCAGACGTCAAAATAAGGTATGCAAACAATTTTTTTTTTTTTTTTTTTTTTTTAATCTATAATTCTGTCCCTTACAACAACACAATATGTTTTGTTCAGTTTCAGATGATTATTTTAAGCATATTTGTTCCCACTTCAAAACAGGGGGGGGGGTTGTAAGCAAAAACATATATATATATAAATATCGTTTATGAAAAGTAAGTACACTGTTATAAAGTTCATTCTTCTCCTAATAATCGCTGAAAATTTCGTATTGATCGGATAATTACCTGATTTTTGGTAGATTTTTAAAAAGACGGTCCGTCAAAAAGTACTGACCTGCCCCCCCCCCCCAGTTTTGGCGGTGCCTATTTAAAATACTGATTTCTCCCTTTGATTTTATCTGCAGGTGCGCGAAATAAAATGGTGTCTCCAGTTTTCGGAGATAAAGAAGTAGAAGTACAAATATATACCTTATAATAGTCAATGTAGTTTATAATTGTAAAATCGCTAAAAAATCGTAAATCTTGATTTTCTTAGTTATAAGTAAAACTACTTGATCGATTTAAGTAATTTTTGGAATATGACATCTTCGTTCTGTAACAAGTATGTACATCATACAAACTTTTTCGGTATTATTATACAAACACCGTGACAGCGAATTAACCCTAACCCCTAACCCTAACGCTGTCACGGTGTTTGTATAATAATACCACTTTTTCTGTATTTTATTTACTTTTAATTGCCGCCAAATCTGAATAAGCTCCCAAAACTCTTAAAAAACAACAACAGCACGGTCGGTGCTAATGCAGAGAGTGCCGACTGCCGATCCGCGCTATTTTTTAAATCGTATTTCCAAATTTAATTAAAGTTGTTTTTTTTTTATATTCAATTGTAAAGTTAAAGTATAGAATAGGTACAAAACAGTAAACACCCTCCCCATATTAAGAATGGCTTTTTTAATAATAACGTTATTATTTCAGCACGGGTCACTCTCTGCACTAGAACCGCACGGGCGCACGGTCTGTATTCTGCATAAGTACCAGGCAGTATTATTTCAAAATTTAGAGTGAGGGATCAGTTTTGCATAAAAATTTGCATCTAAAATTATCACCCACTTTTTGCCCGGATAGTGTTTTTAATACTAAAAAAAGTTCATTTTATTTAAATTTAAAAAATGTTTTGTCCGGTATTTTTGTTTTTAGAAGATGCGGTTTCTGTTGTTTATTTATTATCATTAATTTTAATTCAAAGAGTAAATAAATTTCACATGAAAAATATTAAGTTTTAATTTTATTAAACAAAATTTGCGTAATCGTAGAATAGACTTAGTAATTCGAAGTCGACAAGTGATAATAAAAATATAATTTAACAAGAGAATAATTTAAAATATTCTAAAATATATGTCTATTTTGAAAATATAAACTTTATATTTCTAATATATATACATAATTACTTATATATTTCACAAAAAAAGATCTTAAAAAACAATCACGGTGAAAACAAAAATGACAAAAAGCGCTCTTTTTTTTATCGTAATAACAGTAATAAATAACATTTAATATTAGAAAAATATAACTATAGTATAAAATTAAAAAATCTTTTTAATTTAAATAATATATAGTAAATAATATAACCGCCGTGTAACGATATTTAAATAATAAAATTTGTTTGTTTGTTTTCTAACATGGAAGGACAAGTCGGAGTTATTATTATATCTTACCTTCCGCCATGTTGGTATCTATGGACTATGATGACGACAGAGTCGCGAATTTAAATAAATTTAATATTTCACATAAAAATGATGATAACACCCCCATAAACAAGTTCTAGAATACTTTCTTAAGTTATTTTATAAAAATATAAAAATTTTAAAAACTATCATCAACAAAACAAACGTAAATCTCGCATACACTTGAATACACGGCTCCCAAGTTCTCGTTGTGTACGTGAGTTCGGAAAAGAAAAAGGAAAAGGTTACCTGTCACAATAACGGTAGTTGTTCGGTTCTCTGCCCTTAGATAGTTTACAAGGGATCATTGGGAAATTACTGGGGTTTGTTTTTGTTTTTTTTTTGGAGGGGCGTATCTTATTTGCATTTAAACTTTAATTCCAATTAGAAATTAGGTTTTGATTTGACAGTTTAAAGGCCTCAAAATTACTTTCGAATAATAAAGTCGAGTATTTTACAGTATAGACAACAAAACAAAAGAGTAGAAACCCAACCAATAAAGTCAACGTGACATTTATTGGATGTGTTTTTTAAGAGTAATGTTTAATTATCGATTTTCGAGTGATTATCGACACTCCCCAAGTAGTCTAAATGTCAGCCATTTTTTTTTTCTTGATCTAAATCTTGATCTCACTCGCAATTACTTGTGTCTCAAAGTAAATAAAAGCTTTATAATAAGATAAAACATAATAAACTTACCTAGGTAGGTAGAATAGTAACTTATCTTGCATTTATTTGTTATGTATTTGTTTTTCTTTTGATTTTTTTTTTTTTTTCACTTTTCCGTTTTGTCGTCTATACTGCAAAATATCCAGGTTCTTATTTAAAACTCACCCTAATTTTTACAAAAATACAGAAAAGTCTTTATGATGTCACAAAACAAAAATGCCATAGTCCAAAAATCACATTAATTGATCAAGTATTCTTTGTTTTTATATAAAATTCATTTCTTTACGATTTTTAGCGATTAATATATATTGTACCCATTAAAAGACTTATTTTCAAATCTCAATACTTCAAACTGAAATATGGCGGATCAAAACACATCTCGATGAAATTTAATTTTCTTAGTTAAAAATACTACTCGATCAATTTACATGATTTTGAGAATTAGTTTCATGACAATAAAGATTTTTCTTAATTTTTGTTTTTAATTAGGTTGAATTCTGGGTACTTGTACAGTTTAGTCAAGACATTAAAAAAATGAAAATATCGAAAAAAGTTTAAATTGTATGTATCCGTTATAGAACGAAGTGGGTTTGTATTACTGTACACATAGATTCGAAAAGTTGTCAAAAAACAAATATATAACAAATAAATGTTATCAAAGGCAAGATAAGTTACTTTTCTTCCCAACTGGATATATTTTTCGTGTTTTTATTCAATGTAACATGTTTATTCAGCTCGAAAAACATACAGTGTTTACCGATGTATTGGAAAATTCAAAATGGCGCCCAACTTTCTCTTTAACACGGTAAGTTTGAGAAAAGGTGTTATAAATAATAAACTAGACAGAATACTATTAAAACCCCACCGAATATATGTCAACCTATGTCACGGTAACATATATTAAGCGAGTTTCTAACAGTATTTTGTCTAGTTTTATATTTACAGCACCTTTTCCCAAACTTACCGTGTTAAAGAGAGAGTCGGGTGCCATTTTGAATTTTCCAATACATCGGTAAACAATGTATGTTTTTCGAGCTGAATAAACATGTTACATCAAATAAAAACACTGAAAACATATCCAGTTAGGTAGAAAAGTAACTTATCTTGCCTTTGATAATATTTATTCGTTATATATTTGTTTTTTGACAACTTTTTCGAATCTATGTATAGTAATACAAACCCAACGAAGTTCTCCGGAAAAAATTTCACTTAATTTCATCAAGTAGTTTTTTTTTGTTGTTTTTTTTTACAGCGGAAAAAACATGTTTTTATGAGAGCGCGTTGAAGACGGCCATTTTGGATTTATAAAAAAAATTTTGTTTGAATTTTAGAAATAACAAAGGGAGATAACTCCAGTTAAAGCGCTGACACCCCTCCCCATCTTTAATACTAGCTAAATCGAACATTTTGCTCGGTATCATAACAGATTGTTTTTTCGCTGTAAAAAAAAAAATACTTGATGAAATTAAGTGAAATTTTTTTTTCAGAGAACCTCGTTCCATAACGGATACGTACAATTTAAACTTTTTTCGATATTTTCATTTTTTAATGTCTTGATTAAACTGTACAAGTACCGAATTCTGGAATTGCACCATATTAACTTTAGAGGAATCATAAAAATTATTATGGCGTTTTGAAACATGGCAGAAAGTCAATTTTTACGATTTCACCGAAATGCGTATGAATTCCAAATTCTCAACCTTTAATTTTTTTTTTTTTTTTTATCATCCAGTGTTGAAGCTACTTTTTGCTTTTCGTGTTGCAATACTTATTTTTAAAAAAATGATTAAATAATGTCCGTACTTCTTGTGTGCGTGCAATGTAAAAATGGCACCTTTCGTTTGGGGTAAAGAAGAAAGAACTGATTTAAATTAAAATTTTTAGTTCCAGAAACGAAATTAAAAAAAAAAAAACGTCATGTGAATATTAATTAACATAACAATTCTTTAGAAACACGAAAACAATGTTGTAGGAATTTAAAAATAAATATCAGATTTAATTGAAAAGCTTTCATTTACAAAAGAACATTGTGGCAGTCAGTCACATGTGCCCATGGATTATTTCCTATTTATGTAAACAAACAAATGCTGGAACTCCTGACTTTTTTGTCTCCCAATTTTTTGTCTGCTAAAATTTTAATCACGTGATTACGGTGTAGCGTCAATAAAATAAACCATTCATTCAAGTTATGCTTGTTATGGATTTAGCTGAATACGATATTAAAAATTACTTTATTGGTACTTATGCACTTATGTTACCAGGCTGGCGGGTGTTTTTGTAACTATTCTGTATTTTCACCTATTGTACATGTTTGGGGTCAAAGTCGCCCCTTCGATTTTTCAGCAAATTATGGACATTATGTTAAATGGGTTGGGTTTTGCAATAGGGTACCTGGACGATGTGTTAATGAAAAGTGCTAGCAAAGAACAACACAAAGTATTCAAAAAGATCCAGGATTATGGATTTAAAGTAAAACAGGAAAAATGTGCATTTTTCATGGAGAAAATAAAATACTTGGGGCAAATCATCAATAAACACGGAAGAAGATCAGATCCAGATAGATAGAGTGCAATAAAGAATATGCCTGCTCCAGAAAATATTGCGTCTTTACAAAGTTTCTTAGGTTTTGAAAATTACTACAATGTATTTGTACCAAATATGCATAAGCTAAGGTCGCCTTTATTAAATGAACTGTTAAGGAAAAACCAAAAATGGGTCTGAGTGCAAGAGTGCAAAGAAGCATTTCGGAAAATTAAAGAGACTTTAACGTCTGACTTGTTTCTGGCACATTTTAATCCCAAGCGTGAAATTATAGTTGCAAGCGATGCCAGCTCCTCTGGCATAGGAGCATACATTTTACTCAAAATGGATGATGGAAAAGTGAAACCCATAGCACATTCATCCCGATCACTTTTGCCAGCCGAAAAGAACTACTCACAAATTGAAAAAGAGGCGCTAAGCATTATATTCGCAGTTAAGAAATTTCATCATTTCCTGCACGGTAGGCAATTTCTGTTACAAACAGACCACAAACCATTATTAACGATTTTCGGATCGAAAAAGGGACTACCACAACATATAGCGAATAGACTCCAAAGATGGGGTACTATACTTCTGAATTATAATTTTCAAATGGAGTATATACCAACTAAAAATTTGGTCATGCAGATGGGTTATCAAGGTTAATACCTAAGCAGACAGAACCATTGGAGGATATGGTAATAGCAGCCATTCAAGCGGAAGTTGAAGTAAAATATATGTTATGTGACACAATAAGAGAAGTTCCAGTAACGCTTGATGAGATTTAGAGTAAGGCAGAGGTGGACGAATTTATTATACACACAAAAGAAAGGATCAACAATAACGAACTGGATGAAGAAATTTATTTAATTTGTGATAACGTCCTGTTATATAGTGACGGACAGGATATTTTCAAAGGAGGGTGTTATACCGGCCTTCCTTGAACAGAGGAATTTACACTGATTAGCACTATAAATAGCGCTAGTAATTCCAACACCGGTGAGAGAGATGTGACTGCACTTCAACTGCTAGCCGAGTGCCCAACAGATATACACGCTTTCCTATCTTTGTACATTATTGTTAATACACTTTTTCCTTAACCGAACCTCAACTTGATTGTTCTTATTTTCACTGCTGTTCCACAACACAACATTTATATATTCCTGAGATAAAATATTTCAGAAAATATTTGGCATGTTGTTGGTTGGCCTATTCTTCTAGTTTTCTGCAATGGGAGGTGTTGGTGGATTTCTGGTGACTTTTTTAAGCAATTTCCATAGCAGATTTGTTTGGTGTTTTTTCATCTCATTTGTGAGACAGTCTTGTTCAAAATGCTTATCTAGTTTTGTGATGGGGGTTGTTTTACTAAATTTTGTTTCTTTGTGTTGGTGTACCATCCTAAGTTTTGGGTTCTGGGAGCTTGCCAGATATTGGCCAGTGTTCACATGTGTTCTTGACCAATCCTTCCAGACTGAGGGCTTGCTGACCTGAAATCAAAACTTCTTATTTATACATATTATTTTGATTCATCAGACTACAGATCTCATCTTGAGTGTGATTTTCACAAAAATGAAAACAGTAGTCCAATTAATTCAAATAATACAAATAACCAATCCTCATCCCAAAAATTCAGAAACGTCCTTATTTATACTTTCAAGTAGATTGTTAGAAGGTGTTTAGAGTTCATTTTTAGAAAAAAGAGGAGGTTAAAGGTTTAATCCTCAGTACAGGCATTATTCAGAATAAAACTGCAAATTACTTAAAACTTCTTACTGATCATGGCTGATGGAAGCAGAACAAAGCATGTTACCTTCTTGAATTAAATAAAAGGCTTTGTTTGAAATTCTGTTCAAATTCCCAAGTTTGATCAGATACACCTGAAGAAGGTTGGAGGTTACATCAGCTTAAACATTGTGAAAATAAGACTCAAGATGAGAACAGTAGTCCAAATAATCCAAACCATCGAAAATATTAATCATCATTTCAAAAGTTCAAAAACATTACCAATATTCAAAATAAAGTTGTCACAAGCGGAGAAATAAAAAAAATCAGCCCTAGCTGAACATGTGTGGAAGAAAGGGTGTAAACATTCCCCAATGTGGCATGATGTCAAAATACTGGATGCAGAAGAAAGATGGCGGATCAGAAAACTTAGAGGCAGCACATATGATAAATAATAATAACATCGTTAGTCATCACAGCATTGAACTAAACTGCATCTGGACGCCCCAAATCACAAAATCTCTGAAAAAGAAAACATGACATATGCCCAGCCCAAGGGAGGTAACTTCACAAAAACAAAAAAAAACTCTTTTTTCCTTAGAGTTGCCCCACTTCCTTTGTATTTTTTTAGAAAAAGAAAAAATATGCATGGGTATTGATCCTCTGTTTCGTAAAACACTTTTTTTTCACTAATATTAACAATTAGTATAGATATCTCAAATAATGAGTAATAGGAAAACCTTTAAAAAATATTTTAGTGACCCCTGAAGATTGAACCTTCTTTATGATCTACGGACCCACCCTCAAACCGACGGTTCGAATTAATGTAATGCAGAGCTAACCCTCTTTTCCTTAATAGAGAAAAGGAAGCATATTTTCAACACCTGAAGAAGGTCGCAGGTTACAGCGACCGAAACGTTGTGTCAATAACACCCAAGATAAGAATAGCAGTCCGATCAATCAACATAAGACATTCACGATGCTTGAATTTTTGAGATGAGGGCTGATTGTTTGTATTACTTGTTTTGATTGGACTATCATTTTCATCTTGAGTTTTATGTGTGTAACGTTTCCGTCGACGTAGCCTTCGGCCTTTGTCAGGCATGTTGGTCACCATCTTAGAAAAGAAAAGAGAAAAGTTACTGGCTCCATAGATGGTTTCATGTTCTTGGATTTGTTTTTATTTTTTTCGACTTGGTTTCATATTTGTGAAATTTTTATTAGACCCTTTGACAACCAAAATTGTTTTTTTTTTCACACATATGGAACCATGGTGAAAAAACAAAAACAACTGCAAGAATATGAAACCATCTACGGAGCCAATCATTTTTCCCTTTCTTTTTCAAGATGGCGACCAACATGCATGATGATGGTCGAAGGCTACATCGACCGAAACGTTGCACAAATAAAACTCAAGATAGGAACAATAGTCCGATCAATGCAAGTAATACAAAGTTGTCTTTATTTTGGTGTAATAGAAGAAAAATAGAAGATAAATATAAGATAAAGGTGTTAATGAAGAAATATGAACAGAGACAAAAGGTTAGAAGATCCTGTTTGTAAAGAGAAAATAGTTCATATATGAAGGAAGGGTGTTTTTACATACACACACATTTAAATGCCTACTAGACACTGTCCTCGAGTGTCTAAGGTCTCTCTATACAGGGGTTTGTCAGAACAACCTGGCATGAGGATAGTTTTCCCTAGAAGTAAACCCTGACCAAATATTCAAAATCACATAGTATTCGCAGCCCAATTACAATCTCCTATCTATAGCTAACTTACATTAGCTTTTTACGAGAAATGGTGCACCTTCTCTAAATGATATTACCTCAATTAACAGCATGAAGCTTGATACTCCACCAGAGTAGATGAATTCTTGTCTTGGAATCCAGTAAGACCAAGAGACCAAAATTAAAGATATACTAAAACGTATGAAAATGGTTAATTGGGGAGAGGAAGATTATGTTCTTAATTTCTTTACTAACTCAGTATTTGAGAGATAAAGAACTTAAATGGAACATTCGAATATCTATGTATCTCATATAGCGTTCAAGTGTTAGCCCCAGGTCGTGGGTCCCTTGATTTCTGAGAACTTTGACTGAAACAAAATGAAACAAAAAATATTTATACACGTGTGTGGAAGTCAAGTTGTGTCTGTGTGTGTATGTGCTACATAATCTAGTTCATGTGTGTGTATGTGCTACATGATCTCGTTCATGTGTGTGTATGTGCTACATGATCTCGTTCATGTGTGTGTATGTGCTACATGATCTAGTTCATGTGTGTGTATGTGCTACATGATCTCGTTCATGTGTGTGTATGTGCTACATGATCTCGTTCATGTGTGTGTATGTGCTACATGATCTCGTTCATGTGTGTGTATGTGCTACATGATCTCGTTCATGTGTGTGTATGTGCTACATGATCTCGTTCATGTATGTGTATGTGCTACATGATCTAGTTCATGTGTGTGTATGTGCTACATGATCTCGTTCATGTGTGTGTATGTGCTACATGATCTAGTTCATGTGTGTGTATGTGCTACATGATCTAGTTCATGTGTGTGTATGTGCTACATGATCTCGTTCATGTGTGTGTATGTGCTACATGATATCGTTCATGTGTGTGTATGTGCTACATGATCTCGTTCATGTGTGTGTATGTGCTACATGATCTCGTTCATGTGTGTGTATGTGCTACATGATCTAGTTCATGTGTGTGTATGTGCTACATGATCTAGTTCATGTGTGCCGACGGTTGCCATGTTTTATTCTTGTCGAATCCCAGAACTGGAAGGCCGAGTGGGTTTAGGCTGTGCCCCAAGATAGAAGATTGGGGCTTGAAAGGAAGGTTGTGGAATGTCAGTCCACTGTGTGGCTCAAAAAGATTGAGAGTCTGGTTAGTCTTGCCTTTTTATCACCTTCCATCATGTGCTCAGCTCATCTCATTGACCTCTGATTGTGTAAGCCAGAAAGGAAGTAAAATGTTTGCACCAATCAGCGCTAAGCTTAGAAATTAAGCACAAATTCAAAATCATAATTCATTGTTGTCACATGTAGTAGTGCTTTTTGTTTTTTTGTTTTTTTTTACAAGGAAGTCACTACTTATCAAGGCCCGAAGGCCATTTGAGGATAAAAATTAATGCATGTCAAGAGGTTGGTGAGGTAACACTGTTATAATGAGTAGTGATGGCAGTTGGGTAGAATTTTAGTATTTAAGAGGACGGTTCAAAAAGAACTTGTTTACATTGGACTTGAAAACGACCGTGTTGTAGTCAACTGGAAAGTAGTACAACAGTATAGAGTTTCACAGGTAAACAGTTCTAGTAAGAAGAAAAAAGGTTGCCTTTGACTTGATTATAAAGACAAACTTTTCCTTCACCTTTAAATGAGATTTATTCCTATATTGCAAACAGCAAGCAGAAACAGGCCAAAAACAGGTTTTGTAACACGTCAAGAAAAACAGCAGAGTTGGATGCATGCACATACAGGGTGACCCCCCCAAAAAACGGGCCCCAACTCTAATTAGGCCCTGTTTCTTAGTGTTTTGTCTGAATGAAATGAAACTTTGGTCATAACTAGCTTATTATATTCAAAACATCACATCAAAAAACTAGGGTCTTTGGCCTTTTTTTCTCCGTTTTACAGCATATGTTCTGGATGGCCTACATTTAGCTCCGTGCATTTCTTGAGGCACAGCACGAAGTTGTCCATGACGTTCTTACAGACTGAATTGGTAATGGCTCTCATCTCCTCCCTGATGGCTTCCTTGAGTTCCGTGATGGTTCTGGGTTTCCCTGCGTAGACTCTGTCCTTAAGATAGGCCCAAAGAAAAAAATCTGGGGGCTTAGGTCCAGGCTATGGGGTGCCCACTCAAAATCAATCTTGAGACTGATCACTCGGCCTCTGAAGTTCTCTTTCAGCCAATCTCAGGACAGATTTGAGGTGTGAGAACTTCTCTGTCCTGCTGGAACCAGAACTTGCTCATAAGCGAGGGATTGACTTCGCTTACACACAGAGCATTTCGGACTCTGCTAGAGAAACTCTCTCACTCTTTCGACCAGCTCGGCTGTTCGCTTCTTGGGACGTCCCAAGTGACTTGGACGGTTCTCTCTGGCAGCTTTGAGGTTCTCCACGGTCCCATACTTCTCAAAATGGTCAACCCAGTTCTGAATTCTGCTTTTAGATGGAGCCTTTTCACATTTGAACTGACGCATGAAACTGTCCTGGGTTTTCTTAAACGAGCCTGTCTTGTAGTAAAATTTAACACAGTGTTTTCTTTGTCCCAGCTCCCACTGGGGTCTTGGTGTACTCACTGTCATTGATTCTGCCATGTCCTGTAAAATAAGGGCAATCGGTGAATAAATAATGGAGATATCACATAAAATGTACACGGGGCCTGTTTTTTGGGGGTCACCCTGTATACTTGCCGAAGTTGTAATAGTTGCAAAGCCAACCTGCTTCAAAAAAGGCCAAATATAATTTTTTCAGGCCAAATTGCTTCAAAAAAGGCCAAATTTGCGAAATTTGGCTCTAAAAAGGTCAATCTGGCAGCTCTGGATAAAAATATGAGAGTGACCTCCCTTTGATGTAACCTCGTTTTCGAATAGCATTATAATAATCCATGATCATTGTTGTAATGGTGTGAGAGATAAAATAGACACTATTTTCATAGAAATGTTAATAAACATTTGATGCATGTTATTGTTTTTCTTGTTGAAAGAAACATTTTTTTATGCTGTTCAACCGAGAATTTCTTTAACCCTTATCCTCAAGTGGCTCACGAACCTTGATAAACGATGACTCATTAGCAAAAAATAAAAAATAAAAAAAATAATATTTACTCTTCCATTGAAGAGAAGTTTTTTATTAATTTATTTGTTTTGTTTTGTTAACAGCAGCAAACTCTTTTCTTACCATTTGGAATGTCAGACGGTAAAATGCAAAAATAGTGTTCAAACACATAACTGCATACATGAAGAATCTCTCCCTCTCTCTTTTGCTCGCTTTCTCTCTCATTTTATCTATCCCACTCACCCTATCTATCTATCTATCTATCTATCTATCACACTTTCTCTATATCCATCTATTTATTTATTTCTACCTTTCTCTCTCTCTCCCTCTCTCTCTCCCTCTGTATATATATATATATATATATATATATATATATATATATATATATATATATATATATATATATATATATACTAGCAAGGAGATCCGAGGTTGTCAGGATTGAATGAGAAACAACAAATGTTTCACCTACCCATACATCAAAATCAATGAAATCATCAATTTTTCGATCAAACTGCCTACTCTAGTTGGAGACCCACTGTAGTACACTAGGAGGAAAGTTCATATGCTTTCCTGCAATGATAGTCCACAATACAATGTAGTTTACATTGCTCTGTAGAGAACCTACTGTTGATTTTATAAAATTATTTTTATATAATGATTTGAATTAAAGTTTAAAATGCAAAAGTCAAGTATCATGGTTCATTTGTGCTCTAAACAGAAACATTCATTTCGAACGCACTCCTGTCATATCAAAGAACTTACTCTTGATTTTATATGCCTGTCCCTTCTGCTTGTGTGGTAATAAAATTTCTCAAATGCACCTGTGATGTTAGACTGTATAAGGTCTTAACTTTGGTAAAAATCGGACCGTTCCTTCTTTCATCAGATTATTTCGATTTTTGACATTTATCAAAGGCATTCCTATAAAAACCTATCTAAGAATACTCCCAGACACACACATAAAGTACATTAATGTAGAATTAAAAAAATCGACCCATTCATTTCAGAGTCCACAGGGAACGAACAGACACACCCAAAGTGCCTTTTCTCTCTCTCTCTCTCTCTCTCTCTCTCTCTCTCTCTCTCTCTCTCTCCATATATATATACACTTTAAAAACATTTTATGCAAATATGATTCACTTCAATTTTGTAGTTTCTTTTAATGCATTAACCTGCAAAATTTATTGTATATTTTGCAAACCTCTTTCCTCTGATGAGAAAGATTGCATTTTTCGAAACTCCACGGAATAAGGTTTATCTATACAGTTTGTCAGCTAATTAAAAATTTTGTATACCTTCTTTACAGGTTTTAATGTTTTTTTGAAAATTTGAATTAATTTACAATAAGATTTTTCTATTATATATATATATATATATATATATATATATATATATATATATATACTTGTTTATTGTTATATAAACATGCTCACATCCCGCTGCTACAAATAGCCACTTGTTTCAATCAAACAACAGATATCATCAGGCAGCGACTTGACTATTCAAAAGTTCAATGAATAATGGATTTTTATTTTAGGTAGGAACTCTTTAGAAGTTGGAGTTAAAAAACTTAAAACACAGAACTTTAATTAAATAAAAAAGTAAAAAGGGAGAGGCAATTTAAATAAAGTTAAAAGATTACAATGGGGAGAGAGTGATTGAGAAGAGAAAAAAAGGAATAGAGACAGAAATAGAGAAAGAAAATAGAGAGAAAACAAAATAGATAGAAAAAGAAGAGAGAAAATATATATATATATATATATATATATATATATATATATGTATATATATATATATATATATATATATATATATATATATATATATGATATGGAGAAGAAAAGAAAAAAGATATAAATGGTTATTATAAAGAGAATAAGAACTAGAAGGAAAAGGAAAAAATAATGAGATCTAGTTAAATAGAGAAAGAGAGAAAGTAAGAATTTGACAGTATATAGAAAAAGAAAAAGAAAAAGATCTGCGTGTCAACCAATTTATGAACAATTATACAATTCAGTAATGAAACATATTATTACAAATACAAACAGAAGATACAATCCAAGCGTCAGAAATGAACGTGTCAAAAAAGGCAGTGAATGTATTCAGCTAGCATATTTATCCTCTTACATACGTCCACGAGTAAAATCAACGCAATTCAAACATACGTCTACCATTAATTAGGCCCTTTATGCTAAATGATATAAGTTTAAAGTTTTCGCGTTTTTATTAGATAAATATATGAATAAAAGAAGAAAATAATGATAAAACAATATTAAAATTATTATTAATAACAATAAACATAATAGTAATGATAATTATAATAATAATAATAATAATAATAATAATAATAATAATAATAATAATAATAAAAAACAGAATAAAATTAATATTTATTATCTTTTTAATATAACATATTTAGCCATAAGAGGGGATTAAATAAATTAAATAGGTCCAATAATTATAAATAAAAAACTACTAATATTTACGTATATAAAAAGAATACAATACAAATATGTATATACACACACACACACATATATATCCATATATACACACACATACACACACACATATATATATATATACATATATATATATATATATATATATATATATATATATACATATACATGCACATAAGTAAAGGTGTAACTATACTATTAAGTTGGAAGTTTAAGCTATTTAAGTATAGATATAAAGTCATATTAAATCACAAAATAATACATTCAAGACCAGATTACTAATAACACAGATACAAGTACACTTACCTATAAATATATAAATATATTCAGGCAAAAGAAGTAATTAAATCAACGAAATACTCAAAAGTAGCGACGCACAGGTAGATAGTACCCAAATTAAAAATAATAAGATACATATGTATATACCCACAGAGAACCAACCGACATACAAATAAGCATATATATATATACATATATATATATATATATATATATATATATATATATATATATATATATATATATATATATATATATATATAATCTTATGTATACACATACATACAAAAAATACACAAATATATGCACACAATCATATACTAATAAACAACAACGCACACACACATATATATACTCACACATAAATATGTATAATTTACATAAATTATATATATAGAAATACATAAGAATACAAATAATTTGGCAAGAGTACAGATAGATGCATACACACATAGAAACAAACAAATGGATTGAATAAACATGGGAGGGTATACCAAATAATATAGAAATATATAGATCTAAGTACACACGGTCATAAAATAAATACATAGACACATACATATACACATAGACACACAGGTATATAAGATAGGAGAAGTAAAGAATGAAATCAGGAGAGGAGAAAGTATATTAATAGTATTTTAATAAATTATAGAAATCAGTGACAATTTTTAATTTATTTAAATTTTATATCTAAACTAAATTACTTAAAAGATGGTTTTTATAATGTTTGCAATTAATTGAATTTTCGTGCTTCTTATTTAGTAATTTATCTCTTTCTCTAAAAGTAAGTATAAATAATTTCTCATAAAGACATAGGTAGCAAGGCGAGTTTAAAGATGAACAGGTTTTCGCTTTCTTTAAAATTTTCCAATTTACTATTGGGGAGTAACCTTGCTCTACTAGTTCATTGTAATATTTAGACAAGGAAGTTCTATTTTTGTACTCATTATTTTCAAAAGAGCACTTGTGACCGGTAAATCTTTCTTTAAAATTGTTATTTGTCATTCCTATGTAATATTTTTTTTCATTCGGATTTTCCTTAGTAGAAATAGTTGCTTGGTACACTACAGAAGTAATTTGACAATTTCCTTTAAGAGGGCATTTTGATTTAATTCTACAGTTACAACTTTCGGTAGCAATGGGTGTGCTATTTTTGTTTAATATTTTGTTATTATGTTTTTTAATTATTTTTTCAAGGTTTTCATTACAGCTATAACTAAGTTTTATTGTATTTTTATTGAAAATTTTATGTAGTATGTTATTAATAGGGAAGTGCTTTTTAATTAAGTTTAAGAATTTCATTCCTAGATTTGTTTTAAGTTTCAGATTAAAAGGGGGATTGTACCACAGGATTTTTCTCTTACGGTTTCTATTTGTATTTGTGTTTGGGTGTGTTGGTTCTATGAACTCAATTTGGGTGTTTTTGTATCCACTATCCTTAAGGGCCCTGTTATAGAAATATTTATGTTTATTAAATGTTTCAAGATTGGAAGAATTGTCACTGATTCTTTTACTAATTGATTTGGGGATATGCCTAATGATAGATTTTGGGTGATTTGATAGGGGGTGTACATAAATTGGGTTTGAGTTTTCCTTCCTATATGGTTGGTAGATGCCTTTCCTTAAATCAAAGTTCACATCCAAAAAATTTACAGTTTTAACATCTGATATAATATCCACTTTTAATTTAATTCTATGGAATTCATTTAAGATAATCTTTTTGATTCTTTCACATTTAGGGCCGTTGGATTCCTTGATGATCATCAGTCCATCATCACGATACAAGCCTATATCCATGACATTGATGTCTTTGGTTAAGTTGTATAGTATGAATAGACCTACTAAGTCTGTCATTTCAGCCGAATCCAAAGACCCCATGGAAATGTCAAACAGGTCATTTTGATCTTTTTTCAACCACTGATCATTTCCACTAATTAATGTAGTATTTCTACATGTCCGTATAATTTCAATTTCAGTGTCTTTTATATCAGACAGGAGTTTGGCAAACTCCATCACCTCTTCGAATAGTTCCTTAGATATGGAGGGATAGTAATTCACAATATCGAATTGTAAGAAAGTACAATTCTTTTTATTATGTATATTGGAAAACCATTTAATGGTATCCGCTGTGTTAACCCATAGATTTAGTTTATATGTTGATTTAATTTGATAGTTAACTCTTTCTAGTATATTTTTACTTAATTTACCAATTTCGGGTTTCGTAGGATTAATTAACCTAGTTGTAGGTTTATTTTCAAAATTTATCTTATGGTCTTTAAGCAAAATATATGACTGTTTTTTTTTGTAAAATTCCCACTCTATTACTAATTTTAAGTCTATCAGTTATTTCTTTACTATCCTTGTCAATTTTTTTGCAAATATCTATATTTGATTTTTGTTGTTTATTAGTATATGATTGTGTGCATATATTTGTGTATTTTTTGTATGTATGTGTATACATAAGATTATATATATATATATATATATATATATATATATATATGCTTATTTGTATGTCGGTTGGTTCTCTGTGGGTATATACATATGTATCTTATTATTTTTAATTTGGGTACTATCTACCTGTGCGTCGCTACTTTTGAGTATTTCGTTGATTTAATTACTTCTTTTGCCTGAATATATTTATATATTTATAGGTAAGTGTACTTGTATCTGTGTTATTAGTAATCTGGTCTTGAATGTATTATTTTGTGATTTAATATGACTTTATATCTATACTTAAATAGCTTAAACTTCCAACTTAATAGTATAGTTACACCTTTACTTATGTGCATGTATATATATATATATATATATATATATATATATGTATATATATGTGTGTGTATGTGTGTGTATATATGGATATATATGTGTGTGTGTGTGTGTGTGTGTATACATATTTGTATTGTATTCTTTTTATATACATAAATATTAGTAGTTTTTTATTTATAATTATTGGACCTATTTAATTTATTTAATCCCCTCTTATGGCTAAATATGTTATATTAAAAAGATAATAAATATTAATTTTATTCTGTTTTTTATTATTATTATTATTATTATTATTATTATTATTATTATTATTATTATTATAATTATCATTACTATTATGTTTATTGTTATTAATAATAATTTTAATATTGTTTTATCATTATTTTCTTCTTTTATTCATATATTTATCTAATAAAAACGCGAAAACTTTAAACTTATATCATTTAGCATAAAGGGCCTAATTAATGGTAGACGTATGTTTGAATTGCGTTGATTTTACTCGTGGACGTATGTAAGAGGATAAATATGCTAGCTGAATACATTCACTGCCTTTTTTGACACGTTCATTTCTGACGCTTGGATTGTATCTTCTGTTTGTATTTGTAATAATATGTTTCATTACTGAATTGTATAATTGTTCATAAATTGGTTGACACGCAGATCTTTTTCTTTTTCTTTTTCTTTTTCTATATACTGTCAAATTCTTACTTTCTCTCTTTCTCTATTTAACTAGATCTCATTATTTTTTCCTTTTCCTTCTAGTTCTTATTCTCTTTATAATAACCATTTATATCTTTTTTCTTTTCTTCTCCATATCATATATATATATATATATATATATATATATATATATATATATATATATATATATATATATATATATATATATATATATATATATTTTCTCTCTTCTTTTTCTATCTATTTTGTTTTCTCTCTATTTTCTTTCTCTATTTCTGTCTCTATTCCTTTTTTTCTCTTCTCAATCACTCTCTCCCCATTGTAATCTTTTAACTTTATTTAAATTGCCTCTCCCTTTTTACTTTTTTATTTAATTAAAGTTCTGTGTTTTAAGTTTTTTAACTCCAACTTCTAAAGAGTTCCTACCTAAAATAAAAATCCATTATTCATTGAACTTTTGAATAGTCAAGTCGCTGCCTGATGATATCTGTTGTTTGATTGAAACAAGTGGCTATTTGTAGCAGCGGGATGTGAGCATGTTTATATAACAATAAACAAGTATTATCAGCTCTTTTTATTGAGCACTATCTAACAACCTCGTTGAATTCATTAGTCCATTACTTTTGAATATAAAAAAACCCGAGTATATATATATATATATATATATATATATATATATATATATATATATATATATATATATATATATATATATATATATATATATATTGTAGTCGATAAATGGAATTTGCAGATAAAAAACAATGCTTTCTACCGTTTGTTTGTTTTTTGGGGGTTTTTTTTGTCAATTCTAATAAACTTTAATGTTAGGTTCCAAATTATGCAGTCGAAATTACCTGAATATTACTGAATCGGAAAAAAAAAAAAAAAAGGCTTTAATCGTGTTAGCAGGTGAAAAATTTGCGGCCATCTTGTTTTATAAAATAAATCGAAACGGAAACTTACCCTCCTTTTGAATCTCCTGTGTCTTACATAAGCAAATGCGATCGTTTTCTTTAAAATCTATTTTCTTTAATAAATAATTTTTTACTTTATCAATTTTCGTAATTTTTGGATATAATCATCTTTAAAATACGAGGAATACGTAGATACCATTGTTTTCATGTGAAATTCAGTTTTACGATTTCTGAAATTTCGTTCTGATAGTGTAAAATCGTCCATTTTTTAAATCGCCACTTAGACTTAAGGTTTGTGATAAAAGCTAGAATAATCCTCAAACGCGGGAGGGGTACTTAAGTTAAATCTATATGATCGCACACTCTAAATAGTTGGGTTCATAAAGGACAACGATTGTACCGATTTAGGATCCTAAAGCAAACATTTATCCTATTGTCTCCTATTTCTTTATTTTTGTTGTTTCTTAATATGATTTTTTTTTTTGCTGAAAATCAATCAAAAAAAATGTTGAGGTAAGTTATATCCCTTACATTGCCACCCTTAAGTAAAAAGTAGGTTGAATAATTTACTTTTTTTTTTCAAGTAATTTACAATGTCGAAATTAAAACTTAACCAAATGTTATGTTAGACAACTCTTACTTTACTTTATGTGGAATTACCTCCCTTTAATCGTTTATTTCATGCTAAAAGTAAAATTAAAACTTGTAAGCTGAAGAAAAAGCTATTTAAATTAATCACATTTGGTTAAGTTTTTATTTTATTTATTTTAAATTTAAATCAGTAATCATTGCTATTACCGACATAAATTATTTTAAAGAAAACACAATCGGGAAATTAATTAAAAACAATTTATTTTGGCTTTAATACCCTAGTCCGGTAACTAATAATCTTGACTTACTACGATAGACTTTATTTACTAAATTTGTGACCTATTAGCGTAAACAACTTTTATATATAATATTGGTGCTTGTGCAGCTTAGCAAAGACATTTTAAAAAAATGCCTGTTATATAATGAAAATTTCATCAAGACATCACAAGTAGTTTTTTTTTTTTAACAGAAAGAATCAAATTTTAGTGAGACTTGTCGCGGCGAAATCAATTTGGGAATTTCCAGCTATGAGGAGGGAGAGCGCCAGGGGAGATAACTCCGTCTAATTCTTTAATTTTGCCAAAATTTGAAGAGATTATGTTTAGTTTCGAATGATTTTATTTATTTATTTATTTTTCCAAAAATCGTTTAAAAATTTATTAATAAAATTATCAGAACTTTATGTGCGTTTTGTCAAACTTCAACAACGCATAACGCATACAATTTTTGAGACGTTCGACCTCGAGCCACTCCAACCAACACCAGAGCAATTCAGCAACAGGCTGAAAGAGGAAAATTATCGCCCTGAAGTTGCAAAGATATTACAGCTTTTTACAATGCAAAAAGGCTTGGTAAGAGGATACTGTGTGAATTCACTCATACATAAGATATGAACTCTTCCAAACTGTATAAATATACCGAGAGGTAACCATTCTGAGGTGGTGTGCTGGTGTGTGTGTATTTCGTAATACGCCATATGGATACTACAAGTCTTGTTCCCCATCTATTCTGTCTTGTTGTAAATACAAATGCCTTTTTCTAAACCATATCCATTTTGGAGTGTGTAGGATTTATCGGGTTGGTGACTCGTTTTTTTTTTACCCTGTCTAGGAGCGAGAGACTAGTGGTAAATGCACCAACCCAGATGTGATAATACTCCATGCATGGGTGAATAGTGGCTTTGTAGAGGTACAGGATACTCTCAGGTGTAAGTAACCTTCTAGCATGGTAGAGGGAGCCTATCTTCTTCATAGCAGCCTTAGCAATTACCTCAATGTATTTGTTTCAATTCATGTTGCATGTGAACGTTAATGCCTAGGAGTTTGAACGAAGTATATTCAAGTAGTGTATTATTAGTCATAGCAATTGGTGGTTGAGAAGGTTTCTTGTAGTTATTGAAGGAAAGAAGTATAATCATGGCAGCATTAAATGTTACCATCCATTTATATCCCCATTTCACTACATACTGGAGGTCTTCCTCTAGGGTTTCCACCATTGCCTTGAATATGTGTTCATTCATTTTCTCCTCGTATCTGTTATAAAGTATGGTGTCATCAGCAAATATACCCATCTCAGAGACAATTTTATCAGGGAATTTGTTTATGAATACTAGGAATAATAACGGTCCAAGAATCGACCCCTGAGGCTCACTTGCAGTTATATTATATTGTTTTAATGTATGACCATAGAGAACAACCTGGATTCTTCTCTTGTTTAAGAAGAATTTAATTATGCTAAGTATTCGTCCAGTAATACCATATTATTTGATTTTCATGAAAACGTAAGTTTTCCAATCTTATAAATAAACTTCTTTCCAGTTAACGAAAAACAAAAATTAAGAAATGTACGCGCGGAGTTTGAACCTACAGATCATGTCATGCAAAAACAAAACCAAAACGAAACACGTAAATTATCAAGTCTTATAAAATTCTCTGCAGTTAATGAAAAACAATTAAGATACTTACGTGCAGAGTTTGAACCTACAGACCACTCTATGCAAAAAAAAAAAAAAAAAAAAAAAAAAAACATGTTATCAACTTACCCACAGTAGAATTTTCACGGCCCATTGTTCTATCATTGTTACTAATCGACGACATGGATAAAATGGCTTTACTGATCATAGTAAATTAAAATAAGTTTCGATTATCGAGTATTGGTAATTCTGGGACAAAAATTAACTAAGATCACTCCCAGATTATACACTAAAGTTCTGTAAATTTTGAAGAAAATTTGTTCAGCTGTTTCAGAGTCTATAAGGAACGAACTCACACACACATGCATACACATGCACACACACACAGAGTAACATTTATAAATATATATATATATATATATATATATATATATATATATATATATATATATATATAAAAGAGTTTTTGAAGGCTTACAATGCAGGAATGCACAGTCGTTGTGAGCAGATACATAAACAAATAATAAATAATTCAATAATACTTTTTATTTACCTGATTGGTTTGTTTTTCCTTCTTTTTTTTCAACTGTTGATGTTATTTATTCCATAGGTCTTTTCGAGTGTATGAATCATATTCAGTAGAGAAACATATATCCACTCTCTAGGCCGTCAATTTTAAAGTGGCTGTTGTGCTTAAATTTTTAAAAATTTAAACGCTATAAAGTTTAAATTAATTACTTTTTTTTTTTTTTTTTTTTTTTTTACAAAGGCAACACCACATTATCAAGGCCCAGAGGCCACTCAAGGATAAGGGTTAAAGAGTGTACAGTAGAAGTTGGTCAATATAGTAATCATTAGTAATGAAAATTTGGTAAATTTAATAACTTATATGGAACGGCTCATCAAGAACTTATTTACTTTAGACTTGAACAAAACCATATTGTAGTCAGCCGGAAAGCAGGAAAACGGAAGACAATTCCACAGGCGTGCAGTTCTAAGAAAGAAGCTTTGTTCATGGAATCTACGTTTAGGTTTAGGCACAGATAAAGAGTGGGGGAAATTATTGATAGTGTTTACAGCTAGACGAGTGTTTCTTGTGAAAGTTTGGCGAGGGGGGACCATAGATTGAAGCTCAGTTGAACACTTTCCATGAAAATAACGATACATCAGAGACAAACTCGCAACATCTCTTCTGTGAGATAGAGGTTGCAAGGAGGAGAAAAGGACATCTCCTACGAGGCTACGAAGTCTATTTTGAACTCTATCAAGGCAGGACAAGTTCTTTCTAGCAGCTCCTGCCCAGATGTGGCAACAGTATTCCATCCTTGGACGTACCTGGCTCTTATATAGATAGAGAATTGCATCAGCAGTGAGATATCTACTGGATCGATAGAAAGATCCCACCATTTTTCCAGCGGCCTTGGCAACAGATTTGATATACGTGTTCCATTTAAGATCAGGAGTAATGGTCAAGCCCAGAAGCTTGTCAAAACTTGAGGCCTCCTGAAGACGAGAGCCATTCATTTCAATTGATGACAAATGTGGATTAGAATGTTGATGATGTAAAGAGAGAAGCTTGGTTTTAGATGCATTAAAAGTAACCAGCCACTCCTTTCCCCATTGTACTACGTGCTCAAGATCAGAGGAGAGAGAATTGGAGAGAACTTGCTCGTTTACTGTCTTAGATGTGGTACCATAAATGGTAGTGTCGTCAGCATAAATGTCTACAAATGATGTAAGGATATGATTTGGAAGATCATTAATGTAGATCAGGAAAAGAGTTGGGCCCAGGATGGATCCCTGAGGGACACCGGCATTAATATTGTGAGCTTCTGATTTTTGCCCCTCAACTACTACTCTTATGAATCTATCAGAAAGAAATGATTTAATAATTGAGAAGACTTTTCCAGCTATACCATAGCTAGCGATCTTATGAAGTAAACCTTTATGCCATACCCTATCAAAGGCTTTAGATATGTCAAGAGCAATTGCCCTAGAAAGATTGCCACCGTCGAGAGATTTGCTAATCCTATGCGATATAACTGTAAGGACATCTGCTGTAGATCTAGCAGAACGGAAACCATATTGAGTGTCACTAAGAAGGTTATTTTTGTTGAGATGTTTGATTACTTCTGTATTTAATACAGATTCTAGCAACTTACTCATGACGCACAGGAGACTTATTGGCCTGTACTGAGAGGGGGATGAGCGATCACCTGAATTCTTAAATACAGGGCATACTGATGAGATTTTCCAGGGAGATGGGAAACTATTCTCCTTAAGACAACGTTTAAACAGTTTTGTAAGTATGGGCGCTAGTTCAGGTTGAAGTTTTTTGAGTACTATAATTGGAATACCATCAGGGCCAGTTGCTTTACTGGAATCAAGGTTTTTGATTAGCTTGGCAACATCACGTACAGATATACGTATATCACATAGTGTGTTTTCAGATACAGGAGGAAATATTGGGGGTTGGCGGCCTTGATCGCAAAAGGTAGAATTAGCTGCAAAATTCTTGACAAAGAGTTTGGCTTTGTCTGATGCTGACGAGATTACCTCAGATCCATTGATAATAGTTGGGATGGAGCACACGCTTCTGTTCAGGATTCTGTTTGCTATTTGCCAAAACTGGTGGGAACCAAGCCGCTGCTCAGCTACTTTGGACTTAACAGATTGAGCATACAACTCTCTTGCGTTCCTTATTACTTTCTTACAATGGTTGCTGGCAGTCCTGAAAACGGCTTTAGTTTCCATACATCTATTACGTTTGAAGCAGTGGAAAAAGTGATTTCTGTGCGCAATGGCAGCAGCACATTCTGGAGAGAACCATGGCTGGCTGTTAGGTTTTTGCTGAAATTTTTTAGAGGGTATGAAATGGTCAATACCTACAATTAACCATTCAGTTAGGTCTAATACTATAGAGGACACATCCTTTTTAAACATGGAATGCAGAGGTAGATCAGATATAAATGTACGGAAGCTATCCCAGTCAGCCTTAGTGTATCGATATACTGTACGATGAAGAGGTACGTCTGGGGACTTATTACATTTCATTTTTATCTTAATTGATACAACAGAGTGGTCGGAAGATCCAAGAGGCGACAGAACAGAAACTGAACATAGTTCAGGGCAAGTTGTGAGAAAAAGGTCTAGTAGGCTCGCATACTGGCCGTCATTATCGGGCACACGGGTAGGTTCCTGAACAATCTGAGTGAGGTCATAGGCAATGGAGAAATCATGACAGAACCTCCCCTCATCATCGGTCTTGTTTGAGTGGGTCAACCATTCGACGTTGTGAACATTGAAGTCTCCACATACGTGAATGTTAGCTGAAGGATAAGTAGAAAGGACTTGGTCAATTTTCTCAGATATGCTTTGAAAGATAGTAACTCCGCTGTTGTGGGGGCGATAGAGAGTAAATATAAATGCAGTAGTGTGAGCTAAAGCAACCCGGAAGCACATATAAGGTAAGTAAGGATCTTCCCTGGAGATGTCCCTCCCACATGGAAAGCTATCTTTAATATAGGCACATATTCCATGCCCATGGCGATCTTGGGGGTCAGATTTAGAAGTTAAGTTAGAGTATCCTGTAATTGCAAACTCATCAAGGGAAATAGCCTGTCCAATGCCAGTTTCACTTAAAAATAAAAGGTCTGGTTTAGTCTCCTGTAATTGGGTTTCAACCTCTGGAAGGTTAGAACGTAGACCCCTGATGTTGGAGAAGGAGACATGGTAGTAGGGGTCTACGTTGGAAGTTGGAGAACCGGGTTTAATCGTGTATTTTTTCTTGAAACTTGTCATGATGAAATTTTGGAATTTGTGGACTAGGTCGACAGATTTACTTAGAGCAGGACAGAGAGGGGAAACTAAGAGAGAAAAAGAAACGAAGAATTTTTTTTTTTTTTTTTTTTGTACCACATGATAAGGTAAAGCCGTAACAATTACCCACTAGTATGGCATCGAGAGGCCCCACCAGAAGCTACTGCATGGTCCAGATTCCATTCACCAAATGGCAATACAGCAGCCCCAGTACTTTGCACCTGCTGATAGGACAGCCTCCTTAGTGGTTAATCCAAGGTTCGGGTCCCTGACTATCAGGCGGATAACGTCAGCCCAGTTACATATTTTTATGAATATATAAAATATTTTTTATAAAGATATTACATGATTTCATGAATATGTTACACATTTCCATGAATATATTACATATTTTTATGAAAAGATTACATATTTTTATAAATATATTACATGTTGAAATGAATATATTACATATTGAAATGAATATATTACATTTTTCTAATATATATTACCGATGTGCATGAATATATTACATATTTTTATGAATATATTACATATTTTTATGAATATATTACATATTTACATGAATATATTACATACTTTTATGAATACATCTGTGCCATTAATATGGCACAGATTTTCATGATTATACTACATATTCTAATAAATATATTACATATTTTTATGAATATATTTCATATTTTCATGAATATATTACATATTGTCATGAACATATTACATATTTTCATTAATATATTACATATTTACAGAGATATATAGCTTATATTTATGAATATGTAACTTATTTTCATAGGTGTCGTACATATTTTAATAAATATATTGCATATATTTATGTATATTTTACACATTTTTATGAATATATTACTTATTTTTATGAATATATTAAATATTTTCATGAAAATATTACATCTTTACATGGATATATTACATATTTTCATGAACATATTGCATATTTTTAGAAATGTATTACATGTTTTCACGAATATATTGCATATTTTCATGAATATGTCAGGTATTTTAATGAATATATTACATGTTTATGAATATATTACATAATCTTATGAGTATATGATATATGTTTACGTAGATATTACATTTTTTACGAATATATTACATATTTTAATAAATATATTTTATATTCTCATGAATATCTTATATATGTTTATGAATCAATTACATATTCTTATGAATATATTGCATATTTACATGAATATATTAGATGTTTTTATAAATATATCACATATTTTTATATATATTACTAATTTTTATTAATATATTACATATTTTTTTAATATATTACATATTTAGGAGAATATGTTACATATTTTTATGAATATATTACATATTTTTATGAATATATTACATATTTTTATGAATATATTACATATTTAGGAGAATATGTTACATATTTTTATGAATATATTACATATTTTCATGAATATATTACATATTTTCATGAAAATATTACTTATTTTTATGAATATATTACTTATTTTTATGAATATATTACTTATTTTTATGAATATATTACTTATTTTTATGAATCTATTACTTATTTTTATGAATATATTGCATATTTATATGAATATATTACATATTCTTATGAATATATTACATATTTTTATGAATATATTACATATCTTTATGAATATATTACATATATTTATGTGCGGATGACATATTTTCATGAATCTATTACATATGTTTATGAATATATTACATATTTTTATAAGTATATAAAATATTCTTAAGAATATATTATCAATATTTACAAATACATTAAATATTTACGAGAATATATTACATATTTTTATAAATACCGCACATATTTTTATGAATATATTACATATTATTTGAAAAATATTACATATTTTCATGTATATATTACATATTTTTTATGAAAATATTATATATTTTCTATGAAAATATTACATATTTTCATGAATATATTACATATTTACATGAATATATTACATATTTACATGAATATATTACATATTTACATGAATATATTACATATTTTTATGAATATATTGCATATTTCATGAATATATTACATATTTTTATAAATATATTACATATTTCATGAATGTATAGCATACGTCTTTGAATATATTACACATTTTTATGAGTATATTACATATTTTTACAAATGTATTACATATTTTTATGAATATATTACACATTTGCATGAATATATTACATATTATTATGATTATATTACATTATTTTTTATATATTACACATTTGCATTGAAAATATTACATATTTTTATGAATATATTACATATTTTTATAAATATATTACAAAATTTTCTGAATACATTACATATTTACATTAATGTATTACCCATATTTATGATATTACGTATTCTTATAGATATATTACATATTTTCCTGAATATATTACATATTTTTATGAATATATTACATATTTTCATGAATTTGTTACATATTTTTATATGTAAAAATATTACATATTTTCATGAATATATTACATATTTTCATGAATATATTACATATTTTTATATGTAAAAATATTACATATTTTCATGAATATATTACATATTCTTATATATATGACATATTTTCATTTATTTGTTACAGATTTCCATGAATTAATTACTGATTTCTATCAATACATTTAATATTTTCATGACTATATCACATATATATGACATATTTTCACATGTTTTTTTACATATTTCTATGTATGAATTACGTATTTTCATGAATACATTACATAAATTTCATGAATTTACTATGTATATTCACAAATATAACATATTTCCATTATTATATTACATATTGTCACTAATATATCACATATCATAAATACATTGCATATTTACATCGCATATTTTACATATTTTCACTAATGCACAGCATGTTTTCATGTATATTAAACCTTTTTCATGAATTTATTACATAGTTTTATAAATATATTACATATTTTTATGTTGATACCTGATAAACCGTGACCTGTTGAGTCAGTATGTTATATTAGCTATGGAGTTAATGTATGAGCGTGACATTTGTGACGTAAAGAAAGTAGGTTTTTTTGACATAACAGAAACATTTCTATGAAAGTATATTAAAATGAAAAAAATATATAGATAGATTTCTATGAGACGTTCTGTTTATAATTGTTTATTTTTGGAAAAAACTTACAACCATTGAATTATAAGTGGTTTGCCATACTTATAGGTAAATTTGCACTGAACAAATACCTTAATATTTAAAGTTAAATTTTGATATATCTTTAAATTTAAATGCGAAAAATAATAATTGGGACGCTGAAAACGTACACAGTACAACAATACTTTTCATTGTCACGTTGATTATTTATTTTAACGCAAATTAAAAAAAAAACCCATATTTTCGGGGTTATTTATGTTGGTAGTGTAGAAGAAAATGTATGAATCTTTTTAAGAAAATTGCATTAAAAATGGAGAATACATTAAAAAAAAGAAAGGAAGGCGGTGGGCAAATCGCCGTTGTAAAATGCTTTTATGGTTATGAACGGGTTAAAGTAGATTTATTTGTAAGAAAATTGCATTAAAATAACTTAAACGTAATACGGAAATGAACGATGTGAAAAAAAAATGCAGAAAGTATGAACAATTGTTTATTTGGATAATCTAAACGCGAAAAAAAACAAAAAAACAATTGGGACGCTGGAAACGTACACAGTTATTGTTATTGTCGCGTTGTTTATTCATTTGTATCGCAATTAAAAAAACATATTTTCGGGGTTATTTATGTTGGTAGTGTAGAAGAAAATGTATGAATGTTTTTAAGAAAATTGTATTAAAAATGGAGAATAAATTAAAAAATAGACAGGCGGTGGGGAAATTCTTCTTATGGTTGTCAACGGGTCAAAGTTGATTTATTTGTAAGAAAATTGCGACAGTATAGTTGTAATACAAAACATTTGAAAAACATCCCAACACTTCATTTTAAATAATAATTTCAGTGCGCAAGAAAGTTCTGCAAAAGTAGCGATTTGTGTTAATTTGTTTACGCCGTTATGGGTTTATGTTTATGTACACATGCGCAACTAGAAGTTGATAACCGAATGTCGGTTACAACACTGTTACAAGGTCATTTTAGTTTCATAATTACACAAATTACATATTTTTATGAATATACTAGACCACCCGTGACCCGTTGGGTCAGTACGTTATATTAGCTATGGAATTCATGTATGAGCGTGACACTTGTGGCATAAAGAAAATAGTTTTTTTTTACATAACAGAAGCATTTCTATGAAAGTATATTAAAATGAAAAAAGAATATAGATAGATTTCTATGAGTCGTTCTGTTTATTATAATTGTTATTTTTTTTTAAATTACAGTTACTGAATTATAAGTGGTTGGTCATACTTATAGGTAAATATGCACTGAACAGGTATCATAATCCTTATTATAGTTAAATTCAAATTTTGATATATCATCTTTTAAATGAAATTGTTAGTTGAAAGTACAGAATAATAAAAAAAAAACACTCTCCACATGTTAATAATGGCTTTTTAAATAGAAAATGAAAATAAAATGTAACTTTTTTCATTTAATTTAAGCAAACATTCAGTACCCATTGTGTAAAATATTTAATTTGTATGTTAATAATAAGGTCAATAAAATTAAGACAATTCTTTTCTATTTACATTTTTTGTACAATTAATTTTTTTTAAAGAAAACTTTTGTTATCCTTTTGCTTAATTGAGACTTCTTATCAGGTTCTAACTCTCTTATATCCAGATTAATTATATTAATCAATTTATTTTATTGAATATGTATCGCTGAAAAGCACGGGTGCTTAAGCACTTATTGTACAGAAAATAAATATTGTATTCATATGCTAATAATAAGGTCACTAAAACTAAGACAATACTTTTCTATTTACAACATTTTTTGTACAATTTGAGTGTTTTAAAAAAACTTTTATGTTTTCCTTTCGCTTAACTATCCAGTTTTACATCGCTCCCTTTTTCTCTCTCTCACACATACACGTAACTATTTCTCGCGTACGTAACGAAAACAGAGGGAGTAGGAGTGTTGAAATCTATGAGAGTGAAAGTGAGAGGTGTTTTCTTTCACCGCCGCTGTTTCTATTAATAATGAGTGTTGTTTTTTAAAAGGGAGAAGTTTTTTTGAAACTGCGACAGACTTTACGAAGTTGAATGTTTTTAGCCGTTAAAAAAAAAAAAAAAAACTACGGTTGATTTTATAAAATTTTTTATTTATAATGACATGAATTAAAGATTTCTCGCGTACGTAACGAAAACAGAGGGAGTAGGAGTGTTGAAATCTATTAGAGAGAAAGTGAGAGGTGTTTTCTTTCACCGCCGCTGTTTCTATTAATAATGAGTGTTGTTTTTCTTGTTTGTTTACTTTTGTTTTTTTAAAAGGGAGAAGTTTTTTTGAAACTGCGACAGACTTTACGAAGTTGAATGTTTTTAGCTGTTAAAAAAAAACAAAAAACTATTTGATCAAATTAAATGAAATTGTTTGTATTAAAAGCGATATAAAAATTCCGGAATTGGAATAACGGATTGAAGACGTTGCTATTTACGCATGTGCAACCGGATGTTGAAAACCGGAAATCTGATTGCAAACATACAAGATCCATAGACTTTTAGTATTATATAGATTACATATTTTTATGATTATATTACATATTTTTATGAATATATTTCATAATATTGTTAATATATTACATATTTTTATGAACATAATACTTATTTTTATGTATATATTACATATGTTTATGAATATATTACATATTTTTCTGCATATATTACATATTTTTATAAATATATTTCATAATATTTTAATATATTGCATATGTTTATGAATATATTACGTAGTATTTTGAACATATTACATTATTTTATGGAAATATTACATATTATTATGAATATATTACTAATTTAATTAATAATTAATATTTTCTTAAATATATTGCATATTTCCTTTGAATATATTAGGCATATCCTTTATGTTACATATTTTTATGAATATTTAGGTTGGTGTTTTTGTTTTATGGCATATTATCTTTTTCAGGTTATTTAATGCCGAATCCAAAGATTTTGAAGAAATTTTTTTAATAGAATATATTTGTTGTTTTCAAGTCGGTTTCTATTTAACCCATAATTGGGACCCTAACAGGTACTAACACTCCGGGTCAGAGGTGACCTGGGAGCAATGGCAATTAATGGTGGCTCCACACTCCCCAAAGCCCGCAAGCTGGGGCCTCACCACTTAATATAGTTTAAGGTCATATCCAGGACCTATGAATATTAAACATATTTCTATTCCCAGTATTTGTTTGCTAGTGTTGTTTTCATTCGGTGTTTTTTTTTATTTTTTTAACATACTTTTGTGGTCATAATATCGGGTTTTGAAATCTAAGGAAGTTATACCTACGTAATATTTCTTGTTATTCGGGTTTTCTTTCGCAAATATTGTGGCCTGGTAAACCATACTTTTAGTTCGATATTTATTTTGAAGTGGACAAAGTGTGTGCGATCTACAGATACATTTATCCTGTTCATTATTAGTAGTTTTATTTCTATTTCTATTATGGTTGTCGTTGTCCGGGGTTGGCTTATTATTATTATTATTATTATTATTATTATTATTACTTCTACTAGTTACATAGGTGTTCTTTGTGTTAGTTTTTTCTGTAATGATGTCCACTTTTTATTGTTTATTTGGTTGTTTTCATTGCTTTTATTTAATATTTTGTTATTATGTGCTTTAATTATCATCTCTAAATTTTCGCAGCAACTTTAGGTTATTTTTATTGAAAATTTTGTGTATGGGATTGATTACGGGGAAATGCTTTTCGATGAGATCTAGACATTTCTTGCCAAGTTTTGTTTTTAACACTTGATTGTATCGCGCCGTATACCAGATTATATTTCTTTTTCTTCTATTTTTAACTTTATTTTTATTGGTGTTTTGTTGCTTATATTTGATATCAATATTTTTGTATCCACTATTTTTTAAGGCTGTTTCATAGATATTGATTGATCTGTTAAATACATTTTCATCGCTTGAGTTATTGCTGGTCTACTTACGATCGAGTTAGGAATTCGTTTTATAATTGATGGTGGGTGATTGGACTTAGGGTTTATGTATATTGGATTAGCGTTATCTTTTAAGTAGGGTTCATATGTGTTTTTATCTAAATTTAACCTGACGTCCAAGAAGTTTGTTATTTTTATGTTAGCTAGTACGTCTACTTTTAGGCCTAATTTTTTCATTTCCTTGTGTATGATTTTCTTAAAGTTACCTCCCTTAACATTGTTGGAGTCTTTTATTATAGCTCGTCCGTCATCTCTATACAGGCTGATATCCGTAGTATCAAATATGCTTGTGATGGTATACAGAATGAATAATCCCACAAGATCTCATGACTCTGCAAAATCCAGGGCACCCATCGCCAAATTTAACGAATTTGTCATTTTAGTTTTTATCCATTGGTTATTGTTATTTACTAGAACTGATTTTCTACATTTTTTAATAATGTGGATTTTTTCCGAGGATATATCGGCAAACTCCAGGGCAATGTTGAAAAGTTCTTCTGGGTCTTGTTTGATTTGTTTGTTTACTCTAGAAAGTATTGCTTTGCTAATTCTACCTATTTCTGGTATAGTTGGGTTTATCAAGCGAGTGCTGGGGTTATTATTGGAGTCACATTTGTGGTCTTTGAGCAAAATGTATGCTTCTCTAGGTTTCAATTTGCCAACTTTAATTTTTAATTTATCGGTGATTTTTTTCAGTATTTATTATATCTATGTAGTCGCATTCGATGTAACAAGTTTTTTTTTTTTTTTAGTTTTTGTAATGTTTTCTGTGATTAGTTTGTTATATTCTTGTTTATCTATTTTACTAAAATTTCTAGTTTTATCTGCTTTTCCAAAGATATATATATATATATATATATATATATATATATATATATATATATATATATATATATATATAATTATTTTTTTACTATAATAATTAAATACCTACAGACACTAGTGTTTCATCCTTTTGGGAATCTTCAGTGCAGGGTGTCCCGATTAACACCAGTCGACAGATTCGAACCCTGCAACACGAGACATCTCTGGCTCGATAAGTGGAGATCGTATCAATTCGGCTATACCATTAACCGCGTGAAATAACGTTGAATTTAAACATTTTAATTGTAAATGTTTATTTACGTCAGTCAGACAGTGATCTAATCGTTATACGGTGATATATATATATATATATATATATATATATATATATATATATATATATAACATTTTTTTGTTTTTGACTTTAAGTAAATATTTTAAATCAAAGAGAAACAACTTCATAGCGATTTCCGATTTTGAATCAGAAATTGACAAGCAGTGTTTGTCAGAAAAAAATTACACTTTATATTTTAGGCCGGGAAGAGGGGGAAATTCATAATTTGTTTCCACTAAAATTTTAAATAAAACCACTTTGTTTTTATAACAAACATCGGTGCTTCTGCACTTAACGACTCACGATTTCCACGAAGTTGGCTCGGGCTCCGTCGGCAGCTGACGAAAATAACCGGAAAAGATCGGTCGAGCGTTTCTCAATTGTTTTTAGCTAATACAAATTTATGAAGGCTACGTTTTTATAAATTGGAAAACATAAAATATTAATTTTAATTGCGCAAGTTAGTGTTAGGGTTAGATTAAGGGGTTTGGGTTTACATGTTTGTAATTTTATTTATTATAATTCTATGTTTTTCGTGTTTATCATTATAATTTTCTCGAAGCCGTTTAACCTTTCTCAGTACCACATTTCTGATTATTTCAATCAGCGGGCGAGCACACCCGAGAAATTCGTGGAAAACGCGGGTTGGTAAATGCGGAAGTATCCAAAAATCCAATAAAACTTTCTTTTATAATCGGAATTGTTTTTGATTAAAAATAATTAAATAATTTATTTTTTCTTTGAAAATATTTGTTAGTTTTTTTGCTAGTTTTTCTTTATTCAAACCAGTGAAATTAAAAATTACGCCAAACTCTAAAGGGGGCAAAAATGTTTTTTTTTTTTTTTTTTTCTGGTAAACTCCATTTGTCGATTTCCAAATTCGAAGCCGAGTACTTCTGCATTTATCAACCCGCGATTTCCACGAAGTTACTCGAGTGTGCCCGGCAGATAACGGGAAGAACCGGAAACGGTTGACAAGTAGTTTTCTGGATATACTTTTCCAATGTATTATTTAATGAATTTCAGTGGCCGTCGCCATTCTTAATATGGGAAGGGGGTTGTAATAATTTTTTTTTTTTTTCGTAATAAGGCTTGCCCAGCCGTTTCCGGTTACTTCGTGGAAATCGCGGGTCGATAAATGCAGAAGCACTCGAAGCCGGAAGCTGTCATCAAGTAGACTTTTTCTCTTTGATCACTGTTGTTCTTATAATTGAATCTATCTTCCCTTTAATTGAAGAGCGCCTTCCCTTTGATTTCAATTACTTTATTTTAGTATCTAATTCTTACTATTATTCAGCACAAGTACATTTTTATATGTCCTCTTGTTAGAATTCTCACAATGCGTCCAGTCAATAGAATATCAGATTGATCTTCCCGGGCAATATTGATAAAACTGCACAACTCCTAATCGACTTGGTACGTGAAAGAATAGAAGAATTGCCAGTAAAATGATTGCAATCAACGTGATTCGTCCAGAGATATCAACAATGCCGTTTCTGTTCTCAGTTGTTAGCTGAGATGAACTTGAATTCAATCTTATAGAATGTATAGCGTCATTGGTTTTTAAGGTCGAAGAGGTCAACAAGGTTTGGCTTGAAATCGACATTTTACAGTTAGTAGAAGTAGTAATATCATTAATATTTAAAGTCGCAAAGGTCAACGGTGTTTGACTTGAATTCGATTTTTTAATGCCGCTATCATTAGTAGTCGATATCAAAGAGGTCAACGGACATTGGTTTGAATTCGACATTACATAATTATCATCAATTTTTAGGGTCGAAGCGCTTAATGGTATTTGACTTGAATTCGGCTTTTTAAGATCGCTAGAAGGTATAACACCATTGTACGTAGAGGTCAACAGTGTTTGGTTTGATTTTGACGATATACAACCGCTAGAAGTAACAGTGTTATTGGTTTCAGACGTCATATTCGTTGGAAGTATTTGGTTTGAAAACAATCTATTACATCCAAGAGAAGAATTAGCGGAATTACTCTTTAAGGCTGAGTTGGTCACCGGTATTTGACTTGCAATCGGTTTCATACACGCGGTAGAAGGAACGATGACACTGGTTTTACAGATCAAAGTAGTCAACAGTGTTTGGCATGCAATAGATCTTGTGTGTCCGGTGAGTGAATTAGCAGCATTAATTTTGAAGGTCGAGGTGGTGGTCACCGGTATTTGGCTTGCAATTAACTTCATACATTCGGTAGAAGTAATTTCGATATTGGATTTGCAAGTTAAAGTGGTCAACAATGTTTGGCACGTGATAGATCTTATACGCCCGGTAGAAATATCATCATTACGTTTAAAGATCGGGATGACCACTGGTATTTGGCTTGTAACCGATCTAATGCATTTTTTAGAAGGAATGCCGGTGTTGATTTTGCAAGTTAAAGTTGTCAACAAAGTTTGGCATGCGATAGATCTTATACGGCCAGTGAAAGAATTGGCACAATGACCTTTAAAAGTTGGGGTGGTCAACAGTATTTGGTTTGTAAGCGATTTCATACATCCGATAGAAGTAATTTCAGCATTGGTTTTGCAAGTCAAAGTGGTCACCAGTGTTTGGCATGCGATGGACCTATGTCCGATAGAAGGAATAACGGTACTGCTTTGAAAGGTCGAAGGGGCCCTCATCAGTGGGTTTGAATTCGACCTCATACGTTTCGTCGAAGGAATAACAGTATTGGTTTTGAATGTCGGAGCAATAAGTTGTGTTCGGTTTACAATGGAATTGCGTCCAGCAGAAGGACTAACTGCATTAGTCTTGGAAGTCGAATGTGTCAGCGATATTTGATTTTTAATCGATTTCCTGCTAGAAGAGATAATATCATTTTTTTTGACGGTCGATGCGGTCGTCGTTGATGGGCTTGAATTCGACCTCATACGTCCAGTAGATGGATTAATGACATTGGTTTTGAATGTCGAACCCTTCAGCATTGATGAGTTTGAATTCGAAATCATCAATCTGGTTGAAGAAATTGTAGCATTCGTGTTAAAGTTCGTAGGCGTCCTCAATGAAGGGTTTGAAGTCGACCTTATACGCCCATTAGCAGGAACAGCTGCATTGATTTTAAAAGCCGAAGGGAGCATCGGCATTTGCTTTGCAATTGATCTTATATGTCCAGTAGCAGGAATAGATGCATTGGTTTTGAAAGGCAACTTCATACTTCCTGTACACGAAATATTAGCATTGGTCTTGCATGATGAAGTGGATCTCAGTATAACTTGTTTTACCATGGGTTTCATGTATGTGTTTGGAGAAAAATCTGCATTTTTGAAGGCCGAAGGAAGCAACGGTATTTGCTTTGCAATCGACCTTATATATCTGGTAGCAGGAATAGATGGATCGGTTTTGATGGTCGAAGATGTCAACTGTATTTGATTCGCAATCGACTTCATATGTCTGGTAGGCGAAATACTAGCATTAGTTTTGCGCGTCGAAGCTGTGCTCAATGAAGGGTTTGAATTCGACCTAATATGTCGGGTAGAAGGAATAATAGGATTGGTTTTGCTGATTGAATTCTTCACCAATAATGGGTTTGAATTCGGCTTCATGCAACCGATAGAAATAGTAAAATTATTTTTGAAGGTTGAAGTGTTCATCGGTGAAGGGTTTGAATTCGACCTTGCATGTCTACTAGAAGGAATAACAGGATTGGTTTTGTCGGTTGAATTCTTCACCATTAATAAGTTTGAATTCAATTTCCTACAACCGATAGAAGAAATAGAATTATTTTTGAATGTTGAAGTGTTCATCGGTGAAGGGCTTGCATTTGATCTTCTACGTATCCTAAAAGGAATAACTAAATTGTTTTCGCCGATTGAATTCTTTGCCAACGTTGAGTTTGGATTCGACCGTATATATCCGGTAGAGGAAATAGCAGTATCATTTTTAATGGTTGAAGTGATCCTCAGTGAAGGGGTTGAATTCGACCTTGCATGTCTGCTAGAAGAAATAGCGGGTTTGGTTTTGTCGATTGCATTTTTCACCAGAAATAAGTTTGAATTCGACCTTATACGTTCAGTGGAAGAAATCGCAGTATTACTTTTGATGGTTGAAGTGATTCTCAGTGAAGGGTTTGAATTTGATCTTATATGTCTACTAGACGGAACAACGGGTTTGGTTTTGTTGTTAGAATTCTTTAGCAGTGATGGGTTCGAATTCGACCTCATACGCACAAGGAAAGGAACAGAGGCATTATTTTTAAAGTTCGAAGTGGCCCTTAATAGAGGATATGAATTCGACATTCTTTGTCCGATAGAAGATATATTAGAATTGGTTTTAAAGGCCGAAGTTTTCAGCCCTTTTTGGTTCGGCTTTATAATATCGGAATGTATATAATATCGTTGCTTCACCAATCATCAACAGACGGCGTATCTTTCCGTGACGTCATAAAAGATCTATATATATATTAATCTAGAATAAATGGTTAGCGTTTTTCTGTAATCAAAATATGACGTCATAAAATTAAATACCATCATTTGATTTCATATATCTTCCAGACAAGAGTTCGCTTCTTGAAGTGTAGCATCTATTCTGATACTACACTTCGCCTGCTCTGTCCTCGATCAGCGGAGGAGAAATCCTTCTAGACTGAGGCAATTTTAATTCTTGTTCCTATCCAAAGTGCCCCTTTTTGGGGAGCTGGATTTTCCTCACATTAAAATCCAACCTTGTGTTTAACTCTGCCGAAGTTAGTGGTCATTGGTGAACATGGAAAGAGTCACGGATGCCATTGCAGCAATGCAGCGGAAGTCGGCCATGATTGATTCAAATCCAACGTACTAATTAAAAATAGGCAAGCAGTTAATTGCAATCATGGTGCAAGCAATTTTCAATACAAACGGCGAATCTCGAAGTAGTTTCGGCTATTTTCGAGTTTGAACGAAGACAACACGAATAGAAAGATTTGTTTTGTTTTTGTTTGGAAAGAATTAATTGAGCAAAACTTGTTTTTTCTTGCTTGTCCAGAAGAGGGCAAATAATTTGTAAATAGATTAATTTGGGGGGGGGGGGTAGGGGGAGTATTTTAATTATGATTTAGAAAGAAATTTTTTGTCCAATTGTTTTATGTTGATTTTTATTTTTTAATTTATGGTGCTTCTACAATTATCGACCTGCGATTTCCACGAAGTTTGCTGGGGCTGGTTCGGCAGCCGACGGCAATAACCAGAAAAGGTCAGCTGAGCGTTTCCCAATTTTTAACGAACGTGCTGTCTGTTTTTAGCTAATCCGAATCTACGAAGGCTACGTTTTTATAAACTCGAAGAAATAAACAATAAATTTTAATCGCGCAAGTTAAAATTAGGGTTAGATACATGTTTGTAATTTTATTTATTGTATATCCATGTTTTTCCTGTTTATTATTATACAGTAGAATCCCAGGATACGGCATTAATCCGTTCCGGGTTTGGATCGTAAGGCAAAATTTATACAGTACATATTTAAAATTAATAACAAAATACAGTACAGTATATAATACACATGTATATAATCAAATAACATTATAAATAACACCACAAGGTGGGGCAAATACCAAAACCAGGGTCCGGAAAAACATCGAATTCCACATTGTAACCTGATAAAACCGTATCCTAGGGCCACCGTATGCAGGGGTTCTGTAATTTTCTCGTAGTGGTTTAACGTTTTGTGACCGGTCGTTTCCGGTTATTCTCGTCAGTGGCCGAGCAGCCCGAGCACACCTGAGAAACCTTGTGGAAACCGTGGAAATTTATTTAACGTAAAGTGTGTGCATGTTTTCCTTATTTTCAAAGTTTTAAGTCTGTTCATTTAGATTTATAAAAGGAAGTTTGTGGTGTAGTCCCTGGCTTTGGTAGTGGTCATTTTTGATGACGATAGTGTCTTTATGCAGCCAACAACGAATATAAGTTCAGTGTAAATGTTATGTTTTAGTGAGGTATTGAAGGATATATACGGGTATGCAATGCATACCGTATGCATATAAAAATAGGGTACTCTTGCATAATTTAACCCGAATTCTCGTGAATTGCCGTCAAGCATGGATCGGGCGAGACCGTCAGTTATCGGTGTTAGCCAAGCGTCATAACAGACACAGACTAATAAAAAAAAAAAAACTACCTTGAAAAATGAAAATATGTTTATTTCATTTTAGTATTTTTTTTTTTTCAAAAATATTTATCAACAGAAAGTTTGTTTGTTTTTTTTTCTCCAAGAAAAATTTTTTTAACCGTATAATTGTTAGGTGTAAGTACAATTTTTTTTTGTTTTGTTTTTCGTAACCGTATTTTTTTCGGTGCTAATGCACTTACTGATCCGCACTATATTTTTTTAAATCGTATTTCCAAGTTAAATTAAAGTTGGTACTCATGCACTTATTGATCCGCGTTATAATTTAAAAAGCCATTCTTAACATGGGGAGGGGAGGGTGTTTTGTACCTATTCTGTACTTTAACCTTACAATTGAATAAAAAAAATCATAACTTTATCTAAACTTGGAAATACGATTTAAAAAAAATAGCGCGGATCAAGTGCTTTAGTGAGAAACCGATTGTAAGAATACGTGAAAAAAAAAAAAATGGAATTCGACCTCCTATTTTTACAAGCTTATAACTACTTGAAAAATGTAATTCAAACCCTAATTTTTTTTTTCAATTAAAGGAGCAAAGACCAAAATTAAAAAAAAAATAACAGGTTTAATAGCAAATTACGCAATATTTGTTGTTGTTTTTTTAATCGGCTTTCTTTTAAAAAAGATTTGAAGAAATTCAACGAAATTTTTCTTCCTTCGAGTATAAAAAAATTGATATAAAGTCTAAAAAAATCACTTACCTAAAAGCCAAAACAATTCCATGTGTAGTTTCATTCTTCATTGTTAAGAATTCATCCATATTTATATTTTAAAAATAATTTTTTAAACGACTATTTGAAAAACGCGCGGTCATGGAAGCAACCGGAAGTAATCTTTCTCATTGTTTTGAACTACGGATAAACAAAAGGACATAAAAACCAAGCGTTCGCGTTAGGCGTGTAGCCTTGTGTCTGGAGAAATATGTGTTCCCATAGTTTAAAAATAGTCAAGATTTACCCATAAGATTATTCCTTTAAAAAAAAAAAATTAAAAAAAAAAAAATTAAATAAAAAATTAAAAAAAAACACTCCAGGATTTTTCTCTTTTCTCAAAGAAATACATAAATTTTTGATTTATTATATTTTCATTCTTTTTTGTCGAGTGGAATTTTTTAAATATCTAAAAAAAAAAAAAAAAAAAAAAAAAAAAAATATTGAATGAAATAGAAAATTGTTATCGTCCATTACTTACTGGACAATATAAGCAGAACATAAGCTTCCAATGTAAAGTAAACATTTGTGTTTGTTGCACCTCATTTTTGGGGGACAGCAGTTTGACAATATGCGATTGTCTGCATCGATGTTTTCATTTCTTTTTCTAACATGTATAGATTTTCTTACCTGTCATTTTTCTGTTTGGCGAGTTCGAAAATATATTTGTCAGTTTTTCTTTTTGTTTAGTCGCTTTCTTCCAATTCGAATGTCCTCTGCTTCCATTTAGATAACACTTTTTCATTGGCTAATCAAACTCCAAAATTCAATTAAAAATAAGTAACTAATTAGAAAATAAATCTCGCCCGATCCATGCTTGACGGGAATTCACGAGAATTCGGGTCAAATTATGTAAGAGTACCAAAAATATAAATAAATGAAACATTAAATAATGAAAAAGTCACCAGTTCACCTAAAAACTGGAACAGAGTTTTGTAAATAAAATTGGGGGGAAAAAAAATTTATAACAAAATATTTTTATACAAGAGATAATATAAAAGTTATTTTCAGTCTTTTATACAAACACGTATTTGGTAAAGTACGGCATTATCAATAAATAAAAACATCTATATATATATATATATATATATATATATATATATATATATATATAGATGTTTTTATTTGTTTTTGTTTTTGTTAGCGATACTTTCTTGAATGAATTCAGCCACTCTGACGAGTCGTAGACGACGAAACATGTATCAGTGGATAATTATATTTTAAAAATAATATATATATATATATATATATATATATATATATATATATATATAATTCAAACACGGTAGTATATATATGTCATTCAAACACTATCGTGTTTGAATATATGGTTAAGTGGCAGTTTTAAAATTTAGAACTGCTTTAAAGCTTCACCGCTCATTCATTTTTCGACCAAATTTCAAACAATTATTACAGTTTATAGATCACCTTCTCAGCTACATTGTGAAATTTTCGCTCAGTAAAACAAAAGTTGTGATGATTTTTCTGGTGTGCAAAATCGTAAAAATATGTAAGGAGGTGAGCGACGCTTTTTATGACTGGTTATTATAGCAACCACGGCGCTTCAGCGACTACTGTTGCTACTAATTCACTGCTATCTCGAAAAGAGAAGTAACAATTGAAACAGAGAATGAAAGTATGAAAGGAAAATAATTGGGGGTATTTTATTGAAAGCAGACGAGTGCTGTAAATTATTACATATGTGTTTATGGGGCAAAAAGTAAGACTGAAATTAAACAATGAACAAGTGATTTTATTGAAAGCATGAAAACATCATGAATTACAATAGAAAAATGTGGGCATAAAAAGTAATATGGTTAAGCTTAAACATGGAAAAGTAAAGGACTAGTTTTTAAAACTGGGCAAGAAAAGGACTAGAGATTTGGTGGGTTATTAAATTGATTTGCTTTGCTATAAAAAACACAAAAAACAAAAACCAGATGCAAATATAGCAGGACCTGTGGAAATTCCACAGGGGACTCATTCATATGTAATATATTGACGTTGATATCCATGGCGTAAACAGAGATGCTCTGATATTATTGGAACTCTTGTTAAAACTGCAAAAGTATTTATCTAAGCTAGCAGGGACGCCCGGCGTAGCCAGGTTGTAAAGTACACTTAAATATATTTTAATTCTTGCAGATTTCGTATATATCATTATAGAGTTAATGTTCTATCGATTTTTATATATCATAAAGTTGCGATTTAAAAAAAAAATATCCATATGACTTTGGTGCATCTTCTTGAGTTGCTTCAGTTATAATCGAAACCGAAACCAAAATTTATGAAGAATTCTTGATAAAATTATTTATAAAAATAAATGGATCACTGGAGTTCTATCAGCTATAATTGAAATCAAAACTAAAACTTATGAAGAATTCTTGGTAAAATCATTTATAAAAAATAGATGACTTAATTGCCATCACCTATAATTTAAACCGAAACCAAAACTTATGAAGAATTCTTGGTAAAATTATTTATTATAAGAAATGGGAATCCATAATTAAACAATAATCATTCGGGTGTAATCGTGACACAGAAAATAGATAACACACACGCTATCGTATTAATATATAGTATTGTTAAAAGTCATAAAAACCACGCTCCTTTCCTACTAATAACCCTAAGTCTGGGTGGCAATACAAAAATATAGCAATTACATGTGATTTTATGATTTTTATGAATGGGTTTTCAAATATGCTTGGAATAACAATTGCCATAGCCGCGAAGGATTTCCTTGTGTCCAAAGAGATCCCATCAAACTATTTCAAAAGCTGATGGCAGACACTCCAATGTACAGCTGGCACCAACGAAATTTACCCCCCTCTCAGAGCATTTTAAACATTTTAATAATCATATGAACTCCCTCGGATGAGGGCACATAGATATTTTAGCGAATAGATACAAAACGATTACAAAGGCAATAGGCAAGTTATCTCTTAATAAATGACGAATAAATAAAATAAATTAAACTCTGCTAATCAATGTTAAATCGGTAAATGAGATTTATTATCCATTCTGGAGCCCTTCCCAGTCTTATGTTGTAAAGGAACAGCTTCTAATTAAAAAAAATCTGTGCGTGTTTCATTTTTTTATTTTAACATTTAAAAATTTTAAAGAATCGGCTTGGAATCGGAAATAAGACTATAATTTTCCCGATTCCAATACCCCAAAAAGTTCTGATTTTTCTGATTCCTGATTCCGATTCTGAATAATCGTCCTAACACTAATATATATATATATATATATATATATATATATATATATATATATATATATATATATATATATATTAATATATAATATATATATATATATATATTAATATATAATAATATATACATTTCCTATATATATATATATATATATATATATATATATATATATATATATATATATATATAAAGCTGAATGTGTGTGTGTGTATGTGGGTCTGGTCACGAATAGGCTTCTATATGGTTGACTATTATAGAAAACTGATCACATATAATGATAGAAGATGTATCGAGACACAGGAATGGGTATGTTTGATCTGGCATAATGATGGTTCATTAAAATTGTGGGATCTGCGTTCGCGCCTGGCCCCAAAGTATGGACATAAAAAATTTTAAAATGAAAAAAAAAAAAAAAACGTTTACAAGTGTTTTTGATATAGATGTACATAATAATACTTTGATAAGTATGTTTTGACTTAAATAGGGATGGTATAATAAAATTGTGGGGTCTGCGTTCGCGCATGGCCACCATAGAATTGTAATAGGCACAAACTTTAATAAAGACTTTTCATATCTATCTGCGTAAGTATATTTTGATAATTATCTATTTTATTTTTACTTTCATCATATTTTGCTTTGGTTTTGATACCCCCAAGTTCGAAGCTATCTCTTTACAACCCTTCCTTTTCATAACCTATCTTACTTTCATAAATCAGAGTCCATTTTCTGTAGGCTGTTTTCGAACCCAGTCAATGACGGGTACTTTTGCTAGTATATATATATATATATATATATATATATATATATATATATATATATATATATGTTGCCTACATAAACCCGAAGTTAAGCAACGATGAGGCTGGCCAGTACGATATGGGTGACCATTTTGGGAATGCTAGGCGCCGTACGTTTTGAGACAACACCTACATCTAGTATTACGCTTGGTCATCTTGACCTTGTCTTGCTATCAAGTGTTCCTGGACGATATAGAGTATGGTAGATGCACGTTCCTACACTTTTAACTAAGTCAAGCACAAGTCACAACACCACCAGCGGCAGGCATGGACGTAATTTTGGAAAAGGGGGAGGTAACAAATGTTTGTAAATAAAGAACAACTGGTTTTTAGGCCGTTTGGTCTTCCGTAGATGAAAAAGATAATACGTAACAACAAATTACCGAGAGAAATTATTTTGATTAGCAAAATGCGCAGTTATTTATCGATTTTTTTCTTTTTTGGTGTTGATTCTTCAAAGCATTTCCTATATAATAGTATAATGACAATATTGGACTCACTAAAAGAAAATTATTAAATTATTTTTCAAAGATTTGAAAGTATTTTTTTTTTGTAAAAATAATTCATATATATATATATATATATATATATATATATATATATATATATATATATATATATATATATATATATATATATATATATATATATATTTACTAATCTAAAATAATTATTAAGATATTAAACGAATTTCACACTTCAAAACACAAAAGATGAAAAATAAAAAAAATTCAAAATTTAAATTTTTAACCTTAAAATCTGATACGTGCAAAAGTGTTTTTGTTTGTTTGTTTTATTTACAATCCTCACCCCTCCCACAATACAATATATTTTGTTCAGTTTCGGCTGATTATTTTAAGCATGTTTGTACCCACAAATAAAGAGAGGGATTGTAGGCAAAGAATGTATATATGTAAATATCGATTATGAAAAAAAAGAACACCACTATAAAGTTCGTTCTTTACTTAATAATCAGTGAAAATTTCGTATTGATCGGATAATTACCTGATTTTTGGTAGATTTTTAAAGAGAGACTCCGTCCAAAAATACTTACTCCCTCTTTTCGTTTTGGCCGTGAATAATAATAATAATAATAATAATAATAATAATAATAATAATAATAATAATAATAATAATAATAATAACAATAACAACAACAACACAAACAACAACAACAACAACAACAACAACAACAATAATAATGACCATAATTTGTAGAACTTGCGTCTTCAAAGTTGGAAATGATTTTCACAAGAATCCAATGCTACGAAAACTCCAGCCCAGTTGACGGTCCTTAAGCGAAATTTGAAACCCCCTCGGAGCAAGTGGCCAGCCTTTGCATTTAAATTAGTTTTATAACAACAAAAGCCTTAGCAAACCTACTTTCCGAGTTGAAATAGCTCAGGCGATATGCAGACTTTGTTCACATCGTATCTTTTTTCCGAACACACCCACAGTAACAACAAAAACTCTACAAGGATTAGGAAAAGATTTCGAATATTTTAAAATGACTGTTTATTTTTTTTTTTAGCATAGATTTATCGTTTTCTTTTACGTTTTTTTTTTATTATTGTTTGCTCATGTCGGAATTTTGGGGTTGTTATCAAAATTCGACTTTGTTGGGAAACAAGTTCAAAAAAAAAAAAAAGGAGAAAAAGGAAAATAGCAATGCAACAACAAAGAAAAAAGAAAGAAAGAACAAATGTAAAACCCTGAATAAAAGTTTTAAAAGTCAAAGTTTATTTGGGAAAAGTGAGTGGCGGATTGTTTTTTGCATCCTAAAAAGCAATGGTAAAAATTACCATATTAACAAAATCATGAAAAAATAATATAAAGAACAAACATTCAAATTACCATTAAAAGAAATAATACCAAAAAGAAAAACTACAACTTTATCTCAAAATTATAATTCCCAAAAGGAGGGGGGGGCGTTCTCGTTTCCCTTAAAAATAAAAGAAAAACTTACTTGAAAAAGGTCTGAAAATGAAAAAAAAAACTTGAAAGATTTCTCTAAGTTCTTTAAAAGTTGTTTTCTTCTCTGCCCTTTCTTTAAGACTAACGAAACCTTCAAAAGACTAAAAGTTGGACCCTCTCTCTCTCTCTCAACCCAAGAATAGAGTCCGAATTGAAATTCCTTTTCTATGAAAAGGTTGTCAGACTTCTTCTTCAGTAAACTTTTTCTCGAAAGAAGAATAAAAAAATAAATTAATGTTGACGAGTGACTATGTCAAAGGCTTGAAAAAGGGAGAAATAAAAAATGTTGACAGGCATAGTTAACGCTTTCTCTTTTTCAATTAAAGGTGTATTTCAGAATACTTCAATTTCAAACCGTTTCAATAAGAGCTCTCTACCCTTAATAAAGTGGTTTAATAAATTTACGTCGTATGGTCTCCGATACGACGGAATCCTGGAAAACGAGTCTTGCTCTCAAGAAACCCGACCTGGAATTAATTTGAATGACCCGCAAAAAAGGGGGGGGGGTGCAGGAACTGTTTAACGGCAGCCAATCACTAACAAGCTTCTTCCACTTTTCAGAGATCTGCATACAGCAACTATCCCGCGAGCGAATGGGAGAGAGAGACAGAAAGGACGAGAGAGAAATGTGCGCCAGGATTTAAATGACAAAAAAGGAGAGAGAGAGAGAGAGAGAGAGAGAGAGAGAGAGAGAGAGAGAGAGAGAGAGACGCACACACACATAATCGCCCCCAGAAAGGCCCTTTAGCTCATACACCCGCTAGACGAAACAGGGTCAAGAGACAAGGGAAGGGGTAACATGAATGCCACAGGCTGACCAAAACTGCTGACTTCCCACCTCCCTTTTGCACTGCTGAAGACGACTATGCCGATAAAAAAATAAAATACCAACACTGACGAGGAGTAGTCACACAAGCCATTATCAAAGTTTTCTCTTCGAATACAGCCTATGGTGTTCCCTGGAGTCTGAGTGACAACAAGTCTCCTCAAATTTCCATAAGTCTGAGTGACAACAAGTCTCCTCAAATTTCGATAACTTTTGCAAATAAATTTGCGTTATCGCAGTAACCGTTTACCATTTATTTCACTTGGCAGCGGTCATTGGTTTTCACTGTAATTTGGGTGGCAATAAACTTTCTCAAGGTCCCAGTACCTTTTGCACTCATCTAGTGGATCTCTGCTTAGTGCTTTCTCTCCTAAGACTTTCCATCCAAATTATTATTATTATTGGTTCACAAGGAGCTTCCACACAGATCATCAAAGGTCTCTCCTTGAAAACAGCCTGTGGTGTTCCCTGGAAGCTGAGTGACAACAAGTCTCCCCAGATTACCAGTACTCTCCACTTCTTTTGATAACATTTGCAAATAAATGTGCATTATCACAACAGCAGCTTGTCATTGATTTCTCATTGGCGGCGACTATTGGTCTTCACTGGAATTTGAGTGGCAATAAGCCTCCCCAAGGAATACAGTTCGTTCGCTCCCGGATGATTATTATTATTATTATTATTATTATTATTATTATTATTATTATTATTATTATTATTTACTCACTAGGAGTATTCACACAAGCCATCATCGAAAGTTGCTCTTTGAGAACAACTTATGGTGCTCCCTAGAGTCTGAGTGACAACAAGTCTCTCCAGATTGCCAGTACTCTCCACCACTTTTGATAACCTTTGCAACAGCCGCTTACTATTGATTTCTCGTTGACGGCGACCATTGGTCTTCCTTGAAATTTATATGGCAATAAATCTCCCCAAAGTCTCAGTCCTCTTTGCACCCACCCAGTGGAGGTTTGCTATGGTGCCCGTTTATGGTGACACTCACAAAAAAAAAAAAAAAATTGGGGGTCGGTATTTTTTTTTCAATTATACATGTGATGTTCCTTTGTGTTTTGTATCTGTAGCCGTTTCTGCATATTCAGTTTGTGTGTAGTTTATATGTGGTGTTGGTCTCCACATTCAAGGGTTTTCCTTAATATTTCTGCAGTTTTTATTATTGAAATTCGTTGTATGTTCTCTGACATCCCTCGGATTTTAATCTCTCCCATTCTTTTTTCAATTTCTCATTCTTCTTCTTATTATTATTATTTTCTTTTTACTATCCAGGAGTTTTCAAACAGGCCATCATCAGAGATTATTCACTGACAAGAACCGGTGGTGTACCCCAGAATCTGGGTAACAAGTCCCCCAGATTTCCTGTACTCTTCATCTCTTCCGATAACCATAGCAAATTATTTTGCTTTATGGCAACAGCCGCTTACCACTGGCAACAACCATTGGTATTCAATGGAATTTGGGTGGCAATAATCCTCCCTAGGGTCCCAACTCTCTTTTCACTTATTCAGTGGAGGTCTGTTTAGTGTTATCTCTCTTCAGTCTTTTCATCCTCATTGACCCTTCATGATTTCCAGTTGATGCCATCACCACAATTTTTGGGGAGGAGGGCGTAGTCTTCATAGAATTTTGCAGTTTCGGTTATCTTGGTTCCATGCGGTGTTCCTTTCTACAGTTTCCATGTGACTGGTTACTGTTTGTACTTTATGTCAGTTAGTTTCTGCATTCGAAGATTTTCCTTAAGATTTCAGCTGTTTTTAGTATTACCATCTGCTGCATAGTCACAGTCTTCCCTTTGATTCCAATTTCAACTCGCTTTTTTCCCAAGTTCTCTGGAGCTGTTTCTAGTAGTGTTGGGACGATTAATCGGAATCAGAAAAAAATCAAAACTTTTGGGAGTATCAGAATCAGTATCTGAATCTGAAAAAAAATTGCCTATTTTCGATGCCAAAAACGATTCTTTTAATTACCTTATTTTTTTTAATTTGATTTTGTTTAAAATAAAATCTTCCACTGCTGGTAGTAGTAATAAAATAATAAATATTTATTTATTTTAAACTACTAGTAAAGCTAAAAGCTACAGATCACCCTCGCTATAAGTGTGTTTTTACGCTTGGGAATATATCTGCACATTTAACATGTTTTTAATTGTATTGCAATTGGGAAAATATTCTATTCACTAGTTTCTAGTACTCCTACAATTATTGGTACTAGCGGGACCTGTGGAAATTCCACAGGGGACTCATTCATATGTAATATATTGATGTTGGAAATCTGTGGATGTTCAGTGTAAATGGAGAGGCCCTGATATTATTGTAGCAAAACTTCAAAAGTATTTATCTAAGCTAGCAGGGACACTCAATATAGCCCGGTCATAAAATACGCATAAATATGATATTTTATTGTATGCAGATTTCGCATATATACTCTATATATCGAGTCAATTTTCTATCGATTCTTATATATTATAAAGTTGTGATTTAAAAAATATATCTATATGATTTGAGTGCATCAGCTTGAAACGAAACCAAATCTTATATATATATATATATATATATATATATATATATATATTCTTCATAACTTGAGCTCCTTCAGATATAATCGAAACCGAAACCAAAACTTATGAAGAATTCTTGATAAAATTATTTATAAAATAATAGATGACTCCAGTGCCATCAGTTATAATCGAAACCGAAACCAAAACTTATGAAGAATTCTTGATAAAATCATTTATTACAAGAAATGAAAGTACATAACAATTAAACGACCCGGAAGGATGGAATACTGTTGCCACATCTGGGCAGGAGCTGCTAGAAAGGACTTGGCCTGCCTTGATAGAGTTCAAAATAGACTTCGTAGCCTCGTAGGAGATGTCCTTTTCTCTTCCTTGCAACCTCTATCTCACAGAAGAGATGTTGCGAGTTTGTCTCTGATGTATCGTTATTTTCATGGAAAGTGTTCAACTGAGCTTCAATCTATGGTCCCCCCTCGCAAAACTTTCACAAGAAACACTCGTCTAGCTGTAAACACTATCAATAATTTCCCCCACTCTTTATCTGTGCCTAAACCTAAACGTAGATTCCATGAACAAAGCTTTTTTATTAGAACTGCACGCCTGTGGAATTGTCTTCCGTTTTCCTGCTTTCCGGCTGACTACAATATGGTTGTCTTCAAGTCTAACGTAAATAAGTTCTTGATGAGCCGTTCCATATAAGTTATCAAATTTAACAAATTTTCATTACTAATGATTATTATATTGTCCAATTTCTACTGTACACTCTTTAACCCTTATCCTTGAGTGGCCTCTTTGCTTTGATAATGAGTTGATACCTATGAAAAAAAAAAAAAAAGAAAAAGTCCAATGTGAACAAGTTCTAATTGAATCGTCCCCCTAAGTAATCCAAGTTTCAAAATTCCCACTGTTTACTATGCTAAAATCACAATGACTAATGTATACCTATTAACCCTTATCCTCGAGTAGCCTCTGGGCCTTGATAAGTGGTGACACCCTTGTAAAAAAAAAAATGTAAGCATGACACAGAAAATAACACACACACACATACTATTGTATTAATACATAGATGTTAATATCAACAAACCTAATACACTTATATATGGAAAAAATAAAACAATAAAATTACAAATTAATAATACTCAATATTCATTTACTTATATATTAATATATAGATTATATTGATTTTCTCCATGTTCTACATTCCTTTTAGTTCTCTGACAAACTCCGTGTATTTGCTTCAATTGTTCATCTGTTTGGCCTTCAAAATTGTATCTGCTTGTACCTCCATGTCCCAAATGGTTTCATTTTCCAGTACTATCTCCGGTTGCGCTTGTATTATTTGTCTGTATATTCGCAGTGCAGTCGTTTGCGGTATCCTCAGTTTACTCCTTTCCCCATGCAGCCGTGTCTCTTCTGATATTCTGTTGGGGCTTGTTTGCTTCATTTACTCATTATGTCTTTTATCGTTTCGTTTTTACATCAATTGTTTTCATGGGTGTCATCAATGTTAGCTTTAATATAGCTCTAGTTAGTTCTAATCGTATTGTTCTGTGAAGCTGTCAGTAAAAATCATGTCTCTCTGTTCATGTGTCCTTTTCTTAGCTATGACCAAGTTTTTTTCGTGATTCTCTTCTCTTGTCATGCTTATGAATCGTCCATGTAACCCTTTCTCTTCTCACTTTCTTTTCTTATCATTTTGTTTCTGGTTTCATAGATTCCTGTTTTGACACTGTGGTGATCAAAAAAGAAATAGACAGAAACACTCAATTGCACACACACACACACACATATATATATATATATATATATATATATATATATATATATATATATACAGACATATGCCGACTATCAATGTGATGATTCTCAGTTCAATCCTTGGCTAGGGAAAGGTGCTAGTCTAGCCACACTGATGAGTTGTGATACTGTGAAAACAGTACTCTATGTGGATGACTATATATATATATATATATATATATATATATATGTATATATATATATATATATAAAGCTACCAATTTCACAAATATATACAAAACGGAAACACGTTTAGCTTCATCCACTGATTGTTGGTCAAGTCCAAACCATGAATGATTGACAGAAACTCCCGAGGATCCAGATCCAATTCTGCAAGAGTACCATTTTTTTCATTTTCGCCTTCTTTTTCACTTGTTGCAGTGGATTGCTGTACTAATATAAGAAACATGCATTTTCTCTTTTTATTAAATTTTTCCATTACACCAAATTGAGCCACTGCAACGCGTGGCAGGGTACAGCTAGTGTATATATATATATATATACTGGCAGGCCACCCAGTATTACCCGGTCGCAGAATATGCTTAAATATGATATTTTGATTAATGCAGATTTCATGTTTATTATCATATCATATTGGACGCAATATATAGTAATGATTTAAAAAGTAAAAAAAAAAATGACTCGTGCACAACCACTGAGAATCGAAATCAAAACATTTAGCTTACGATTTACTTTTTCTTTTTACATTAATGCCTGAGCTATGAAGACATGTTTGTTGCAAGACTAAAAATTAAAACATGAACCAATAGCTATGACGTTACGCGTGCATATTCATAATGCTGTCATTCGACCTTCACCTGGCAAATTCCATTTTTTAATTTTCAAACTTTTGAATCGATTTTCTCTGGCTAAAACCCAAATCTAAAGTTTTGCATGGGTTCGAATACCCTTTTTTTTCTTTTTTTTTTTTTACACGGTGGTCACCACTTATCAAGGCCCGGAAGCCACTCAGGGATAAAGGTTATTGCAAGTACATTACGTTAGTGTGGAGATTTGATGAAGTGTTTACTTAAGGGAGCAGTTCAATAGGAATTTGTTAACGTTGGACTTGAAGACATCCAAGTTGTAGTAAGGTGGGAAGCAGGCATACGGAACAGAGTTCCACAGGCGTGCAGTTCTAAGAAAGAAGCTTTGTTCATGGAATCCACGTTTTGATTTAGGCACAGATAAAGAGTGAGGGAAATTTTTCACAGTGGATTCAGCTAGACGGGTGTTTATCGTGAAAGATTGGCGAGGGGGGACCAGAGATTGGAGTTCAGACGAGCACCTGCCATGGAAATAACGATAAAACAAGGATAGGCTCGCAACGTCTCTTCTGTGGGAGAGAGGTTGAAGGGTAGAGAAAAGGGCATCCCCCACTAAGCCAAGAAGTCTATTTTGTACTCTGTCAAGGCAGGATAGGCTGTTTTTAGCAGCTCCTGCCCAGATATGGCAGCAGTATTCCATCCTTGGACGTACTTGGCTTTTATATAGATAGAGAATTGCATCAGTAGTGAGATATCTTCTGGAGCGGTAGAAGGATCTCACCATCTTTCCAGCGACCTTGGTCACAGACTTGATGTACGTGTTCCATTTCAGATCAGGAGTAAAGGTCAAACCCAGAAACTTGTCAAAACATGGGGCCTCACCCAGACGAGAGCCATCCATTCCAATTGATGCCAGATGAGGATCAGAGTGTTGATGATGTAAGGATAGGAGTTTGGTTTTAGATGCCTTAAAGGTAACCAGCCACGTCTTCCCCCGCTGAACCATGCGCTCGAGATCAGAGGAGAGAGAATCAGAGAGAACTTTGTCATTTACAGCCTTTGATGTGTTGCCATAGATGGTCGTGTCATCAGCATAGATGTCAACAAATGATTTAAGTATGTGTTTAGGGAGGTCATTGATGTAGATCAGGAAGAGAGTTGGCCCAGGATTGACCCCTGAGGGACTCCAGCATTAATACTGCAGGCCTCTGATTTTTGTCCATCGACCACTACTCTTATGAGCCTATCGGAGAGAAATGATTTAATGATTGAGAAAACATTTCCAGTTATACCGTAGCTGGAAATCTTGTGAAGTAGACCCTTATGCCATACCTTGTCAAAGGCCTTTGATATGTCAAGAGCAATTGCCCTAGAGAGGAAGCCTTTGTCAAGAGATTCACTAGTCCTGTGAGATATAACCGTCAGCACATCTGCGATAGATCTTGCAGAATGGAAACCATATTGTGTGTCACTAAGGAGGTTGTTTCTGCTGAGGTGGTTGACTATTTCTCTATTTAATATGGATTCTAGCAACTTACTCATGACTCACAGGAGACTTATTGGTCTGTACTCAGAGGGAGATGACTTATCACCTGAATTCTTAAATACAGGGCAAACTGATGAGGTCTTCCAGGGAGTCGGAAAGCACTTCTCCTTAAGGCAACGCTTAAACAGTTTCGTAAGTATGGGAGCAAGTTCTGGTTGAAGCTTTTTTAACACTATAATTGGGATGCCATCAGGGCCAGTTGCTTTACTGGAATCAAGGTTCTTGATTAGCTTGGCGACATCATGCACGGATATTTGTATGTTACCTAGCATGTTCTGTGTTATAGGAGGAAATATGGGGAGTTGATGGCCTTCTTATATATTAAATTTCATGTTTGTAGACCAAAAACTGTAGGAGTTTGGTAAGCAAAATTTTTTAAACAAATATATATACGCATACATAAATATATATAGAAAGAGGTTAACCTATAACTGATGTGTTGTCCATACCTGAATAAAAAATAAAAACTATATATAAAAATATCAATACAGACCAAAACAATTATATGCATATATAGTAAAAAAAACTCAACTTTTTCGGATGTGCATAAAAATAAGTGTCTTTTCTCAGTGAAGCGATATAATAGATAAAATTAAGTCTATAATGGAAGCCTCCATTCAGTCTTGAAAGACAGCGGATCTCCAGTAAGTGTAGCTGCGCGTGTAATTATGAGGCAAGGGTTGCGCAATCACCAACCACACCTCTCCTGAATCGGCACTGTTTGAGTTCAGTGGCAAGGAGAGGTCCAGGACGACTGGAAACAATGCCGAGATAAGCGGAGAGCAGATACAGCACCCAAAATTCCCAAATCGTCACCCATTTTAGTATTGATAAAATTCAACATTGCTTAACTTCAGTGATCTAACAGAAACCAGTGTGTCAATGTGATTATGCCGTTAAAACATATACAAAACTATATATGTATGTGGGTGTATGTGTGTGTGTGTGTGCATAGATCTCTGTGTGCATATAATTATGTATTCGATATGTATATATTGTCACATACCGATATTTTGGGCTTAATCTTGTAATTAATTTTTTTTATTTAAAACAAAGATATACATTTCCCTTCTATAACAAGATATAAAATTACTCTGAAGTGCAAACCCTTCTATTTACACAAGAAAGCGGATTAACATTCTTTGCCCAACTCTAAACACCAAAAATATGAGCCGTTAACTTTGGGACCAGTTGCTACAAAATAAAATGTAAACTAGTGATGGAACGATTCCAAGATTTTTTTTCTGATTGTGATCCAATTATCGATTCTGATTCTTTTTAAATTTCTAAATATAGATGTTTTTTTTTGGGGGGGGGAGGGTATTTTTGTGGGGTGGGATTTACTGCAAAAACCTATGTAATATGTTCATATATTTTAGCGAACGTAAAAAATACGCTTATCGAATTGATCAATAAATGTTAGTTTTAATTGTAGTTTAAAATCAATAAATGTTTATCATCTCATCATTAATGCGAACCGTGGATAATTAAGTTTTAAACAAAAACAAATGACTAAAAACAAAAAAAAAAGTATCGTTTAATAAAATTATTCCAAAATATTATCTAGTTAGGCATGAATTGAAATAGGTGAACCCACTGTCAATAATTTTCCCCACTCTTTATCTGTGCCTAAATAAAAACGTAGATTCCATGAACAAAGCTTCTTTATTAGAACAGCACGCTTGTGGAACTGTCTTCCATTTGCCTACTACAAATCAGTTGTCTTCAAGTCCAACATAAACAAATTCTTGATGAGTCGCCCCCTTAAGTAATCCAATTTACCAAATTTCCACTAATAACGATTACTATAATATTATCCCATTGACTATTGTACACTCTATAACCTTATCCTCGAGTGGCCTCCGGGCCTTGATAAGTGGTGACTACTATGTAAAAAAACAAAAAAAACAACAACAACAACAACAAAAAAGGCCAACGTGGTGACGAAAAAAAAAAAGAAAGAAAAACAATGTGACAGGTTCACACATAAATATTTTTTTGTGTTTTTTTTTAGAAAGAAGTAACCACTTATCAAGGCTCGGTGGGCACTCGAGGATTAGGGTTAAAGAGTGTACAGTAGTCAATGAGACAATATCTTAGTAATCATTAGTAATGAAAATTTGATAAATTGGATTACTTTAGGGGACGGCTCATCAAGAACTTGTTCACATTGGACTTGAAGAAGACCATATTTTTGTCAGATGGAGAGCAGAGAAATGGAAGAGAGTTTCACAGGTGTGCAATTCTAAGAAAGAAACTTTGTTCATGGAATCCGCATTTAGGTTTAGGCACAGATAAAGAGTGGGGGAAATTATTGATAGTAGCTTCAGCTAGACGAGCATTTTTCATGAAAGTTTTGCAGGGGGGGGCATAGATTGGAGCTCAGACGAGCACTTGTGATGATAATAACGATAAAGCAGAGACAGGCCCACAACGTCTCTTCTGTGGGAACGAGGTTGCAGGGAAGAGAAAAGGAGCATCCCTCACTAGGCTACGAAGTCTATTTTGAAATCTGTCAAGGCAGGATGAGACGCTTCTAGCACAAATCAAATCAAAGACAAAAAGAACAAAAATCCAAAGGAAATGACAAATAAAACGATGGATAAAACAAAACGCATTGTTTAGCTTTTCTGCTTCTTTTATCTTCATTCTGAGAACTGTTGAGACGATGAAATTTACAATTTACTCAGTATTTTCCTTCATGTTAACTATCACAGAGTGCGATTTCCTTGCATGTATGGGGGATCGTTTATTTGTTCCCAATCCGTTTATTGAGAGGATTATCATTATTATTATTTGATGCCTCCGTTCAGTCTCAAGGCAATGGATGCCCTCTGTAAGGGTAGCTGCGCATGTAATTGTGAGGTAATGGTTGCATAAGCCCAACCCAACCACACCTTTCCTGAATTGGCACTTGAGTCCAGTGGCAAAGAGAAGTGCTAGACGACTGGAAATAATGCCGAGATAAACACGGTGCAGCACTAGGAATTCCCATTTTATTACTGACCAGGTTCAACATTGCTTAACTTTGGTGAGATAGCAAGAACTGGTGTGTCAACATGAATTATGCCGTACATTATTATTATTTGTACTCACTAGAAGTTCTCACTCAGACCATCATCAGAGATTGCTCACTGGCAACAATCGGTGTTATTCCTTGGAGACTGTGTGACAACAAGTTTTACTTCTGTTGCACCCATGTACCTATTTACTATGCCTCCCCACGGGACAGAGTTAGACACCAGGGTCGTTTTTTAACGTGGAGAAAAGGTACAAAAATAAAAATTGTCTCAGTCGTGAAGGATTTCTCCTCCACCGAAAGAGAACAAGAAATAGAAGTGCAGCATCCGAAGAACAGATACTACACTTTGAGATATTAAATCTTTTATTCATGTTAAAAAAATACAGTCAAAATCAACGATGAACAAAAAACTTAGGCACATGGCCAACTCAAAAGGGGGGATTTTGGGGGTCGTTGGTCATCCTTGTCACTTCAGAACTAAACAAAGTCAAAAGTTTCTCCCAGCTAGTATCTTCTTTCACCATAATACCGCATTCACCCTTTCATATTTGGGGACGTCCTACTTAACTCCCAATTTTTTAAAACATTTTTTTATTGACGTGTAAGGCCAAGAAAAGGATGGATCAAATTCCACAATCAAGAGTTTTCCTTAAAGATTTCAGGTGTTTTCAGCATTACTGCTCGTTGCATACTCTGAGTCTTCCCTTTGATTCCGATTTCTCCTAGTTTTTTTTTCCCCCAAGTTCTAATGATCCCACAATTAATCGAATTATATTGATTTTCTTCAAGTTCAATATCTCTTTCGGTTTTCTGACAAGTTTTGCGTATTTATTTCGTTTCTCTTTCTCTTTGATCTTCACTCTATTGTCTGCTGGAACAGCAGAATCTACAATTTACCATATCTCTCCTTGTTATTATGATGACGTCCTGTCTTCTAGTTTGGATGAGTTTATCTGTTTGTACCTCCATATCCCAAAGGATTTTGTGGTTTTCGTTTTCCAGTATAGTTTCTGTTTTTTTTTTTTTACAAAGGAGTCATCACTTATCAAGGCCCGGAGACCACTCGAGGATAAGGGTTTACGAGTGTACAAAAGTCAATGTATTGTAGTAATCATTAGTAGTGGAAATTTGCTAAATTGGATTACTTAAGCGGACGACTCCTGAAGAACTTGTTTACATTGGACTTGAAGACGACCATATTGTAGTCAGTTGGAAAGCAGGAAAACGGAACAGAGTTCCACAGGCGTGCAATTCTAAAAAAGAAGCTTTGTTCATGGAATCTATGTTTAGGTTTAGGCACAAATAAAAAGCGGGGGAAATTATTGATAGTGGTTCTGCTAGATGAGTGTTTTCGTGAAAGTCAGGCAAGGGGGGGGGACCATAGATTTGGGCTCAGACGAGTACTTGTCATAAAAATAACAGTAGAGACAGACTCTCAACTTCTCTTCTGTAGGAAAAAAGTTGTAGGGGAGAGAAAAGAGTATCCCCAATTAGGCTGCAAAGTTTATTTTGAACTCTATCAAGGCAGGATAACCTGCTTCTGGTATGATGTGACAAAAGTACTCCATCCTCCGACGTACTTGGCTTTTATACAAGTAGAGAATTGCGTTAACAATGAGATATCTACAGGAGCAGTAGAACCAGTTTTCCAGCAGCCTTGGCAATGGATTTGATGTGCGTGTGCCATCTCAGAGCAAGGTCAAGGCTGCTATTTGCTCTATGAAATTGCTATTGGCAAATATAAAAAGCAAAAGCAGTCGTCATCTAGTATCAAGTTGCAAGGTTTTTTTAGGGAATGGCTACTACACAACGAGACATGATGGCGTAAGTACATACACTGGACCATCTGTAAAAAAATTAAACATCGAATGTAGCAGCAAATCCTGGGAACATCAACCTAAAAGAATAGTTGGAAATCACTTATATACCATACATTACGACCATGTAATTCCTACAGTCACCTATTTTGAAAATGCTGCTGTGAAACCTGACATAGATATATAGAATAAGTCAGAGAGAGTTGCAATCTTGGTTGAAGTGAATGTTCCTAATGATGGAGGTCTGAACAGAGCTGAAAAGGAGAAACAGACCAAATATCAAGGTCTCATGTATGATATAAAAAGAAACTGGAATCTTATGGAAATATCAATCATACTAGTTATTATAGGTGCCATAGAGCTTATGAAGAAGAACCTGAAGTCCTACCTAACTAATATTCCTGGTGAACCAAGTGCAAAAGAGATCCAAACAATTGAACTTAAGGGAACAACGAGGATACTAAAAAGTGCTCTCGGTTGGTTTCAATAAAAAGTAGGGCAATGTTGGCAGCTGGTTTGGCTGCCCCATACCCAGCGTTACAATCTTCAAAGGAAGAAAATAAAAAAAACAAAAAACAAAAAAAAAACACGACTGTTCAAAAAAGTGGTTCTAGGAGAGGAAGTTGCTGCAGAATGCCGGATTTGTGGTAAGGTTTCAGAATCAATAGGAGTTAACTTACAAATATACAGTTTCCATGATTCCATGTGATGCTTTTTGTGTTGTAGCAGTTTTTATATGTCTGGCTTACGCATGTAGCTCATGTGTGTTAGTCTCCGCATTCAAAGGTGTTCCTTAATAATTCAGCCATTTCCATTATTATCCATTGTATCTTCTCAGTTATCCCTCTGATTCCAATCTCTCTCATTCTTTTTTGAAAATATTTCGGTGTTGTTCCTAGTGCTCCTACTATTAGTGGTGTTATCTTGACTTTTTTCATCTTCCAGATCCCTTTCAGCTCTCTCGCCAGTTCTGTGTATTTGCTTTGCTTCTCTGTCTCCTTGATCTTCACTTTGTGAACTGCTGGAACGGCAAAATCTACAATCTGGCATGACTTTTCCTTTTTGTTAACTATTATGACATCTGGTCTTCTTGCTTGGATGAGTTTATCTACTTGTATATCCATGTCCCATAGGATTTTGTGGCTTTCATTTTCAAGTACTGCTGCCGGCTTGTGCTTGTACCATTTGTCTGGGTGTTCAATGTGCAGTTGTCTGCATAATTGCCAATATACTGCCTTCCTCACTTATTTAATTTTATATTCTTTTTGGACTAGTTTGCTGCATTTGCTTATTATGTGGTTTATTGTTTCATCTCTTTTTCACAGAGTCTGCATTAACTGTTTTCTTGTGTCTTTTCGATTCTTGATTTGATGTGGTTGGTTCTAATTGTATTATCTTGTGCGGCTGTCATTAGTGATTCAGTTTCCCTGTTTAGGTTTCCTTTTTATGACAAAGTTCAAGTGTTTTTGTTAGTCTTATTTTTTTTTGTCACCGTTATGAATCGTCTATGTAGCTGTTTCTCTTCCCAGTTTTCTTTTTTTATTTTGCCCTTGCCTCACTTTTTTTGTTTTGTTTGTTTTTCAGTGTCTCTTGTTGCAGTAATTATTCTTTCAGTGTTCTGAATTATTTATTTTTTTCATTCTTTTTGTGTCATTTACACAAACCAGTCCTCTTCCTCCATTTTTCCTTTTCACATAGAACCGATCAGCATCATCCTTTGGGCGTAGTGTATTGTACATAGTCATGATTTTCCTAGTTTTCTGGTCGAAATGCGTCAGTTCTTCTTTGGTCCAACCTATAAACGGTCCAGAGTATTTTACTTGTGACACTGTCCACGTGTTTATTCCTTTTATCAGGTTTCTACTAACTAGTTTAATTATGAGGAGTTTTCTTGTTCTGCTAAGACATTCCTTTCTAATTTTTCTCTTTCATTTCTGTTGCTTTGATGGTGTCTGCTTCCAGAACTCCCAAGTATTTGTAGCTATCATGTTCACCTAGTGCTCTCTTCTCTGTTTGGTTGGGTAGTACTATGCCTTCCGTTGCTTCCATTTTTTCCCATCCTCATGGTCAGAAGTGTGCACTTTTCCATTCGCATATCCTGGTTGAAGATTCTGGTTGTGTTTATTAGCGGCTCTAGTTCCTTTTTGATTTTTGCAAAGAGTTATCAATATTCATTAGGTGATTCAGACTTTCATCTGTATTAGTGAACTTGTATCCGGCTTGACATTTTCTTCATATATTTTAAGGAGCATCATGGCTTTGAAGATACCTTTGTGTATTTTAATATCAGTTATGTATTATCCATCACCTGTCAGTTCAAGTCTTCATATTCTCATTGCATTTTCAATCAAATTGATGATCTTGCTTAGTATTTTGTACATTCTCAGGCATTCTAATGTCCGTGCTTACAGGATCCTGTCGTACGCTTTCTTGTCGTCGATCCATGCCATGACTATGTTCTTTTTTCTACTTTTTACTTTCTTCAGGATTCCTTGGTTTATGTATAATAGGTCATATGTTACTCTTTTTCCTTTTGGCATCCTTTCTGTTCCTCAAGGAGTAGCCTGGAGTTATGAAGGGATTATTATTATTTACTCACTAGGAGCCGTCATCAATGATTTCTCTTTAAGAACGACCTGTGGTGTTCTCTGAAGTCTGCGTGACAACAAGTCTCTTTTCGCTTTTATTATCATTATTGGCTTGCAAGGAGCTTTCACACAAGTCATCCAAGATCTCATTGGATACATGGTGTTCTCTGGAAGCTGAGTGACAACAAGTTTCCCTAGATTTTTCAGTACTCTCCACCTCTTTCGATAACATTTGCAAATAGATTTGCATTATCGCAATGCCATTGATTTCTCATTGGCAGAGTCCATTGGTTTTTACTGGAATTTAAGTGGCAATAAGCCTCCCCAAGGTCCCAGTTCTCTTCGCACTTATACAGTGGAGGTTTGGTCAGTGCTCTCTCCTCGGTCTTTCCTTCCTTCTTGACTACGTGGCTATACGGTCTCACTCTTTTTTGGGGGGAGAGGGACAGTGATGTGGTAATGGAGGGATGAGAGTGGGGTTGGAGAACCTACAGGTATGCAGCTTTAATGTTCTTGGTTCCATGTAGCGCTTCATGTTTTATCTCTGCAGCAGTTTGTCTGGTTATTATGATTATTATTATTTCACTATTATTCGTTGGCAATATCTGTGATGTTTCCTGGAGTCTGAGTGCTCTTCTAGTGCTCTTCACTTGTCTCGATGACCAGTGCAGATAACTTCACGTTATCGTAACAGCTGCTTACCTTTGATTTATTGCTGACAATGGTTTGGGTGGTAAAAAGCATTCATAAGACTAATGTTCTTTGCATTTTTCCAGTGGTGGTTTGGTTAGTGCTCCCCCTTCTTCTTCTTCTTCTTCTTCTTCTTCTTCTCATTGTTATTGTTATTATTATTATTATTATTATTATTATTATTATTATTATTATTATTATTGCTGCTGCTGAGTCAAATATGTGACCTTCAGCATAAGAAGTAAAACGATTATTTATTTTTTGTTTTGTTTTATCTTTTTAATTTAAAAGAGAACAATTCTGTGAATATTATTTAAAACAACAACACTGATTTCTTTTTACACTTCAATCAGAGAATGTTTGTGTGTCTTTGTTGGAACCGGATATCGTCCACACCCAATTGATGAACGCCCTTTCGACCAGACAGAAAAGATAAAATAAATACAATGTTGCGTGCATACATACTTATTTACTCCTGTATTTATTTTAATTAGCTAAAAGAATGTGAATATATTAAAATAAGTGTGTGTGTGTGTGTGTGTGTGTGTGTGTGTGTGAGAGAGAGAGAGAGAGAGAGAGAGAGAGAGAGAAAGATAGAGTGAGAGAGAGAAAAAGTTAGAGAGAGAGAGAGAAAGTTAGAGAGAGAGAGAGAGAGAGACAGAGAGAGAGACAGAGACAGAGATACTAGATTGTGTCTGCTTTAATATGAAAATTCAACTCTAACAAAAGAACAAAACTACCTACATTATTCCGTCGGCAAGGCCCAGTAAATAGGAAATGTTTCAGACAACAAACTGGGAGGAAGTAGTGCCTTGCGATATAATCTCCCCAAACTACATAGATAATAGATCTTGATTCTAACCTGAAGGCAGGATTTCGTTTGTAGTGTAGTTCCTGGATATTATAGGTCCATTTTGGATGAGGATAGCTTCTTTAGATATTGCAATTTTATAAGAAAATAAAAAAGTTATTTTCAATCAGTAAATGCTCATACTATAAACCGTGTTTTGGTTAAAGAAAGTTGAGTGAATAGTTACAAGTCAAAATGTTCACAGTGTGAATAATATGTACACATTATTGCACAATAATATGCTTATGTGAGTATTTGGCAGCGTGTCATTGTGTGTTGCTTACTTTGTTTTGTTAGAACGTGCATAGATATGCACGAGTTGGCAAATGTTAATATGTGAGTCACTGAGTTTTTTTCCGATTCTTCCCCTCTGCCAAAGGCACTGTAGGTATAGATAATACGTTTTGGGGGGTCCTGTTAAAGTGCACCCGGCTTGAGAATTCTGGAGAAAACTGATTTTGTTGATCAAGTTTTATAGGATTTTTTAAAGTTCGCAATGGATTGTTAATTGACATGGTCTTGTTACTTGGTGTTGAAACAATTTTTATTGATTGAAAATATTTCGAGTTAACACGTTCCTGTGAAAACTTACTTGCTTTTGGATGTTCCGAAGAAAGAGAATTTTAACGAAGCAGAGAAAGAAAGAGTTTAGAAATTAATAATTTCCTATTATAAATTTGTCGAAATTGCGTCTGAATTTTACTCCCGTTTAAGGAAAACTTGTCACTTTTGCATCACGTTTTCGATCTGATGCAACGAAAATTATTGTCTTATTTTTTATCAATACTGTTGCTACCATTTACACAGACTTTAATATAAATTGCATGTCGAATAGGCTCTCTAATTGGTGTGTATTATTAGCATCCAATATTTATTATATATCTTTTTATATAAACTCTATAAATTTACACTTTTCTAAATCACACCCAAATAATATTTAATCTCCAAATTAATATTTTATTTTGACTAGCCATTCGTTTTGCACATTATTATTGTTGTGACCTTGAAAGGTCGATAATAAATAATAAATAAATAAATAATAAATAGTATATTTACAAGTGTGTGTCTTTTTACAGAAGTACAGAATAGTATGTTTCAGAAACACTGGTCCGAAACTGCTCCAAGACTCTCGTACATTGTATCTGGAAGAGTCCATATAGTTACGAAATCGGGTAGATCACCATCATACCATAACACCCCTCTTTTTAGCCTTATTCTGTAGGAATGTAATATTTTTTCCTTTTAGGTTTTATTGCAAGTAAGTCTGTACGCAATCTTACGTTTTCTTTTGGGTCTTTGCTGTTCAGAATGTGCTTGCGGAATTGGTATCTCAAATGTGTCGAACTCGACATCTATTAGTTCGTCCTCTGTCCTTTAATTTTCGACAACATTTGAATATCATTTATTCCTCTAGTGCATGTGTATTTGGTGAATAAACTAGGATCCCTTTAACGTATAAGTCATGTTCGCAATGCGTTTAAGATTTATTGCTTTTAAATGTCCGAAAGAAAAATTTTCTCCAAATTTGAAACGTCCCTTTGTGACATTTTTTCACGTCCTGATTTCGTATTTCGTATATCGCAGAGATTGCTTGGAACATTTGAAAAAAAAAAAAACAAAAAAAATAAACAAGTGAAGCATGCATGGTCCCCCATGAGTGCACAGTGAACGAGGTATAAAAATGACTAAGTTCAGCATTTGCGCCCCCCCTCATTTAGCCCCAAAAGTCTCCAGGAGACGTCAAATCCTAGTCAAAATGCACAAACAGTGCAGTTTTAGGCCTTAACATATGTAAATTTGAGTTCTGCACGATGCAAAAAAAAAAAAAAAAAAAGAAATGTCCAAGTTCATCATTTTCCCCCCTCCTATTTAGCCCCAAAAGTCCCCAAGGCCTTAACATATTTAAATTTGAGTTCAACACAATGCAAAACTGCTAAATAGACATACACAGAAAATTTTGGACAAATATAGTAAAATAGTTCCAAAACTGGAGTGTTTTATTACCTCTAAAAGAGCCCCTGGGGCACATCGAAGAGTTATCGCGAAGTATAGACAAACAAAATTATATAGAAATCAGTTAGTTACAACTTTTCAGGTTTTATAAAAATCCAAGACATTAAAAAAAAAAAAAGTGTCAATTTTAGTCATTTTAACCCGAAAGGCACCTCTAGGAAGGCAACTGGAGTTTTCCCGGAAAATCCGTTCTGTTACTTTTTATTCATATCATGTTTAATGTTTGTGCAAAATTAAAAAAAAAAATCCAAGGCGTAGTTATTGAGAAAAGTGCGGACAGACGAACGGATGAACGAAAAATGCCGAATTTATAGGCACACCCTTTTGTCGAACGACCAAAAAACAAATCACCGTTTATGACCACACGGTGCTTTTCTAGAGACACTATGTCACACTGAAAGAAAAAGAAAAACCAAACACAAACTAATTCGATGCCTGATGAAGACGTATTCCGTCGAAACTCAATTGATTTTATATTTTTAAATAAATAAATGTTTTATTTAAAAAGAAAAAAAAAACGTGCGTTTTATTGGCTTCATAACTTACAAATTCGGCGCAGGTTCTGATTGGCACTTATGGCGGCATTTAAAAATAAAGAAAAAAACAGAAATGTCTGTATGATGTACGTACTAGCTTCCTAACAGAAATGAAATATTCCAAAAAATGCGTAATTTGATTAAGTAGATTTTTTTAAATTATTATTCAAGCAAATCAAATTTTACAATAAAACGAGTCGTAGTGTTTTTTCAGCCATAACTGAATCCAATGAAATAAATAAAGGAAGACAACTAAAATCGAAGTGTCGAGGGTGAAAGATAAGCTCCAGGTTCAAAGCAGTTTAATAGTAAAATCGCTAAAAGTCGTAAATTTTGATTTTCTTAGTTTAAAACTACTTGATCGATTTACGTAATTTTTGGAATATGACATCTTCGTTCTGTAAAGAGTAAGTACACGGTAAAAGTTTTTCTTCATCTTTGTTTATCGATATAAGAAATCATGCACGAGGTGTGAGAATTTGTGATTTGGCTGCCATCGATTTGAACTCTAACACCTATGACGATTCGACATGACACGATCCCAAACAACGCCATGGATTCGAACCCGAACACTCCCGACGATTCAACACGATTCCAAACAACGCCATCGATTTGAACCCAAACACCCTCAACGATTCAACACGATTCCAAACCACGCCATCAATTCGAACCCGAACACCTCTGACGATTGGACACGATGCGATCCCAAACAACACCATCGATTCGAACCCGAACTGCCGACGATTCGACACATGACATGATACCAAGCAATGACATCGATTCGAATCCGAACACCTCCGGCGATTCGACACCACATGATCCTGAACAACTCCATCAATTTGAACTCGGACACCTCTGACGATTCAACACGATTCAAGACGAAATGACTCAACAAGAAACGTTACCAGAGTAACCTCAGGCGTCGGCTTTTTTTATAACTATTGGACAAACTCCTTTTCGCTGTAAGTAGGTCTGACTAAGAAATTGGCATACCATTCTTGAGCGCTTCCAGGCATGCTTGTCACAGCACCTATTTAAACAGTGTTTTGATGTTACTTAAAACACTAACCTCACTTTAAGATGATTTTGGAAAGATTATTACAATATTGTTATCTGCCTTAAATTGATCCATCGTTTCTA
>NC_136517.1:75024855-75027355 GCF_053919585.1 Euprymna scolopes | reverse complement strand
TAAAAAACTTCCAACGTTTTAGACGTATCTTTAAATCTATGTTATGAATCTTACACCCCGTACCATAAACCAAATCTAAACCTATTTTATGTACACAAACAATCTAATCACCCAAAGTCAATAATCAAATCAATAGTTCCATCTATCTCCAAAAGAATATCAAATCTATCAGCTGACAAAAATGCCTTTGACCAGGTATCGACATGCTACAATAATGCTTAAATAACAGCAACAGAATAAGCCAAAATGTTCCGAACAATACAAATTTCCTCACTAAATACACAGCCACCAGCCCAATCCCAAATCAAAAACAATTTAATAAGAAGAGAAAAGTAAGACGTAAGAATGCCATTTGGTTCAATCCTCCTTTCAGTTCCAATGTAAAAACTAACATTCCAAAAGAATTTTTCAGAATAGTGGAAAAATCTTTTAAATACCCTCATAAGTATAGTACCAAATTAAACAAAAACTCCATAAAAATTTCATACTCCACAATGCCTAATCTGGCACAGACAATAATTTCAACAAATAACAGGAAAATTAAAAAGGCGCTGGATATACCAATTGACCTAATACCTAGTAATAAATGTAACTGCCAAAAATAAAAATGAATGCCCCCTTAATAACGATTGCATACACAAAGACGTGATATACGCCTGCACAGTCACGCAATTACCAAAACATACAAACAACCAATCAAACGAGGAAAACAATGAATATAGTCGAAGCGTTCAGAACGCAAGCATACATAGGGAAACATATGGTGAGGGCTCGAATAATAATAGCAATAGAAACAACAGCCAGGCTAACGTATCCAATAATATAATTCCCAGTGAAGACCAGTTTAGTACTAACCAAAACCAAGGTTATAAATCCCCAGCCCTACCTTTGCCCAGACCCCCAATATAGGTCTCAATAGAAATGGGACCGATGAACAAATAAACAGTAATAAAACAAGGAAAACATTCACGTATATAGGAGCATCATCAAGCTTGATAAAAATAAGAATCTCAAACCACCTACATTCCTTCAGAAATGAAAGATCTCAAAACAATGATAATAATAGTACATCCTAAATTAATCAACAGTCTAGAGGACAAGAAAATTCCATATTCAATTAAATGGAGCATACTGAATAAATCTAGATCATATGCCCCAGGGGATAAGTTTTGCAATCTTTGTATATCCGAGGCAATTAACATCATAACCTTCAACAAACCCATAATAAATACCAAGAATGAGCTAGTGTCCAGATGTAAGCACAAGAAAAAATTTAAATACAGCCATCTTAAAATAAAATAACATACACTCTCTGTATAAATGATAAATAGGTAAAAACAAAGGACTAAATACACATCAGTCTTGACTCAAATCTAAACAATTACTTTGCTAATATAATAATGTTCATTTTCTAAAGATAGGTTAATCACCTTTTTTAACACATAAAATAATCTTCTACACGTAATTTGCACTCTAAGATCCGATTATAATAGTATTTCCAAAAACTTGTAGCTTCCCAATTAAAGAATTTTAAATTTCGCACCATCTACTAACCAGAAAAGGAGTAAAAATTCCCCATTGCAAGGTAATCTCCAGATCCGTACGTATAAACAAGAAAGAACTATACTCAATGATGCGTCATCCCTGTTAGCACTAGGTTAATTAAATTCTATAACCATAGCTACGCGACCCCACTTTTTTCATCTTATTAATGTTAAATTAGCAGTGTAGGGGTTAAAAACTATCTATGATAAACTTAGGTAAGTTACATACACTAATTATGTTTATAATTAATGGTGTTAAATAATGGTATACATTCTTTATATCTAAATATTTTTTTTTGTATATATGAGGGTATATCTGGGTATATATGGAACACGTATTATATGTGGGTATATATGGGCTTAGATGTAAGTATATATAGAATAAGTGAGCGTATGTGTGTATAAACTGTATGGTTGCGTGTATGTAAAAATATATATTGTATGCGTGCATGCATGTGTACGTGTGTATGTATATATATGTATATGTATATATATATGTGTGTGTGTGTGTGTGTGTGTGTGTGTATTCATGGATTTCTAAGTAACTTTGTGTATATTGGAATGCAGTTGTAGAGAATTTCCCCAGTTAAATATTATTAAATAGCATAAGGTTATGGATATTACTGATTTTATACGTTTTTCAATAAGGTATTATCATTACTTTATTACCTTTGTTTTAACTTATTTAGCATTGAACTATTACCGTACGGACCATAAAATAAAGATAAAACGTTCCATCAATAATATTAGAATTAATTTCACAATTAGCTCATAAACATTAGTATATCCTAAACTTTATGTCAATCCTCCTTTCTAAGGGAAATATAGATACATATAAAATTAATAATAATTAGCACCTCATGGGCAGTATATATAACTTGAGTTGACGGAACAAATACAATTTAAACTGACAATGAGATTTGAGATGAAACTAGGAAAAATCCGGAAAAAACGAA
>NC_136517.1:75009855-75019855 GCF_053919585.1 Euprymna scolopes | reverse complement strand
TTATAAAATCTGCAATGTTCAAAAATAATCATACCCCCTTATTTTTTCAGTATTAATCGAGTTTCTGACTGTTTGTTTTCTGTTTGATTCTTATTTTGAATGCTTTTATACAACCTTTGATTAATTTCATTTCGTTTTTTTGCATTTTTCAGAAATTAAAATGATATCAACTGAAAACCAATAAAAGAATAAAAATTATTAGAATGAGGAAGAAAAAAGAGCTTAGTAATGATCTTAGGACTAAAATTGTGAATTCACATAAGGATGGTTTAGGTTACAAGTCAATTTCCAAGAAATTTGAGGTCCCTACAGCAACAGTACAGAGCATCATCAAAAAATTCCAGAGCCACCACACAACAAACAACTTGATTGGTAGAGGAAGGAAAAGGAAACTGTCTGCTAGAGCCACCAGGAATATTGTAAGAAGTGTTAATGCAAATCCAACCACCACTAATAAGGACATTTTAGAAAATCTGGAGTCTTCTGGCATAAAAATATCAAGGCAAACATTGCAAAGGACTCTGCATGAAAATGGTCTGAAAGGAAGAAGACCAAGAAGGACTCCATTGCACACCGGAAAACACCTTGCAGCACGTCTAAAGTTTGCTAGGACCCATGTGAATTCTCCAGAGTCCGTTTTCTCAAGTATTTTGTGGACTGACGAAACAAAAATTGAATTGTTTGGCCATATGGATGCTTCTTACGTTTGAAGGAAGAAAGGAGAAGCTTACAACCCAAAGAACACCATACCCACGGTGAAACATGGTGGTGGTAGCCTAATGTTTTGGGGCTCCTTTTCGGCTAGTGGTCCAGGTAGTTTGGTCAAGATAGATGGAACCATGAAGAAGGAGCAATATTTGGAGATACTCCAGAAAAACATTAGACAGGATGCGGAGAAGCTCCATTTAGGACCAAACTGGGTCCTTCAACAGGATAATGATCCATAACATACTGCCAAAATAGTCAAGAAATGGTTTGAGGATAATCAAATTAATGTTTTTGAATGGCATAGCCAGAGTCCCGACCTGAACCCTATCGAAAACCTCTGGCACATTGAAAACTGAGGTTAAAAAGCGGAAACCTAGAAATTTGAGGGATTTGGAGAACTACTGCATTGAAGAATGGTCAAAAATCAGTGTTGATACTTGTAAAAACCTTGTTGATAAATATCCCAAACGGTTACAGGCAGTTATTAAGAATAAAGGGCATGCTATTGACTATTAGTAAGAGAGGTATGAATAATTTTGAACTAGTGCCATTATTGTTTTTCTTTGTATAATGTTTCAAACTTGCATAATTTATTTATTTGTTGAGTTTAAATTAAATGCTTATGCTTGATTTATTGTTTGAAATCCCTTTAATATTGTCTACCTTCTGGTTTGAGCAATATTCTTATAGAAATCTCAAAGATCCGAGGGGTATGAATAATATCGGGCACAAGTGTATATATATATATATATATATATATATATATATATATATATATACACAGTCCTGGTCAAAATCATAAGACCACTTAAAAAAGTAAGCGTTTACGCATAATATCGAATTTTTAATCAAGCAAATGGTTGAAACCATTGTCAAAAGGGAAAATATGATGGAAAAAAAATGAAATCTGCTTCATTCGAAACCTTAATGCTGATCTAATAATTATCTAACAAAGATTCCAAGACTCGAGTTTCGTCTTAATTTGGGTTCATCATTTGAACAGACCCGAACTCGGGATTTTAATCCCGAATCTCTCTTGTATGCGAAGCGAGTACTCTGCCAGCTGAGAAAAGCACTACCCACAAGAAAGTCCACTAGTTAATACAGGCCAAATAAACTGCGGCAAAATCCGACTATGGACTGTACCTATTCCGTCTCAAACAAATCACCTTACTTGGAGGTCCTGGATATGACCTTAAACTATATCCGATGGTGTGGCTCAAGCTTGCGGGCTTTGGGGAGTGTGGCACCACCCTTTAATTGCCATTGCTCCTAGGTCCATTCTGACCCGGAGTGGTAGTACCTGTTAGGGTACCAACTATGGATGAAATAAAAACTTGAAAATAAATAGACTTGAAATAGACATTAGAGTTGAAAAAGAAACAAATATATTCTATCAAAAAAAAATTCTTCAAAATAACTGTATTTGGCATTAAATAACCTGAAAAAGATTGATATGGCATAAAATAAAAACAATCAACCAAAAACCTTACTTGGAAATTATGAGTCCAAATCTTGGTCTGGTATAATTATTTTTTACTCAAATTACTTCCTAAAATAGACGTAAACATTTCAAATTAGAATATTAAGTAGTTTGTTTCAAGTTTATTTTTACTTATTTATTTTGTAATTTTTTCATAAATAAATGGGACACCAGGCGATGCTGAGTATTCCTGCTGATTATGAAATTCACTTGATTCTTCAAATTACAGCTAATCTGCGAAGAATATTTCTAAACTTGAAATTGTTCTCATATATCTTTTAATTGCTCTACATTTTTTGACACGCGATTTCTTCATTTTGTAATTGTGATTTTTTTTTTAGATTCATATATTTCACATGTGTTGATAGTTGGGCTTTATTGAACCGTAAACAGCTTGATTTTTACTTATTGGAAAACTGAAACTTTGAAACATGCAACGTCTTTTACAAAAAGAAAAAATGTGTCGGTAAAGTTTCGTTTTTAAAACTTTTTTTTTTTCGTTTTTTTTTTTTCTATGTTGGAATGTTATGCTTCAATGAGAATATTTAATAACTGTTTTTTATTTTTTATTTTTTTATTTTTTTTTGAATAAGAATGACGCTTTGTAGCAACAATAAATAATGACATTCATTTTACTTCTCGGAGAACACCCCCTTTGAGGCGATTTTGTCACACACTGACCAATCAGCCTACAGTGCGTATAAATTTCATCTGTCTCCTGAAGGACTACTTCACCCTCATCAGAAATCGCGAAAAGCAGCCAATAAGTTCTCTAGCATCTACCAAGAGAGATATCCGCTTCTCCTCTCTCCTGATCCGAAGCTATCTTCAGTGAAGGTATTTTCCGCCAAGAAAATTTTCGGCAGCCAAACGTTTCTTACTTTATTACTTCCCTTTAACGCTTTCTACACTTTCGCTAACATATACGCAACGGTATATGTAACTTAAATAGATATTGTTGTTGAGGTTTTGTTTTCCTTTCGTGTGACGACCGATTTAGCTGTTACCAAACTATCACAGGAGTTGTTTTAACAATCTATGCTAAGATTAGCTACCTCCTATGATTTGCGTTTAAAATAGCATTGCATGCATAAACAATTTGAATGCGATAAACGCCATTTAAAAAATTACGCAGCTATCAATACAAAATGTTAACATTTTAACTCTCGTCCGCAAATCATATTTTGCATTAAATTATACAAGAATAATTTCTTCTTGCTTTCAATTAAAATAAGAAATTAGACGAACTCCGTATTTTATAAATCCTTTTTTTCTTTTATTTCAATTAGTACAAATTAAATGTATTTCGTTGCGAACTCTTTATATATTATAATTTTCAGATTGATAAAATTATTTCCACAGTCAAACAACATCGCAGCTTAGCAGAGCCATGAAAGCCAACCAACCGAAATTTCAAAACTCAAGTTTCGCCTTCATTTAGGTTCATCAGTTGAACACACCTGGATCTCTTCCACGAGAGGTGAGTGTTCTGCCACCTGAGCAACCACACTACACAGAAGAAAGTCTATTAACCAATACAGACCAAGCAAACCGCGGCGAAATCCGACTTTGGAATGTATCTACTTCGTCTCAAACAAAGGGTGAGGTCATTAAACCACTGAGAACCTAAGCCGATATCTCACGAGTAAGAATTTTACATTCGCTATGACGATGTAATTCAACAAGCTAACCTAGTAAGCAAATTAATGCAACAATTTATAGAATGTGAAAAATGACATATTTCCAGGGTAAAAAAAACGTATTTTCTTATTCTTATTTTTCTCATAATTATAACCAACAGAGAATTAGCTTTATAGTATATTGTTACTTAGCAGTTACAAACCAGAAGATCTGTTTATTTCACATTCATAGTATTTTATCTTTATATAGTATATTTTACACGTGTTTCGGTGAACAGCGGAAGTTTATCAAACAATTCATCAGAGACAGATGTCTGTTCCTCGAAAAAAAACAGTTGGAGAAAGTTTTTTCTTCGGAATAAAAAGGGCATAGTGAAAAAGAAAAAGTTGCAAAAAAAAAAAAAAAGAAACGGAGATCTTTTAAAGTTAGCAAACACATAAGAATAAAAAATAAATAAACTCTTACTTATTATAGTATATATAGGAAGTCTTCCGAATAAAACAACTGAATCAAAGTCTATAAGGAGACGTTATTTTAAGGCGCTATATACGAGGGGCGTGCAATAAGTAATGCCCCTAACCCACTTCCAGTTGTCTGATCTAGCTGAAATTTTGCATGTGAAATGATTTATAGCTCTACGGGTTATCTGGCAAATTACAACTCTGAACTAATTGTGGTTTCTGTTTTACAGGTGTTTGAACTGAGTCAGGTGTGAAATGGAGCCTGTTGAATGTCGAGCAGTGATCCGGTTTTTGTATTTGAAAGGACGCACACCACAGGAGACTTTTGATGAAATGAAAGAAACTTATGGTGATAATGTCCCATCATATGATCTTGTAAAACGCTGACATTGTGAATTCAAACATGGTCGAAAGTCTGTGGAAACAGCTCCCAAACCTGGTCGCCCCCTTTCTGCCATTGATGAGGCATCTGTCCGTCAAGTTGAGGCTGCCATTTTGGAAGATCGGCGTATTACAATTCGCCAAATAGCCCAAGATGTCAAGATTAGTACAGGGTTTGTGGAAACTATCATTCATACCCATTTACATATGCATAAGATGTCTGCCAGATGGCTTCCCAGGTTGCTCACACCATTCCAGAAGCGAGAACGCGTCGAGTGCTCGAGGATGAATTTGGAGATGTGCCAAGAAGATGAGTCAAAGATTTTCCAAAGACTTATTACACAGGATGAAACTTGGGTCCATCACTATGATCCAGAGACCAAAGCCCAATCAATGCAATGGAAGCATTGGACTCACCACCTCCAAAGAAGGCAAAGGTGCAGCCCTCCGCTGGCAAGGTCATGCTCAGTCTTCTGGGACCAGGACGGAGTAGTGATGACAGATTACCTAGCAAAGGGTACCACAATTACAGGAGCATATTATGCTTCACTTTTGAGGAAATTAAGGGAAGCTATCAAAATCTTGAGGCGGGGCAAGATCAGCAAAGGTACTCTCCTCCTGTAGGACAACGCTCCGGTCTACAACTCAAATGTCGCCAGATCAGAAGCACGGGCGTGTGGTTATGAAATCCTTCCCCATCCTCCCTACTCTCCTGACCTTGCACCCTCTGACTTTCACCTCTTCCCAGCCATGAAGTTGTTTTTGAAAGGAAAGCGTTTCCCAGATGATGCAGCCTTGATTTCTGAAGTCACGTCGTGGTTGGAGGACCAACCTGGGGTGTTCTACAAAAACGGTCTCCAGAGCTGCATCAAACGATGGGAGAAATGCATAACTCTGGGTAGTTCCTATGTAGAGAAAGAGTAATAACTGTGCCAATTTTCGTTGCTCTACTGCTATGGGAAGTGGGTCAGGAGCATTACTTATTGCACGCCTCGTAACAATCTGAAAATTTTGTAGAATATATACTTTAAAAATATAGATTTCTTTATTATCGGAAGTATATATATATATATATATATATATATATATATATATATATATATATATATATATATATATATATATATGAAATAAGAGTTACAATTGAGTTTACAAAGATAATCTAAAATAGCAAACGTAAAATATATTATAATAAATAAATATTACATTAAAGATTTAATATTTATAAAGTAAGGACAATCCACTTAATTTGTGTTTCCTTTTTGAAAATAAAATATGTTTTTAACTCTTCTTAAAGTGTTTTAACATGTTTTATTAATTCTTTGTTCATATATATATATATATATATATATATATATATATATATATATATATATAATAAACGAATAAATGATTATATATATATATATACATATATAGTCTGTTATACAAACATTATTGGTTGCATATGCGCATACATGTTTCGCTAGAGCCCCTATTTTAAGAGACTCACCTCATCAGACCAAAGGAGGAAACTTATTGAAACAAGAATCACAGTTCAATTCGCTTTGTTTATAAATAAATATCCGGGTGTGGATTATACTGTGAAAGAAAAGGTAGGGTGTATAGTTCATGAATGTGGACAAGTAGAGGTTTTTGGAGGGAGCTATAGTAAATATAGGGAGTAGAGGTGAGGGAGGAGGAGGAGGGAAGTACGATTCGGCCTAGGTAAGCTGTCGCAGCGGAGAAGGTGTCGGTTTCATTTTAAGAAGACAGCTGTCTCTCTGTTTGCTTTGAACGGAAGTAATATTATACCCTCGTCATCGCTACTTCTCTATTTTAAGACTTTATGGTTTGTTTTTCTATTCGGTAGCATATTCTCTATCTATCTATCTATTTTATTGATACGCTCTATTTATTTAATTACTCATTTTCTTCATCCTTTTTTGTTTATTCGTTTATTTCCCTTTTTCATTTATTTATTTGCTTATTCATGTCAATATAATATAATCTACATGATCAAATTAACGATCCGTGAACAAATATACAAATTAATTTATATGATTTTAAATAATGGTGGTATCGTGGGAGTTATCTTTCACACTCTAATGTGCCCGAAGTAATTAGACAAAGAAAAGTTCTTGTCTCTCTATATAAACTAAATTTCAATGGTTGTCATTCTTTCATTTGGGTTGTTTATCTTTTCCTTAATAATAGAATATATAATATATTTTGTCAGTTTATATGCTTCGTTACAGAGATAGGTTTTCCAGACCGTTTACGTATAAATAGATACATAATAGCATAGATGTGTCTGCATTAATAGAACATCCCGTTTACATAAACCATCTAATTGGATTACTTGGTTATCATTAAAAATCAAATCATGCTTTGTTTCCTTTCCATTAGGCATACATCAACACTTCATTTATAAGTATCTTCGCTACATAGACCATTTTACTTAATCGATTTTGGGTGTTTTTATTAGTAAGTATGCAAAGTACACTCTCCTTTATCCAATTGGTGTCATATTGTGTTTTAGTTCGTTGAGTTAAGTATTAGCGTATGAAATGATGTTGAATTGTAGTGGGGTGGTTCTTTCCTTCATTTAGCCAAGTTATTTATGTTAGCATATTCATTGTTTTTCAATAAGTAATGTTATTTACTAGAGGTGTTCCGGTTTTGAGTAAGTAGAGTTATTAGTTTGTGGTGTACTGGGATCATTTTGTATCCTTTCGAGTACCCCCTTGGTTCATTAATTAATTAAAATATTGGAAATGAGAATGAGAGGTTATTCATAGTAGTATAGCTACCATGAAGGGAATAGGTATCTTATTTAAGCACGGCCTCATAGTCGATTCTACGTTAACATTAGATGATGTTTAACTGTCCTTAAATCTAATAATCTCAAGCTTCTCTGCTAAACATAAATAACAGGGCGAAGTTAGTGAATACTTCCTAAGTATTTTCCATTCAAATGAAGATGTTTTGTTCACCTTAATTAAATTCCAGTAATGCACAGAGAGTGAAGTGTCAGTAGTATACGCTTTTAAAGGTCACTGAAGTGCTATCAATGTAGAATTTTTCTATTTTGGGGTTTTCTGTGGTGTATATTTTAGCGTGGTATATCATCGAAGAAGTGGGGCAATTATTACTTAGCAGTTATTCAGTCGTTTTTCAGCAGTTGCAGGTCTGTATGTTATCACTATTATTGATATCCGTAGTTGGATTATTTCTCCTTAATATTTTATTATTGTGCTTTCTTATGATTATTTCCAGGTTTCAGTACAGCTATAGCTTGGTTTTAAGATTTTCTTGTTAAAGATTTTATGCTACCTGGTGGGAAGTGTTTATTTATAAGATGTAGAAAACTATTACCAATTTTGTTTTTAGCATTAGGTTAAAGGGGGGGTGAACCAGATTTTTTTTACCTTGAGGCCCAAATTTTTCAGATCTTTATGTATTTTTCTTCTAAGTCCATCACTTTTATGCTTGTAGCGTCCTTAACTATCATTAGGTTGTCGACCCTGTGTAAACCTATATCTTCGACTTTTATGTCGCTATTTAGTATAATGTTATGCAGTGTGAATAATCCGACCATGTCTGTAGCTTCTGCTAAGTCCAGGGAGCACATGGCTAAGTCAAAGAAGCTATTTCGGCTATTTTCTGTCCGTTGTTCACCGTTACTAATAAGTACTGTAGTACGGCACTTCATTACTCTATCAAAGTCACCATATTATGGGAGATTTTGGCAAACTCAATTGCTTCCATGGAGAGCTCCTTAGTGATCGTGTGTCCTTAATGTCGAATTGCACAAAAGCGCATTTTTTTCTCATCAGCAAATATTGGTAAACCAGTTGATCGTATCCAAAGTGTTAATCCATTAAGTGAAGTTGTATTTCGCTTTAATTTTGATGTAGATTTTTTCCAGAATTCCTTTGCTGATTTTCTCAATTTCCGGTCTAGTGGGGTTAATTAATCTGGTTGCTGGTTTTATCAGGAAGTCGTGTTTTTGATATTTTAGTAGGTTGCAAGAAAAAGAAAACAAATAACAATAAAAAATAAAATGAAACAAACAAAAAATAAATAAATTAAATATATATATATATATATATATAATTTTTTGTGTGTTTCATTTTTATTTTTATTGTTATTGGTTTTGTTTTTCTTTTTCTCTTTGTTTTGTTAATTTACTGTATTATACTCTAAATAACTAGAAAAGGTCATATCAAGGCATAATGCACACACACACACACACGCACACATATGCATACAAACACACACGCACGCACATCTATCTATCTATCTATCTATCTACAATTATATAAATGCAACTTTGTGTGTGAGTTCGTTCCTTATAGACTTCGAAATGGCTGAACAGATTTTCTTTAAAATTTACAGAACTTTCTTGTATAAGTCTAGTGATCTTAGTTAAGTTTAGTCTCAGAATAATCCTAATAATTACCGATAATCGATAATCGAAACAGTTATTTTAATTTATCTATCATCTGTAAAGCTATTTTTTCCATGTCGCCGTTTAGCAATAATGATAGAACAACGGACCGTGAAAATTCTACTGTGGGTAAGTTGATAGCGTGTTTATTTGTTTGTTATTTTTCGCATGACGTTGTCTGTAGGTTCAAACTCCGCATATGAATTTCTTTTTTCTTTCATTAACTGATTTTTTTTATAAGACTTGAATATTTACGTGTTTTCTTTTTGTTATTTTTTTTATTTTATTTTTTTTTTTTTTGATAACGTGGTTCAAACCCTGCACGTAAATTTCGTAATGTTTTTTTTTCGGTGACTGTAAAGAAGTTTATATAAAATAATTTTATAATAGAAACAGTAGGTTCTTTAAAGTGCAATGAAGAATAACATACATTTGGACTAAGTTACTGCATGGAGGCATGTGAAACTTCCTCCAGGCGATTTCATGGATTTCGATGACAAGAAAAATATAGAAATGTGAAATATTCGTGTATCGTCATTCAATCCCGGGCAACGTCGGGTTTCCCTGCTAGTATATATATATATATATATATATATATATATATATATATATATATATATATATATATATATATACATATATATATATATATATAAATAATTATTATTATTAGTAGTAGTATTAGTATTATTATTACAAAGACTTTTACTTTTTGTTCATTATATTACGAGTAAAAATTTACTTGAAATTTTTTTCTTTTCGCAAAATTGTTCTGTAAAGTTTTTCAAATTAATATTTTCCAGTAATTTGTAACTTATTGGCTTTTTTCCCTTCATGGCGAAACTTTATTTCTCTGAATATCCATGGATTAAAAAACGGTTTTCAGTTATTTAA
>NC_136517.1:74962355-75004855 GCF_053919585.1 Euprymna scolopes | reverse complement strand
GAGAAATCTGAATACACAAGCATATCTGAATTCATATTGAAGCATTCCGTAGTCCTGGTGCCCACTTAAGTAATGTGCATGTTGATCTAGTTGAAGTTTAGTCGGTCAGTCAGTTACTTCTATTTGCATTGGTCGCTTCACACATTAGCCTGAAACGATTCTATTGTACATTTCTACAGAAATTGTGGCGCGAACTTTAAATACGAGCTGAATTTCAAACTATAATCTACCTACCCTAAAACTATTACCAACAGTCCTGACTAACAAACGTTTTATTATCTCAGATGTTTCAGGAACTTTCCAGACCAAAATCGGACTTGGTATGGTTCTCTGATTGGCCCGATCTTTAAACACCAGAGAGCTGTTGTCTTTTCCTGGAGTAAAATGGTACATGTCCGTTGTTAAACTTTATCTGTTAATATATCACCACTGTCATAACTGTTATATATGCATCTATTCAATGAACGATAGAAAGACTAGATTTGATGAACACACGTATATATACACGTCATATAGATGACTGTAACACAAACGTATACACACATCCATTTGAAGAACATTTTATATCACTAGATGATACGCGAATTTAGACACGTGTATACACACACACATATATATATATGCATATATATATGTGTATATATATGTATATATATATACATATATATACATATGTACCTATTTACTATGCCTCCCCACGGGACAGTTAGACACCAGGGTCGTTTTTTAACGTGAAGAAAAGGTACAAAAATAAAAATTGTCTCAGTCGTGAAGGATTTCTCCTCCACCGAAAGAGAACAAGAAATAGAAGTGCAGCATCTGAAGAACAGATACTACACTTTGATCTTATGTATATATGCATATATATATGTATATATATGTATATATATATGTATATATATGTATGTATATATATGCATATATATGTATATATATATATGTATATATATATATATATATATGTATACATATATATATATATATATATATATATATATATATATATATATATGTATACATATGTATATATATATGTATGAAAAACACGAAAAACACAATCGGTGCTGGCAGAGATAAAGTGCAGATGTCTCATTTTTTTTTTTTATTTTGATCCCTTAACATTTATGGAGTTGGGCTCAAATCAAGTTAAAAAGTTTTCTCAATGTCCAAATAACCTACATCTAAAATTTCAATTGTGTATATCCAAAATTGGCGGAGGAGTTTGGCAGGGTTTTCAAAGGTCAAATCGTTGGACTCTGACCATTTGACAGCCAAATTTCTGGCCGAAAACTGATTAAAAAGATTTTCCTAAATCTCAATACCCCTTATGTCTAATTTCGAGTCTACAGACTGAAAATTGCCAGTTATTTGGTAGGGAAATGTACACATACGGGCAGGCACACAGCCATTTTCACTTTTATAGCTATATAGATAAATATACAATACCCACGTACGCTCGTTATACACCTTTCCCCCAGCATACAACACAACAATCACTAGCTTAAATATTCGCCTTATTCTAATACGATTAAAATCAGAATGCTACTAAACAAATGTGATTTTCATGCAGAGGCTACAACGATCAAATCTTCACTTTACGATTAGTCTTTGAAAAACATTGGTGCTTCCCGTAAAGGGCGGTCGTCTGTTTCATTGATTATTTGATATTCGACTGTAGCATTTTCTGGAGGCTTGTGCCATTAGATGGTATTCCATGTAAACATGCCCGCCGTCTCAATACATCGACATAGTCCCGCATATGTGTATATGGTGAGGTTAAAGAAATTTTTAAAATACGGTCTGGCGTTCAGCCAGGATGTGTTTTTTTCCGACAAAACTCATCTGGAATCTCCGGTAGGCTTATCTATAATATAAATATTACCTGTGTGTTTAAATGTATGTGTGTATGTATGAATGTTTGTATGTCTCGCAAAAACTTTCGACAGAGGCGATGGATGTTTTTACCATCGTTTTGGAGATCGACCCATCCAATGACAAATATCGAAAAATTGGCCAAAAACATTAACTCCTTCACCCTCAACTGGGCATTTTTCTACAGAGAGGAGTCGCTTTTTTCGCTGATATTTTCGAAAGTCATCGCCTCTTTTCGATTGTCTAGCCTTAATTTAAACCTACCTCGCTTCCGGTTTGGCGATGAGTGCAACAGCTAACACGTTACGTTTTTTTTTTTTCACTTTCTTTTCCTCCTTCCTGCTTACTACCACATTTTTTTTTCTCAACTACAAACACCCAGGCAACGCCGGGCACCCAGGCTAGTTGCTACATGAATCTCAGATAAGATTAATGGTCGTGTTATATGATAGCCGGGAAATGCCGGTTAGAAAATAATTATTCAGAATCGAGTTTATCTATCTATTTGTTTATTTAATATCTATTTTTCTCTAGCTGACAGAATGACAATAGTTGAATCGTGGGAAACAATAGTTGAGTGAACGTTGCAGGTGCAATGAAGGGTCAGAGTGTCATGATTTGACATAGATCAAAGTCTATGACGAATCTAAAACTTGCACCGAATATTAGGAAGATGGGGCTAGATCTAACGTATCAAAAGTTCCGGTTGGGTAAACTTAGTTAAATTTAGTTGAGTTGATTGCTAGACACGAAAGAGACAAGATGTGAGAATCAAATCCTCCTCAAGAGAGTGGCCACGGTTTCCAGATGGGAGTAGAGAACAGAGCAAGCCGAAGTTCGCCATTCCCTTCGATCTGGTGCGAAGAAACGCATGTAAAAATTTATATAAGAATCCAACCATCGTCTTGAGTCTATCTCGCATGCATCTTCGGTTAGAAGAATCAGCTTCCTCAAGATGATTGGTGATGGAATCCTCCAAGAGGCAGAAAGCAAGTGTGTTTGTCACATCTGTGTATTAACACATACACATCCATAGACATTAGCTAGACGATCACAGAGACCCTAAGAAACAGCAAGCTAACGATCACGGCCCGACAAATAGATAACGATACAGACATTTCATGCATAAATAGAAGTTAGAGAACATTATAGTAAAGACACCCCCTCTTTATATAAAACAGAAAATTTCACTACAGTCGTTGCTAGCGAGAAATTATTGGTAAGCTGAAAATCTTACCTTTCTTTATATTCAACTTACTGAGTTTTCAGGAATACGACCTTTAAGGTGTAAGGGTAGCGATGGACAAGCTTTTTTGTTGTATTTATATTGGGAGATCAACAAATTATGATTTTCATTTCTCCTAAAGCTCATTTTACCGAACGAATCAGCTTTAATAACGTGTTTCTCAATATTTCAATTCGCATGTTGACTTTCTTATCCACTATTCCATAAATTAATTTTCCATTTTGTTTAAAATACGTATTTCACAATTATTCCTTCACAGTTCTTTTTGTGTGTGTGTGTGTGTGTGTGTGTGTGTGTGTGTGTGTGCGTCTTATTATCAATAAATGACACCTTATTGTCAAAAGTTTACGAAGTATTCACATTTTCATAACAAAGTTCGTATTGTGCAAGTACTTGAATCTGGTTTGGGTTGGGTTGGGTTGGTGTATCGGACCTTTGATGATCATTTATTTCATAAAACACAATAACTATTGAGGATGAGGCCTTAATTGGTTGAGTTTGTCTCTTGTGTGGCATGCCAATCCTCTTTGCCAATCCTCTATCGAAGGGATTATTAAACACAATTTGTTGTTTTAACCATAGCTGGAGAATGAGTTCGTACCTTACGAATAGCATTTCAGTATTGAAATATATAGCAACTGGATTGAAACTCGACCTACCTGATTCCATCTTCACGGATGTATAATATCTAGGATTTTATGTTTGAATATAAATAAATAAATAAATAAAAAGTTCCAAAGGATCGTGCAGCATTATTATAGAAAGTAGGAATTCATAAAGAATAAATAAATTACGAGTCCAAAATTTCCTTACCAAGACTATGCAATAAAGTAAAAAGAACTGGATTTAATAAAGGAGATACTGTATGAATCGACAGTGTATATCCCTATGTATGCGGAGTTTTAAACTTAATTCCTTTTTAACGCTGTTCATTATTATTATTATTATTATTTTTATTATTATTACTACTACTACTACTACTACTACTACTACTACTAGCGGTACCTGTGAAAATTCCACAGGAGACTCATTCATATGCAATATATTGTTGTTGGCATTCTGTAGATGTTCAGTGTAAATGGAGACGCTCTGGTATTATTGTAGCTCTTTTGTTAAAACTGCAAAAGTATTTATCTAAGCTAGTAAGAACGACCGACAAAGCCTGGTCGTAAAGTACGCTTAAATATGATATTTTAATTCTTGCAGATTGCGTATATATTATTAGAGAGTTAATGTTCTATCGATTTTTATATATTACAAAGTTGTGATTTTAAAAATAAAAAAATATCCATATGACTTAAATTGAAATAAAAACTTATGAAAGAAATATGTGTGTGTGTGTGTGTGTGTGTGTGCGTGCATATATAACTTGAGTTCCTTCAGCCATAATCGAAACCAAAACTTATGAATAATTCTTGGTAAAATTATTTATGACAAGAAATGAAAGTACATAACAATTAAACGACCCGGATGTAATCATGGCACAGAAAAGAACACACACGCTTACGTATAGATTATTATCTCTATATTAATAAAGTATCCGCAGGAACTCCCCTCTGAAAAAAAAGTATCGTAGGTTTGCAACAATAGATGCCACATACAAACTCAATACAGCTAGGCCACTATCTTTTAGTTTATAACACTTTTGCAAATACATTCAATCGTGATAATAAAATACTACATTACATCCTAGGAGAAACACCATCACAATCGCAACATCGTTAGAGGAAAGGGTATCTACTTTTCCCTCTAAATATTTAGACCTACCACTGCAACCAGTCGACACCGACAGGAAGTCTACACGTTCCACAGATTCTACGCTTACACCAGCCGTAACTGGCTCATACATACAGATATACTATTATCTTTCCCGTAGTAGAATTAAAAAAAAAAAAAAAAAAAAAACAGATTTCATCTGGAAAGCCTCTGATTTGTTGCCCGCTAATTCTCTTATCTCGGAATTAGATCATTCTAAACGAACTCTGCACGGCCTCAATTTTAGTTAATAGACACTTAATTTTTAACATATAACAACCGCAAACGAAGTGTCCACACATTTTAAGTAACTAGTGACTAATTAAAAAAAAACAAAAAAAAAAAACTGGACTCTTGTCGGCATTCGGGCGACATTCTAAGTTAAGACTCGTTCAGTCCGGTTCTCCCAACTGCAACCCCCCGTCATCTTGACTTTCATCATCTTGACTTCCAGTCTTATATTGCCTAATTCCAGTGTGTTGCCTCGTTGATATGCAAATCACATCAAACTACATATCCCCTGATCCTTAAAAATTATGTCATAAACTTAAAACTTTGCTAGTCTCTCTACTAGCCCACGATATTCGGCTAGACACAGCTAGCACTCGCTAAAAAGTGAGGACTCCGCCTTTAAACAACAAAACCGAATCGCATTTCCAGTTCCTCACTCAAAAACGAGGATTTTTCAAGAAAAAAAAACGAATCGCATTAAAAAAAAATCATTTTAAAGCGACGACTTCAGTCAAAGGCGACTTTTTTTCTTCTTTACAGCAAATACAACTGAATTTCAATTAAAATTTCTCATATAAAAACGACGACTTTTCACCCACAGGTCGACCGAATTGCATTTTAACTCTTTCGTTTAAAAGCGACAACTTTTTTCTTCTTTTTAAATACAACTGAGTTTCATAATCTGGCACTTGAATTGCCATTCAAACTTCTATAGAACGATGATTTTTCAAAGTTCGACTTGCATGTGCATATAATAAAAAAATTCTTCATAGCCCGACAAACTATCACCAAGTCCGAGCTTTGAATACGTATTTAACTTCTCCGTAGCGTCAAATTTCCGCAAAGTCCAGCTTTTGCATACGCATATAAAATTATCCTGACGAATTTTGACTTTGATTTTCAAATGTGCATTTAGCATTCAACCAAATGATTTAACATTCAACCGAATGATTTAACAGTCAACCGAATAACCAAATGTTAACAAAAATAATCGTTGAACTTTTGCCCGAAGTGTATTGAAATATTTAAAGCACGTTACATTTAAACGTTATTAAACATTTAATGATTTTATAAAAATATCTACCGGTTATGTGTTTAAATTAATATGTGCCTTTTTAAAATGATCCATAGAATGACGAATTTTCACGTTGACTTTCGAATGCGCGTTTGCCATTCAACCGAATCATATTTTAATATGTTCGTTTTACGACGATAATTAAAAAAAATCCAATGAATTCTACCGGGAATACTAATTAAACAAAAAAGTTCCAACTCACTTCAGTTGCATCTTCATCTGTCTTAAGTAGAAAACCAATGTATCCTCTTCCAGATAGAATGGTAGCATTTGCTTCCACTTCTGTCTCATGCAAATCCTTTAACTCGGTTTCACATTTAAATCTCGTCGTTTCTCGGCGCTTTAAATTTGCTACATTCGCCTCGAATCGTTTAATATTTCCATCTCTCGAAGCTTTTACATTTCAAATGTTCCGCGCGAATCGTGTAATATTTCCATCTCTCGACGCAGCGATTTTATTTTTTCTGGTCGAAATATCTTCTAAAAAAAAAAAAAAAAACTGGACTGTTGTCGGCATTCGGACGACATTCTAAGTTCCGACCAGTTCAGTCCGGTTCTCTTAACTGCGAACCCTGTCATCTTGACTTCCGGTCTTATATTGGCTCATTCCAGTGTGTAGCCTCATTGATATACAAATTACATCAAACTATAATGACAGTTTAGCTTTTCTGCTAAGACTAAAACATACACAAACATATATTTATTACTAGTTACGATACTATCTTCTAGGTTCTTCTTTCTTTCTTTTATATTTCTCCCTTTCTTTCTTTGTAGCCATCACCGTCCCTTTCTCATTCTGATCGCCTACAAGCAGAGGACGATGTATACACAAAATATATATGCCGCGGTTTGATGAATACTGCTCACTTATTTTTTTTTTATTAATTAAAGATTCATACATTTACACATTCAAGTTTTCTTCTTTAGACATTCATTATATTCTTTTTGGACTTATGCATTTATTGAAGCGAACTGAAATAATAATTATGACTCCCTGCATCGTTTCGCAAAATGGTGAAACACTAGCGTCTATAGATACTAAAATAATTATATATATATATAGATATATATATATATATCTATATATATATATATATATAAAAGTACTAGTAAAAGATAGATAGATAGATATATAATATATATATGTATGCATATATATATGTATATTATATATATACATATACATATATATATATATATATGAAATAAAATGGAGGTGGAAGGACCTCGATACTCAACGTTTCGCCCGATTTATGCGGGCTTCTTCAAGAGGGATGGTCATTGACGAGAGAGTCGGAGGATTGGGGCTATATATAATGATGGGGGAGAGCAACGTGTTTCCTTATGTAAATTAGATATCATATATACATATATATACATTTTATGAGAGAAAAAAAATAAATTAGAGTAAATTAGTGTAGTGGATTACGTCTAAAAGTTAAAATATCGTAGAGATTTAAAAAAAATGTGTTTGGAAATATAGCGGTGATAGATTAAATAAATAAAATGACACGAGATTACGAAAGAATTTTTTTTTTTTTAAATTAGAAATAATTGAATTGGGATAAAATAGCGTAGTAACTTAAAAGATGGTGTCTAAAAATAAGAATAGGAGGTGATAAAATGGAGTCTAAAAATAGATAATGATTAAATAAAATACAGTAAATAAGTAAAATAAAAATAATAAAATTAAGTGAAATTACGAATTTTTTTTTCTCATAAAATGTATATATATGTATATATGATATCTAATTTACATAAGGAAACACGTTGCTCTCCTCCATCATTATATATAGCCCCAATCCTCCCACTCTGTCGTCAATGACCATCCCTCTTGAAGAAGCCCGCATAAATCGGGCGAAACGTTGAGTATCCAGGTCCTTCCACCTCCATTTTATTTCATATCGTCGGATTTAATCCAGCTCAACAATCATATATATATATATATATATATATATATATATATATATATATATATATATATATATATATATATATATATGTATGTATGTATGTATGTATGTATGTATGTATGTATGTATATATATAATATCCAGCAGTTGCGTGAGATGGAACGGTGGTAGAAATTTAGGCTTCTTTCATGGGGTCCCGATTTCGAATCTCGCTAGATTTAGTCACTCTAATGAGTCGTAGATGACGAAATACGTGTCAGTTGATAATTGTATTTTAGAAACAATATATATGCCGCTGCTCATTTGGGGGTATCAAATTGGTAAAAGGGAAAATTATTCCCAACTCGCATTTAGGTAAAAATGCACTTACGTATAAAATAATTGAATGCATTCAGAAAGTATTGCAAACAAAAACAAAAAATAACATCTATATAAAAAAATCCCGATATCCAGCAGGCGCGCGAGATGGAACAGTGGTAAGGATTTAGGCTTCTTTCCATAGGGTTCCGATTTCGAATCTCGCTAGATTCAGCCACTCTGATGAGTCGTAGACGACGAAACACATGTCAGTGTATAATTATGTATTACAAACATATATATATATATATATATATATATATATATATTCAATAGAGAATTGGCTCTGTAGTAAAAAAAATACGAAATCTACATGACTTAAAATACATCTAAGTATATTTTACGCCCCACCCCGCTACTTAACAATAAGATTTTGTGTTTCAGATATTTTGTAAATGAAAAGCCAGTCGCGAAGTGATTCCTTACAAAATGGTTACTCATCAAGAGAAGGCACAAAATTAAAAATGGTTAAATAACAAAGAGACTTTATGGACACCTTGTATAGTCAACTGAACATAAGCAGTAGCTGACTGCAGTGTTAGTATTATCTGTAATGTAATTATGTAAACAAGACGGCGACTATTTTTTCTCGGTTAATTTAATTCGGAAAATTATGAACCAAAACTTTTAGAGGAACCGGAATTTGTGTAAGTATGTAGACTAAATTATCTATATTTAAATATGCATGTGTAATTTATAGTGGAAATATATGTGTGTATTTTTCGTCAAATGATATAATGTCAATCATCAGAAGTGATAGTGAAAAAGTGTTTATGGTGGAAGGGTTTGAGTGACACCTTAAAGGTCAGAGATGACCTCAACGGAAAAGTCTATGGAACCACGTGATTTCCGGCCGCGAAGGGAGTTTGGTCGCTTTTTTTTTTTTTTTTTTTTTTTTTTTTTTTTGCTTACAACGCACGTAGTTGTTCCCCGATATCCCGGTGGGGTGAGGCGATCAGGTACATTGTATCTTGCTGTAATGAGACAAGCGCTGTAACGGCCTTCCTTCCTCTCTATTTCTCTCTTTCTCTCTTCCTATAAGGCATAAGGAATCAATCGGTTGTTGTTTTTTTGTTGTTTTTTTTGCTACTGTTTTTTTTTTTTTTTACATAGGCATCTTCACTTATCAAGACCCAGAGGCCACTCGATGATAAGGCTTAAAGAGTGTACAGTAGTCAAGTGGACAATATATTAATCGTTAGTAATGGAAATTCGGTAAATTTGTTAACTTAATTGGAACCGCTTATCAAGAACTTGTTTACGTTGAACTTGTAGACAGCCATATTATAATCAGTTGGAAAGCAGGCAAACAGAAGACAGTTCTATACGCGTGCAATTCTTCGGAAGAAGCTTTGTTCATGGAATTTACGCTTAGGTTTAGGCACAGATAAAGAGTGGGGGAAACTAGTGATAGTGTTTTCTGCTAGACGAGTGTTTCTTGTGAAAGTTTGGCGAGGAGGGACCATAGATTGAAGCTCAGCCGAGCACCTGCCATGAAAATAAAGATAATGATAATGATGATGTAAAGACAAAAGCTTGCTTTTAGATGCATTAAAAGTAACAAGCCACCTCTTTCCTCATTGTACCACTTGCTCAAGATCAGAGGAGAGAGAATCAGAGAGAACTTGGTTGTTTGCGGTCTTAGATGTGCTACCATAGATAGTAGTGTCATCAGCATAGATGTCTACGAATGATGTAAGGATGTGATTTGGAAGATCATTAATATAGATCAGGAAGAGAGTTGGGCCCAGGATGGACCCCTGAGGGACTCCAGCATTAATACTCTGAGCTTCTGATTTCTGCCCATCAACCACTACTCTTATGAACCTATCAGAGAGAAATGATTTAATAATTGAGAAGACATTTCCAGCTATACCGTAGCTGGAGATCTTGTGAAGTAAACCTTTATGCCATACTCTATCAAAGGCCTTTGATATGTCAAGAGCAATTGCTCTAGGAAGGTAGCCTCAGTTAAGAGATTCGCTAATCCTATGAGATATAACTGTACGCACATCTGCTGTAGATCTAGCAGAACGGAAACCATATTGTGTGTCACTAAGAAGGTTATTTTTGCTGAGATGGTTGATTACTTCTCTATTTAACACAGATTCTAGCAACTTACTCATGACACACAGGGAACTTATTGGCCTGTATTGTGAGGGGGATGAGCGATCACCTGAATTCTTAAATACGAGGCATACTGATGAGATTTTCCAGGGTGACGGGAAGCAATTCTTCTTAAGACAACGTTTAAACAGTTTTGTAAGGATGGGCGCAAGTTCTGATTGAAGTCTGTTGAGTACTATAATTGGAATACCGTCAGGGCCGGTGGCTTTACTGGAATCAATGTTTTTGATTAGCTTAGCAACATCACGTACAGATATTTGTATATCACATAGCATATTTTCTGATACAGGAGGAAATATTGGAGGTTGGCAGCCTTGGCCGCAAAGGTTAGAATTGGTTGCAAAGTTCTTGGCAAAGAGTTTGGCTTTGTCTGATGCTGACGAGATTACCTCAGGTCCATTTATAAGAGTTGGGATAAAGCACACGCTTCTGTTCAGGATTCTGTTTGCTATTTGCCAAAACTGGTGGGAACCAAGCCGCTGCTTAGCTACTTTTGACTTGACGGACTGAGCATACAACTCTCTTGCGTTCTTTATTATTTTTTTGCAGTGTATTAGTAATGTTTGTAAATATGACGAGAATTTCCTTTCTAAGTGACAAATTTGAAAACCCGGAAGCGATGGTTTCATTTTTCATGCAACTGGTACACTGTGTTTACATAATAAAAGAAAGGTAGACCATGTATGTATTCATGTTGGAAACTTTTAACGTAACCTGGATGTCCACCAAAAAAGGTACACGTAATGAGTATGCATGTTTGGCCTATTAATATATTCTAATATATTAATAGGATAAATATAATAATATTGAGGAGTGATTTGATGAACGGCTTTGATTGACACCTTAAAGGTCAGAAATGACCTAAAAGTAAAAATCAATGAAACCACGTGACTTTTAGCCAGGGGTTCCCGGATCTCTCTCTACCTGACAACTGAAACAAGCAGAAGACAATATAACCATTCGATGAGACCTAGAGAGGGTGGAGGCGGTCACGTATAATCTCTCTTAGTCTGCCCGTTTCATTTTTTCTAAAAAAAAGTACAAAGCCGATCTGGCTGAAATGTTGTATGAACCGTTGTTATGATAAGGTGCAGCGAACTACGTGTTATGATATCCGTTTGATGCACACTTAGGGATTAATAGGGATTAGTACATAATGCAAAATTGAGAACAAACTTAACTATATTCAACCATCAATTTGGCACAGACCCCTCATTCTATATAAACGGGTTATAACTTTGCCTGTTTTTAACAGGCTAAAAAGTTTTGTCAATCATAATTATGGACTGAGTCTAGTATATCGTAAGATATTTATCCGCTGTTTTCTCTGTAAGATTACCCACAGGAGATACGAAACCGTTCGATACCGCAGATACAACCGTGATTGAGAACCGTGTCGTAGATCGCCATTTTGTTGTAGAGTCACTGCGCCTGTATTCCTCCGACTGGTTTTGTTTGCGATTAGGAAGAGAAAAGGGTCATCGCGTTCCAGGCAAATTTCTCTTCTAGAATTTAAATTAACTTTTATTCAACAGTTTCATCAACGCAAAAAATGGCCTGGAAACAATTAGGAATCCAAGAATATAAAATGAATTGGTTTGAACCAGTATGTACGAATTGAGTCCAGATTTGTAATCTTACTTCTTGGCCCGAGTAACGAGCCAAGAAATAACTTCGAATCTCAACTGAAACCCTTTCGCCAAACGGTTAGGACGGAAATGAAAAAAAGACGCGCATGCGTACTAATGGCACACATACCACTATGAGAGTCTGAATATGCCTGTGTTATTTGTATTATTTGGATTCATCGGACTACTGTTCTCACCTTGAGTGTGATTTTTTTCACAACGTTTCGGCCAATGTAACCTCCGACCTTCTTCAGGTGTATATAGTCGAACTCAAGAATGTTTTTGTCGAACTCAGGAATTTGGATGGAATTGTGAATGAACCCCTTTATTTATTTCACAGGGTAACATGTTCTTGTTTCGTCAGCCATGATTGGATAGTGGTCTTAAGTAATTCGCAATTGTATTTTTCGATCGCCCACACTGCGAATTGAACCTTCAACCTTCAGGTGATTATCATTTTTACTTTTACAATTGACTTTTTCCAAGTGCTCTAACAACTGCGCCACGAGTCCTTGCGGCCAATTCTAGTACGAAGAACGGTGGCGTGTAAGACATCTCAAAGAAGCCACACATATGCTGGGGGTAACCAATTACTAAGTAGACCTTGTATAGAATTTAATACGACATGGGAACCATTAATTATAATAATAAATAAGATATGCAAATAATGAAAAACTATATATATATATATATATATATATATATATATATATATATATATAGTAATAATAATTCGTAATAAATAGTGATATTTATAACTAGAAATAAAAACAGGTTTAAGGCTCCTAAAAATTTGTACTAGAATTGTTCGTGGCGCAGTGGAAAAATCAATTGTAAAAGTGTATATAGTTATCAATTGGATTCTGGGTACGTGTGTGACACCATCGATTTTCTAAACGCAAACGTTCACATTTTTTAGGGATTTGTTCTAATTGGTGGACCTGGACGCAACGTAACGCCTCACCTGACATGCTACGATGTAACCTGCTTTGTTACAATACTGGTTTATTGGGGTTATCTTTCCCACTTTTTTATCTGTTGATGTACTATTAACTTTCAGCTAAATATACAGCATAATCACGTTGGCACACTGGTTTTTACTGGATCACTGGCGTTAAGCAACGTTGAGCCTTGTCAGTATCGGATGGGTAACCATTTGGAAATACTAGGCGCTGTATGTAGGAGGACGTAAACACCTCCCTGCAAGAACTGCAAAAACCTAACATCATTATCTCCCCTAACCGAGATATGCATGTGATTGTGGACCGCTTGTGAAATTGATATTTCTATGAAAGTTCCTTCTTCGAGGGAAGCTGGTTCAACTCGACTAGGATGAATACCACTGAAAAAAAAACGCAAAAAACTTTCAGCTAAAACCCTGAAAGTTAGTACACTTTAAATAGAACTATCCATTCGATTCCATCTCGAATTCAAACCAAAACCAGGCCTATGCATTAGATGAGAGCCGCATTCGTACTAACATAGGTTGCCACAACTGCGTTTACTACGCTTATGCGTTAAATAAATATTCGTCCGTGAGAGTATACATTTTATCTCGCCATGGCAGGTATTCAAGTCTTCTAGGACAAATTCTATTAACTCCTCTATTAGAATCATTGCTCTAAGTCTGTCGTGATCTGCCTCCATATTTTTGGTTAAGCTCTACATATGTCTATCTCTACTATTATATAAAACGAACTTTGTTTGTGCGCGTGTGATTTCATTCCCTATGGACTCCTAAACGGCTCGACAGGTATATTTTTGAAATTTCAGGCAAATATATTTTATGTGCTTCGCAGTGTTCTTAGATAGTTTTTTATGGAAATATTTTCGATAAGCATCGATAATCGAAAAAATCCAATGAGAGAAGGAACAGGCGATTTTGACTAAAGTTGACGCCTTATACAGCCTAACACCATAAGTGTATTTGAGAAGTTTTATTATCGCACAAACAAAACTACCAGGCATATAGAATCAACAGTATGTTCTTTGATATGACAGGGGCGCGTTCTTAATGAATATTTCTGTCTAGAGCACAATTTAACCATGATACGTGACATTTGCATTTTAAACTTTAATTCAAACCATTGTATATAAAAATAAAAATAATATAAATAAAAATGATTTGATAAAATCAACATTAGGTTCTCTACAGTGCAATATAGACTAAAATGAATTTTGGACTAAGTCTCTGCGGAGAGGCATGTGAAGCTTCCTCCCTGTGCAATGTGATAGGTCCTAAATAGAGCAGGTAATTAATTGATTTGATTTGGTCGATTTCATCGATTTCGGTGACAATAAAAATATGGGAGTGTGAAACATTTGTTGATCGTCATTCAATCCCGGGTAATGTTGGGTCTCCCTGCGAGTCGAAATATATTTCTTTCTGCTTCGATAACTGTACAAATATTTGCGCGCCTTTCTATACGTTCTGAATTTTTTTTTGTCGATATACCGCCAGTATTAATTCCGTTTCTTGTTCTTCCTCAGTGGAGGAGAAATCCTTCACGACTGAGACAATTTTTATTTTTGTTCCTTTTCTCCACGTTAAAAAAACAACCCTGGTGTCTAACTCTGTCCCGTGGGGAGGCATTGTAAATAAGAACTCATAAGATTTGGACATAGTAGACTTGACGTAATATTCAATGCAGTCTATCATCGAAAGGACAATAAGTAACATGGACCTTGTTCTTTTTAATGCGGTCTGCAATAGTATTGACCTAGTCTCGATAGGTTGCTTGAGGCGACATTTTTTAAAAAAGTATTTGAGATATTTGTTTACGTTCACCTCGTTAAATTGTCTTACCAGTGGAATCGTTTTGTGAGTTCGTTTTTCATCTTGATTCTCGAAATCGCGTCACAGCGAAACTGATACCGATTCTGTGATATAGGTCACCTGAGAAACTGATACAGCGTCTATGAGACAGGTCGTCTATGATACAGCGAAACTGTTCGTTCGTGCGTAAATTACGCTCACACACACACACACACACACACACACACACACACACACACACACACACACACGCACACATACACACACACACACATACACACACATAGAGAGAGAAGACTGATACAGAGAGATCATATATTATTCAGCGAAATCGTTCGTCTGTGGAAGAGATACACACACACACACACACACACACACACACACACACATACATACATGCATAGAGAGAGAGAGAGAAAGAGAGAGAGAGAGAGAGAGAGAGAGAGAGAGAGAGAGAGAGAGAGAGAGTAATTTAGATAAATTTACGTTCACAGGGTAAGAATCTAGTGAATGTGTTTATGTAAAAGTGCTGAATAATAAATAAATATATAGTACTGTTTATTAGGTACCATTTACTTTTATTTATACAAATATTATTTAGCCACACATTTGCAGACATATTTCGATGAAAAGTGTGAAATAACTGGAGCACTTCGGGTTTACTTTCTGTGATCGTCGAGATACGTTTGTCCATAAGAGGTCTAGCTTTTTTATAGTTCTGACGGAAGCATGTTTTCAAATGTTTAGCCAAATAATATTTGTATATTAAAAATTAAACTTATATATATATATATATTGACAAGAAAATTATTATTGCTTGTTGACGCATCAAAATGGCGACTACATTAAAAATGTAGAGAGCTCTGTTAGCGAACATACATTTTTATTTTCGTGTACATTTGATGCGTCAACAAGCAATAATAATTTTCTTGTCGATTGTGGGACCACGGCACATGTGATTACAAAGGAATCTGATTTTATCAATTTTGATCCCAACTTTAAGCCACAAAATCATTTTGTAGAACTAGCTAACGGGAGTCGAGTCAATGATATCGTTTTGAAAAGAGGCAATGCGAAAATCTCGCTAAAGAACGATAAAGGTGAACTGTGTTTCAATATTCTAGAAAACGCTCTTCTAATCCCGAAATTTAAACAAAATATATTTTCTGTACAAGCTGCCACAAAACAAGGTGCAAATATAAACTTTAGTCCCAGTAAATCAAAACTGGTATACCCGAACGGAACTGTATTCGACATTAAAGAAAATGGAAGACTATATTATTTAAATAGCGTAGTCTCATCAAAAACCGCCTGCCATGATCTACAAAAATGGCATAAAATTTTTGGACACTGCAATATTCCTGATATCAAAAAGTTGCCGACTGTAGTTGATGGAATGCAAACACAAATATCAAAAACCTTCAACTGCGATGTCTGTACGCAAGGGAAAATGACAAACTATCAAAACAAGATACCAGACAAAAAGGCCAAAAAAATCCTATCAATGGTGCATTGTGACTTAAACGGTCCCGTAGAACCGATGGCCAGAGAACATTATAGATATGTGTTGAATTTCGTAGATGACCATTCAGGTTTAATAATGGTTTACTTTTTAAAGAACAAATCTGATACCCTGCTAGCAACTAAGAAATATCTGGCCGACATGGCCCCCTACGGTGAAATCAAGTGTATTCGCTCTGACAACAGTACGGAATTTACCAATAAAGATTTTGAACTTTTACTAATTAACCATCATATCAGGCATGAAACATCAGCTCTTAGATCGCCACACCAAAACGGGACTGTTGAACGTGCGTGGCGGACACTTTTTGAAATGGCAAGATGCCTACTCATTGAATCAAAACTCCCTAAAAACCTCTGGATGTATGCACTTATGGCGGCAGCCTATATACGCAACAGGTGCTTTACCAAAACACTATCTAAAACTCCATATGAATCTTTCTGCGGTAAAAAAACAAATTTAAGCAGAATGCATATATTTGGTTCAACTTGCTTCACATATATGGAGAAAAAGAGTAAATTGAATATTAAAGCCGACAGAGGTATATTTCTTGGATACGATAAAAACAGTCCAGCCAATTTAATATTTTTTCCCGAAAAAAATAAAATAAAAAGAATCCGGTGTGTAAAATTCACAGACACGTTTAATTTTACAGACGAGAACCCGTCATATGAAGAGGATGAAATTATGATACCTCAAATAATTAGAACAAACGAAAACAATAAAAATGACGGAGACGAGAGTGTCCATGATGATGATGATGATGATGATGATGATGATAAAGTCGAAAGATATCCCAAAAGAAATAGAAGGCGACCCGATTTTTTTGTGGTCGACAATATAAAAGATTATCAAATCAACTATTGCTATTCAATGGAAAATGCGCCAAAGACCTGCAACGAAGCAATTAATTCAGAACATTGTGATGAATGGAAAATTGCCATGAAAAAAGAAATAGATGCCTTAACCGAAAATGATACCTATACGGTAGTGCCTTTCCCAAGAGATAAACATGTTATTTCTACCAGATGAGTCTTTACAAAAAAGAGTACAGCATCAGGCGTAGAACAGTACAAAGCAAGATTTGTTGCTAAGGGGTGCTCTCAGATTTACGGTAAAGAATACTTTTCTACATTTTCGCCGACCACAAACCTAACGACAATCAGAATTTTACTGCAAGTCGCATCACAATATGACCTAAACATCCATCAAATGGACGTAAAAAATGCTTATTTGAATGCCCCCAATAGACTGTGAAATTTATATTACCCCTCCAGAGGGATTTATAATGAAAAATAAAAATAGCGTGTGGCGACTTAACAAGTCATTATATGGTCTAAAACAGAGTGCTCAGTGTTGGAACACAGTATTCCATGGTTATATTATTAAACAACAATTTAGAAAATGCGCTGTAGACCCAACACAAAGACGATAAACTACTGATTTTGGTTTTGTGGGTCGATGATATTTTAATCGCATCAAATTGTGACATAATGTTAACTGATGTTAAGAACAAATTAAGTAAAAGATTCAAAATTACCGATCTTGGCAAAATATCCTATTTTTTTGGGATAGAATTTACTCAAAGCAAAGGACTTGTTACGATGACTCAATTGAGATACATCGACAAAATACTATCAAAATTTGGAATGGGAGAGTGCAAGAAACGCTCTACACCGATAAAAATATACACGGATAAAGCTACAACGTTTTTTCTCAAAACTTGTTGGTGAATTCGACTGAATAATTTTTTTTTCTTTCACTGCCTTGTATGTATATAGATTTCTATATATTACAAATACAGACCAGCGAAGTTCCACTTATGAGAAGGTTCTTACTTTTTTGCATGAATATCAGCGGAAAACCTTAGGGGTAATGCTCAGAGCATATAGATTTCTATATATAAAAAAAAAAAAAAAAAAATTAGTCCTGGACAAGACGTTAAACTGTATCCATTTTATTTGTATTAACACTTTAACCTACTAATACTTTTGCTTAGAAAAAAAAAAAATTTTTTTGTAATTTTCCTTTTTGACATTTGAACACAATTAAAAATGGCGTCTTTTTAAATGCTGGAATTCTAAGATCCAAATGGTTTCTAATTTTTGTTATGTCTAAGTAAATATAAAAATATATATTTATTTTTGAGCAGAACAAACACAAGGGACTTCCCCATTATAAAAAATAGGGAGGATGTTGCAATATTTTGGAGTGGTAATGGGGTAATTATTTAAATGCTGCTCACCTCAGCATTATTTGGCACAAGGCCTGGAAAGTGGGAACCCCGCAGGCTCCCCTAAAGGAGGGGCACTCCTGCAATTTTAAAAATTGCTTGAGTAACCCCGTCGGCATTCCCCGGTCGGGGCGCCTCAGGCAGCAAGCAATAAACTTGCCCCACCGGAAAGCCCGGTGGCAAGGCCTGGGAGGGTGGACCTCCTAGGTATTACCCAGGCGGTGTACCTCAGTCCAACAGGTGCTGGGCCAGTTCCCGGCCCCTCACCTGTTGGGCTGAGTGTCAAGTGACGAATCCTTGATATGTACTACCCTGCCTCCCGGCAGCCGAAGCCGCTAGGAGACACTTCCCATCACACTGGAGTGGTAATGGGGTAGTTATTTAAATGCTGCCCACCTCAGCATTATTTGGCACAAGGCCTGGAAAGTGGGAACCCCGCAGGCTCCCCTAAAGGAGGGGCACTCCTACAATTTTAAAAATTGCCTGAGTAACCCCGTCGGCATTCCCTGGTCGCGGCGCCTCAGGCAGCAAGCAATAAACTTGCTCCACCGGAAAGCCCGGTGGCATGGCCTGGGAGGGTGGACCTCCTAGGTATTACCCAGGCGGTGTACCTCAGTCCAACAGGTGCTGGGCCAGTTCCCGGCCCCTCACCTGTTGGGCTGAATGTCAAGTGACGAATCCTTGACATGTACTACCCTGTCTCCCTGCAACCGAAGCCGCTAGGAGACATCCCATCATAATGGACTTCTAATGGGGTAGATATTTATTTGCTGCCCACATCAGGAATATGTGGCACAAGGCCGGAAAGTGAGAACCCCGCAGGCTCCCCTAAAGAAGGGGCACTCCTGCAATTTTAAAAATTGCCTGAATAACCCCGTCGGCATTCCCCGGTGGGGGCGCCTCAGGCAGCAAGCAATAAACTTGCCCCACCGGAAAGCCCGGTGGCATGGCCTGGGAGGGTGGACCTCCTAGGTATTACCCAGGCGGTGTACCTCAGTCCAACAGGTGCTGGGCCGGTTCCCGGCCCCTCACCTGTTGGGCTGAGTGTCAAGTGACGAATCCTTGACTGGTACTACCCTGTCTCCTTGCAGCCGAAGCCGCTAGGAGACATCCCATCACAATGGACTTGTAATGGGGTATGATCCCACACAGTCGGACGATTCTATTTATAAACGATGCTGCTAAGAACTGACGAATCAAATTAATTCACGTTCTGCTACCAACCAATCAGAAACCACAATTGCTTCATAAATATTAAACCTTTTCTGGAGCAATTTCACATGTTCTTTTCCCGGGTTTCGACACGGTAAGAATATTTTGTTCTGTGGAACTGTCTACTACAAACAAGTCACCTCCCAGAACTTGTGTGTAACAGCGAACCATCTGAAACTGTTCTAAAAGTCAAAATGGCTTACACTTCTATATATATATATATATATATATATATCGTGCAATGGTTGCAATTAACCTCATTAGTTGGAGTACTTGAAATTGAATTAATGTGATCTGTGTTTCAGGGTTCAAATCGAATCGTTCGACCAATTCAAACAGTATTACCACGCTGAGGATTGCACAAAGATGAAATGTATACTTATGTTAATTATAATAATTAAATATTTATTATTAAATAATTGTTTATAGCTCCTTTTCAGCCGGGTTCTTTAATGAGAAATAATATAAGCCGTCTAATCTAAGGTATACATCCAAGCCTTTTTTTATATTATTAGTTAAACACTTTTAAGATAGTTGACCGTGTTTGTCCGCCTGATTTGACACAAATACAGTGACCTCAAGACTCTTCCTGATCTTTATCGATGATCTCTCAAACTGCATTGGCTGATCATGCGTCAACATTTACACAGACGACACTACCATCTACAGCAACACTTCAAAGGCCAGCAATGTCTCCCCCTCCGAGCTTGAGCACATGGGGTTGGTTAATTTTAATGCATCCAAAACCAAGATTCTATCTCTTAACCACGAATGCTCTGACCCCCACTTGGCTCCAGCTGAAATGAACGACTCTCGTCTCGAGGAAGCACCCTGATTTGACAAACTCCTGGGACTACTCTTCACTGCTGACCTAAAATAGAAGACTTACATTAAATCTGTTGCCAAGGTCATCTGTTGCTAAGGTCACTGTTGTCAAGGTCACTGGAAGAATGGTTGGATTATTCTACCACTCCACCAAGAATCTCACAACCGACATAATCCTTTAAGAGCCAAATACATCCTAGAATGGAACTAGGAAGGAGCTTCTTAAATCACACTTTTCTGCTTTTACAGAGTTAACAATCGGCTTCGAAATCTAGTGGGTTTCATTCTTTTTTCCTCTTGAAACCTCTTTCCCACAGAAGAGAAGTTATGAGTCTGTCTCTGCTCTATCGTTATTTTCATGGCAATTGCTCAACTGATCTTCAGTCTATGTCTCCATTCTGTAAAACATTCACAACAAATACTTATCTAGCTACAACCATTATCCACAATTTCCTCTACTCCTTATCTGTGCCCAAATTTAAATGTAAATTCCATGAACAAAGTTTCTTTTCTAGAACTACCTTCCTGTGGAACTCTATATTGCAGGGATTATTTTTAGCTGACGATAATATGGTCGTTTTCAAGTCAAATGTAGGCAAATTTTTTGTTGAGCTGTCCTCTTAAATAATCAAATTCTAGCAATTTAACATTACTGATCATTATGCTGTTCTCTCACCGACCACTTTATCCTCGAGTGTCCTTCAGGTCTTGATAATTGGTGACTTCTATGTAAAAAATATTTCTCTACTCGTTGTGTAACAGTTGGGATTTGTCTCATTGGTTAAAAAGCTAGAAAATTGAGTTAAATGTGATTTGTGTACCTGGGTTCAAATCATGCGGAGGGTTTGAATAGTTATCGCTACACTGAAGGTTCCGTAAGCACAAAACTTTTCTTATCATTTTGTTTTTACTGGGGATGAGGCATACTACCAGATGCCAGGCATTAGCCCACTATTTCAGACACTCCACCCGAGAGATCTTTTTAAGATTATAACAGTCCATTTAAGTGCAATTGTTTGTATTTTCACTTGGTTCACTCAGCATTCTCGCCAAGTAGTATATATATATTATCTTTATATTTATAAAAATCAACTAACGAAGAAGAAAAAAATAATAATGAGAAATGAAAGTCACTCAAAGTTCTAGATGTCGAGATGGAAAGTTCTTGTGGCTGTGAAAAATGTGTCACCATGTATGTTGATGCATGCCCATTTTAAAATTACTTGAAGTTCAAACAAGATTTCAAAAGAAAACAAGGCCGATAGCCATTAGTCGCGTGCTCTTGTGTAATGAATGAATGCGTGAATGTAAGATTGACATGAAATGCTTAAAAATAAACTAAAATGAACGAAAAATGGGCTGAAATGACTTAAATAAATAAAAAGTAAATGACTTTAATGAATATAAGGATAAATTGAATGACCTTAAGAATGACTTGAATGCTTAAAAAATAATTGGAATCCTTCAAAAACAACTTGAATGATCTGGAGAATTTGGATGGCTTTGGGACTGACTGGTTGTAAAGTGGGTGATCATTTTACATTAAATTAATACATAAAAGTGATCCCCCACTTTATATCACAAAGTCACAAACATAAGTACAGCATGTAGTAAGAACATATACTACACTTTGAGATATTAAATCCTTTATTCGTGTTAAAAATACAGTGAAAATCAACAATGAACAAAAAACTTAGGCACATGGCCAACTCAAAAGGGGGAATTGTGGGGGTCGTTGGTCATCCTTGTCACTCCAGAACTAAACAAAATCAAAAGTTTTTCCCAGCTAGTATCTTCTTTCACCATAATACCGCATTCACCCTTTCGTACTGGGGGACGTCCTACTTAACTCCCAATTTTTAAAACATTTTTTATTGACGTGTAAAAAACAAAAAAGATAACAATAAAATGGTACAATAATTCATAAGAGCGGTGAAGAAAAAACAAAAGGTGATTAGTAGAACCCTCCCAACCCCATCTAGTTGATAGACTGCCCGTTCCACTAGTTTTGTAAAAGGAACCTCACTTCTGCGAGTCAGTCTCTAAGTAGGAATGCCCTTTAGATGGGGGTGAATGGAGAAAATAAAATTTTGTGGATAAGGAATGGGGGTTAGTTTGTATTTCTTTCTCTCCAAGATGGGTGAAATTTATAGGAACAGGTGAAAATAAAAATTGCAAGTAGGAGGGAGTGGGGATCTTGGAGGCTTCCTAATCGGGGAGGGATGGAACACACACTCAGCTAGCTTAGAGGCTACTTCTTTAATTTTACTTTACAGAACTGCGTGTTCCACACCTAGGCGGGAAACACGTATTCAAATTTGGCTCCTCTTCATACACATAGACTTGCTACATGTATTCATCTTCTGTCAAATGCCACGTGATACAGCCTTCTTCTATCACATCTGATCTTCACCCGTAGTTGGTGTTTAAAGAAAGCGATCAGATCCTGATAAGAAAAAGACAACACTCCCCCGGCAACCTTGCAGATGCGACGTCCAAATTACCATTCTCGCCACGGCCAGGATCGTAACATAGACCATTTGTCTTTCCTGGTCCCACTGCGGCCTCACGTTGTCCATGATATTGGATACAGTATTTGGGCGAGGATACTCAGAATCGATGCGAGCCATCACCTTGCTGACATACGACTAGTCGTTTCTACAGCTGTTGTCCCACAATGGAGACAATCAAGCGACTCCAAAAACCCGGAACTGCATTGTATGTTGTTGAGTGGAAGTGCATTTCGGGCCAATCGCCAGGTCAGAGAGAACAAATTGTTCAGATGACTCGAACCTGGCGCCCAGCTCCACACAGAGCGGATCTCACTCTGCTGCCAACCCAAACGCACACATAGTGGGTCGTCAGTGGCCCCCTTCACTAGATCCCTGTGGAGTTCCCTATGGGTAGCAGTCACAAGGTAGCTGGATCTTGGTATTCGTTTTAGCGTGGCTCAGCACTCTTTCATGTAGGCAGATTCTCCCCGCTGCCTACGATGGCTCTCGATAGAAGGGTTGAGAACGAGGTCGAAGAAGACGGCAGTAACCTCGGGGTGCCATGATTGGTCATCTTGCATATAGTGGCTCAGGAAGGCCAGCCTCTCAGCGTCTTGATGACACTTCAAGTTCGGCATTCCCAAGCCTCCTTCACATGGACGTTGAATACAGACCTGTTTGCTCACCCAGTGTCTTCCTCTGTCCTAAAGAAGCGAGGACAAGAGTTCGACAAGAGCTGTTAGGTGTTGTGCAGGCAGGGGAAGTACGGCCAGTCGGTAAAGGATGAAAGGAAAGACGTAAGTGGTGGCATGCCTCAGCTCTACCCTTTAAGGAAGGTTTTCTAGGAAGCCACGAATTGACTGCAGCCTCCACCTTTGACTGTACCTCCAACCAATTTTTGTCAAGCTGGAGACCCGGTCCGAACCACACGCTGAGGATCCGAACCGGGCCATCCGTCCAGCTGAAGGGTGCCAGGAGGTTGGCGTTGCCACTCCAGGCGCCCAACCGCAGTCCTACTGACTTGCTGTGGTTTATCTTGGTCCCTGTAATTCTTTCGTACCGAGCTAGCACCTCCGACATGATCTCAATGTCTCTGAAGCTTGACACAAAGACCGTGGCATCATTGGCGAATGCGGATGCCTTGGTGGCTGAGCCACCGGGTATTGCAATTCCGCGCAGGGTCGAATTTGCCTCCCCACGTCTCAGCTTGTGGAGCAGGGGCTCCAAAGCCAGGACATAGAGCAGGGGCGACAGCGGACAACCCTGATGAACCGACCGAGAGATAACAAAGGGTTTTGAGCGCTTTCCATTGACTTGTACAACGGCTGTGGGCTGTCGATACATCACGGAGATCCACTTGCAGAAGTCAGGTTTAAAACCAGCGGCCTCTAAGACAGATGCCAAGAAATGATGGTCCACCCTATCGAAAGTTTTGGACTGATCTAAGTTGATCAGTGTGGTTTCCGTGTCATCATCTATCCTTCCCTCTAGGACCGTGGATATCAGGTGCAAGTTGTTCTGAATCGATCTCCCCTTCACAGCATAGTTCTGTTCCGGTTCAACCAACTCGCCGATAACAACCTGCAGCCGATTCGACAGGAACTTGGCCAAAGTCTTCAACTCTGTGTTTAGTAGAGTTATGGGCCTGTAATCGTCTAACTCTTCCCCACCATGCTCATCACCTTTCCTCAGCAATGTGATCACTCCCTTGGTGACTTGCCCCGGGATGGATCCCTGAGCAAACTAATGGTTGAACACATCCATCAGAAGAGGCAGAAACATGGGTGACAGCCTCAAATACAGTTTGTATGGCAGACCATCGAGTCCAGGCGATCTGTCACAGCTGACCTGCTTCAGCACAGTAAAAACCTCCCGTTCCCTCAACCAGCTCTCGCAACTAGCCGCTCTAGTCGCCTCGAGGCAGGAAAAGTCAGCCAAATAGTCACTAAACTCAAGGACCGGAAGATCAGCATGCTGCGTAAAATGCTCTTTAAAATGTTCTCGAAACTCCTCGCAGATCTCCCGAGTTGATTCCAGAGTGCATCCATCCGGATGTGTTACCTTTGCAATGTACTTGTCCAAGCCACGCCTAGAAATTTCACGACGCGCGTCAGTGTTGGACTTGACTGCTTCATTGCCTACCTTTCTGAGCCTAGCTCTGACTACTTGAACTTCATAACACTCGCTATTCTCACGCAGAAGGTCCTGCTTAGCTAGTTCCTGACTTACGCTATCACTCTCCCCCTTAGCCCGGGCTAGTTTCTGCTCTAGCTTCTTCTTTGTCTTGGCCTTATCTAGTGTGAGGCGCTGGGCATACTTGATGGAGAAGGTTCTAATTTTGGCTTTTAGACCTACCCATCACTTACTCCCGGTAACCGCCCCCACTAGTGCTTTTTGAATTAGTTCTATTAGCTTCTCTTGGAAGTCTTGTATCTCCAGAAGGGAGGTGTTTAACTTCCAGTGAGGCCTATTTCCTAGCTTCAGCCGGACCATAACTAGTTTATGGTCCATCTGGCCTAGCCAAGTGAACGTGGGACAAGATAAGAAATCTACTTCGCCTCTCCTAACTGTCCTAGTAAGTGTTTGGATAGGAGGAAATGCTATTAGTCCACGTCCACATCTCCCGTCCCGGATGCTCGACCCGAAACCTGTCAACCAGACTGTATCTAGCCATCAGATCAGCCAGGCTGGAGTCGCACCTCTCCGATCCTCTAACATCACCTCCTACCTTATCTATCTCGGGGTCTAAGATGGCATTCCAATCCCCCATTAGCACTACCCACTTCCGACAATGTATAAACGTGTCAAGCTGACTGAAGAATGAGACCCTCTCACGAGTGGTGCTGGGCGCATGAACCGCGATCACCCGAAACACAGAATCTTTTACGGCAATATCGGCCACAAACAGCCTGCCCACCGCATCCCTATAAACAACGTCGACTGTCTCTGACAGGGTACGTTTAACCAGCACAGAAACTCCCTTCCCCCACGGGCTGCCATATGCTGAGAAAATCTCAAAATCTTGGGCCAGCACCTGACAGTTCATAGAGGAAATGAAATGTGTCTCCTGAATCGCAGCCACATCCACTCCCAGGGACAAGAGGTCGTGCCGGATGCGAGCCGTCCGGCCTGATGATCTCAAGCCCCTCGCATTCAAACTAGCCAAATTCAAAGCCATGTTAGCTACCTTAGGGTGTGTCACACTCAGCTCCGAAGTCAGCCCGGGAGAGGACGCCGACATTATGTGCCATGCTCAAGGTGGTCAGATTTTTCATATCCTGACCTTCTCTCGCAATGCCGCCAACGTCCAAAGGATAAATTAATTTCATGGCCCTGTAGAGTGACAGCTGGACCAACACTGGGACCCTTCCCTTGCATTGTTTTGACAGTTCGTCAAGAGAAGGATCATTTTTCTTAACCAGTTCGATTTCCGGAAACGCCCCTTCAGCGACCTGCAACCTTGTCCACAAGTTGGTCTTGCAGGCCTCTGGGGTTCTGAAAAAATTATTAGGAGCGAGGCGTCCGGGAAATTTGAGTGGATATTTACATCTTTCCCCCCTATCTGTTTGTAATCGAGCAGAGGTTTTAAGTTTTTCCTCTGCCGATGGGAATGTCTGTTGCTACATAACATAGTTCCTCGGGGGCAAGGGATTTTAATTTGGTTGGTCTGCGAGAGGCAAGAGGCAGAGGAGTCTCTCCCTTCCCTCGTTTCATTCTTTTCCTTTTCTTTTTGAGGTGGTGGCTCACTTTGTATTGGTGTGGGGACAGGTGTTGGTTGTTCTTGACCAATGGCTTTGCGCCTTCCTTTAATATGTTGAGTCAACAAAAACTCAAGTAATAGCCTTCTTTTTTTAAATTCACTTTTCACTCCAAGGCACAGTGCCACTTTGATGTAGGGGCTACTATCAGGGACATAAGTTGTAGGGATACTATGTAGGGAGTTGAGCAGCAAGATGTCTGTTCACATTACACTTGAACTTCTGCATGTCAGTACAGTTGGCAAAACAGAAACCCGGAAGTGAGTTCCAAAGTCTAGCAGTTCTGGGGAAGAAACTATTAGAGTAGAAGGCCGTCTTACATCTAGGGATTTCTACTGTGTAGGGGTGGGATTTTGGTGCTTGTCAGGTTTGACGGGGTACTTACACCAAGGGGGTACAAGTGCTTGTAGTCTGTCGGAGCACTCATCATTAGAATGCTTGTAGAACAGGTTGAGGAATGCAACATTTCGTTGATGGGACAGAGGTTTAATTTTAGATAACAGGTCAGGATCTATCAGGTTGGCAACTCTCTTTTGAACCCTGTCCAGGAGTGAGAGACTACTAGTAGATGCACCAGCCCAAATGTGACAACAATACTCCACATATGGTCGAATGGTGGCCTTATAGAGGTGCAGGATACTTTCAGATGTAAGTAACTTTCTAGCACGCTAGAGAGAGCCTACCTTCTTTGCAGCAGCCTTGGCAGTGCTCTCAATGTATCTCTTTCACCTTATGTTCCCTGTGTGTTCCTCTAATGTGTTGAATCTAGGACTACTAAATAATGTCCTTGCGCCTTTCTTTTAATATGTCGAATCCACAACTCTCAAGTAATCGTCTTGCGTTGTATTCTGCCCTCATGGGGAGACACACAAATTGTGACAAATGTGCACCCACATTCTGTTCCTCTCTTTCACGGTTTCCGATTTCGATGAGTCTTTTAACAAAGATTCTTCTTTGTTTGGATTTTTATGAAGCAACATTTTTATCTTCGCTTAGCACCCTTGTTAGAAATAATTGATTTGGAGAATGATCCTGGAAAAATGGTGGGATCCTTCTACCGCTCCAGTAGATATCTCACCCCTGATGCAATTCTCTACCTATATAAGAGCCAGGTTCGGCCAACGATGGAGTACTGTTGGCACATCTGGACAGGAGCTGCTAGAAGCAGCTTATCCTGCCTTGACAGAGTTCAAAATAGATTTCGTAGCTTAGTGGGGGATGCCTTTTTCTCTTCCCTGCAACCTCTTTCTCACAGCTGAATTCCAATCTATAGTCCCCCCCTCGCCAAACTTTCACAAGAAACACTCGTCTAGCTGAAAACACTATCAATAATTTCGCACACTCTTTATCTGTGCCTAAACCTAAACGTAGATTCCATGAACAAAGCTTCTTCCTTAGAACTGCACGCCTGTGGAACTCTCTTTCGTTAGCCTGCTTTCCAGCTGACTACAATCTGATTGTCTTCAAGTCCAATGTAAACAAGTTCTTGATGAACCGTCCCCCTAAGTAATCCAATTTACAAAATTCCACTACTTATGTTTGCTATACTATAATCACATTGACTAATGTATATCCATTAATCCTTATCCTCGAGTGACTTTCGGGCCTTGAGAAGTGATGATTCCTGTGTAAAAAAAAGGATTTGATCTTGAACTAATCCGATTTTTAGAAATATTTGCACATGGCATGCATAAAACGAAAGGATTAATTTTATTTAATTTGAAAGGGTGGTTAGGCTGAGATTCTAAAAGTAATTTAAACTCACGTGACGCAATCAGATAATCGATAATCGAACGTATTGACCACTTTTCCGATTAATCCGTTATCAGTCAGTTTGGATCTAGTTTGGGTCAGTTTTTATCATTTAAATAAGATGTACATTTTGTTTCCATTGATTCAATGAATTGTTCAACAGTGGCAAGTCAGAAATATTAGAATAAGATTAGACAACTTTTCACAGAAATAACCGCAAAGCTAATATTTTCAATATTATCATTGATATGATTGAAGTTCTGTTATTTGCATTTTTTTGGTGATTTCTTCAAATAAACTCAGTAACTAGACAATTTTTTGAACAAATCCCCATTGGTAAGTTGTTAAGGTAGAAATCTTATTATCAAGGGCATACATTACAAAAGCTTTTCGTTGTTCTAAATTCCTTTTCAGTATATAATATGTTGAATTTCATGGTGTGGTCACATCTTGAATGAGTTTGTTTTTCAAACTAAGCTGATCCTGTATTTCAGTTATTTATTAATTCCTAACGGAGAACGATTAAAGTGGGACATTATATTTCTGTAAGTTGTAATGATTGTCTTAACAGCCTGTTGGGAAAATACTGAATCATTTATTGAGAGTTGCAATGTTTGTATGAAGCATGATAGTGATTCTAAACCACATTCCTTGACACCAGCAACCATATTTGTTCATGAATCCCGCAAGACTAAGAAAACTTTGAAGATTTTATATTCATCTAAAACATTGTGCAATTCTTCACTTATTCTTGCACCTGTGTGTTCACCAGGGAATGGGACAACTCTGAGCACAGCTCTGTACTGTTCAAAGTCATTTGAAATTTAATGACCTATCAAACTTAGGGAGTATTATTTGTAGTAGCTGTGCAAATGTCTGTGTTCAAAGAAATGTTGCTAATTTCATCAAGAGACGATTGAATTTTTGTTCTTATTTTTGTAGATATATCTGCAATTATTGTTTCAGTGAAGTATTTTTTATGAAAAAGTTTCAATTTCAATGTCAGATGTAACAAAATATGATTGAATATCAACAGCATTCGTACGATTTTGGCACGTCATTCGAGGAGTATTATTTCAAGTTAAAAAAAAAAAAATAAGACGAAAATAGAAATTTTTAAAATCCTACGATCTTTACTCTGCTAAGATTTATCTTCTTTCGGGAAAATAATTAGTTTATTGTCAGCCGCCTGAGGCGCCCCTGCTAGGAAATGCCTACGGGGCTGCCATGGATTTTTTTGTAGGAAAAAGGAGGTAAATAAAAATATGTGTTTGTTAATATAGAGTCGACAGATAGATTTTGTTTTTTTAAATATACCATTTTAAGTAAAAACAATATTACTTAATTGTCATGTCGAAAATAGTAATATATCTAAAAATTACGACAATTCATCGAATAGAACAACTCCTATTGTGTTTTAGTAAAAAAGAAAATGTCTATCGCTATGGTCTAAAACAGTACGTCAGCCATTAAAGTGGAAAAAAGGGAGATAAGTCAGTTTAGAAAAACGGAGATAAGTCAGTTTAGCAAAAAATAATATTCAAACAAACAAAAATAACAGTAAGTTATTTAAATTAAATAAAAATTTATTTTCATAAATATTAATTATTTTTTAAACAACAAATAACAGAAACAGCAACTTTAGTTTTGTTTTAGTAAATTTATATAAAAAATATTTATGTCCTCTGTATTCACAATCTTCAAGGTTTTCACATCTAGGGAACATGCAATTCCCCAATTTTCCGTAAAAATTACTTTTAACTATAAATAATTTTCTACTCGATGATTTTTCATAATTTTTGGATATATTACTATTTTCGACATCACAATTAAGTAAGTACTGTTGTTTTTTGCTTAAAACCTCATATTTAAAAAAATCGATCTATCGATTCTATCTTAACAAGCACCTAAACATATTCGAATTCAATATAATCTTTACGACGGAAAGTTGTGTCTAAATCTGTTTTATTTATTTATTTTTTTAATTGCTTGAAATAATACCGCACGAAATATTGCAGATACTTCAGTCTGATGAGCTTAGATTTTAGGAAAAATTAAATGATTATTGTCATTATTTTGGTAAACATTTACTGTTAGAAATACTAACTATAAGAAAACAACAATAAAAAGCAAAATAAACAAATACTTTCCTTTTTACTTAAGGGTTTTTTGGTAATCGTGAAGAAAGAGAGAGCCTGTTTCCTCCGTTTGACTATAGGTGGCGTTACTGTCTGTCCACCCAGTTACGGAAGCACAAAATGTTTTCAATGCCACTCTTGAAATAAAAATAAATGTTTTTGTTATATTTTAATTTTAAACGTGTTTTTTTTTTTTTTTTTTTTTTTTTGCAAACATATTTAAGTTTTATTTTTTCAAACATATTTACGTTTTTTTTGTTGTTGTTTTTGCAAACATATTTAAGTTTTATTTTTCCAAACATTTACGTTTTGTTGCTTGTTTATTTTCAAACATTTACGTTTTTTTTTTGTTTGTTTTTTTGCAAGCATAAACTAAATATTTTTAAATATTTTTCTTTTTGAAAAGTTTGCTTATGCACTTATTGTACCGGTACCGCGCTATTTCTTAATAGTAGTTTCAAGTAAAATTCAGGTTTTACAATATCCTTTTTCAAATATATATATAAATACTCGCGGAAAAGGTAAAATAAGTGCAGAAAATTAAAAAAAAAAAAAAAAAAAAAAAAGGGAGGGGCTCATAAAAAAGATTTAAAAAAAAAAAAAAAACGTTGATTTTTTTTTTAATCATAAGAGCGTAAAAAATACTCGCCGAAAAACGGTTGTATGTTTAAAAGAAAAATATAGCAAAAACAAACGTAAATGTTTGGAAAAATAAAACTTATATATGTTTGCAAAAACAAAAAAAAACGTAAATGTTTGAAAAAAAATAAAACTTAAAACTGTTTGCAAAAAAAAAAAAAAAACATGTTTAAAATTAAAATATAACAAAAACATTTATTTTTATTTCAAGGGTAGCATTATATACATTTTGTGTTTCCGTAACGGGGTGGACAGACAGTAACGCCACCTATAGTCAAACCGAGGAAACAGGCTCTCTCTTTCTTCACGATTGCCGGTTTTTTTATTTTCTTTTTACGTTTGATTCGGATTCAAAAAAAATATTTTCCTTTTTTTTTTTTTTTACTTGGGACCTGAATGCAACGTTACGCCTCGCCTTACAACATGCTACGATTACCTTTCCCTAAAAAAGAAAAAAATGGAGGAGATAATTCATGGGAAAATTATCTTACAACAGCAAAACAATACCGAAAAGATTACAAGATAATACAATAATGGACCTTTCTTTAGTTCTGTCCTACTGTAAGAACTTAGACGCCAGGATCGGAAAATGGCATTGAGAAGTCAATGTCCTAGACAAGGGGGCACTCTGACCTGCAACACGTGCCTGGGCAGCCTCGTCAGCATCCCCCGGCGAGGGCGCCTTAGGCATTTAGCAATAAACTAACCCATTCTCAAAGAGAGAAGGCAAAGCACCAAATTCCCACCACAAAACCATCAGGAACCAGATCATTACAGGAATGGTCTAATGTCTGTTGATTTTGGAGGCCCAGGATAAAAATCCCTAACCGCATTCGTTTATAAATGTCTTGTGTTTAAAAACAATTTTATGATTCCTTGGCTTTCGCTAAAATCAAAGTGTAGTATCTGTTTTCAGTTTCCAAGCGACACCAGACGTTGTACTTTCGAGGAAATCATTGTGAATACCATAAAGAAATACGACAATACAAATCTAAAATGGATATTACATAAAAGTAATTTATTAGAAGCTGTTTATGAAATAAATATGCAAATTAAGAAATCATAAAACTAATTATTCGTGTTTTCAAATTAATATATATTCAGTATTTTAAACACATTTTTATTCTCCCCCTCCCCCACCCCCCACCCCCCCAAAAAATCAACAGAGATTAGAGCATTCCTACAATGGTCCAGTCCCTGTTGATTTTATGGGGGAATAAAGTTCTGTGCAGTTCTAGGAGGTTAACCCTCCCAGGCTTTGCCTTCTCTCTTTGAGAAGGGGTTAGTTTATTGTTAATCGCCTGCGGCACCCTTACACGGGAATGCTGACGGGGCTGCCCAGGCACTTTTTGCAGGTCAGAATGTCCTTTCTCTGGGGCGCTGACTTCTCAATTCTACTTTCCGACTCTTCTTGCAGTGGGAGAAAACTAGATACCTTTTATCCTTCCCCCCCCCAATCAACAGAGATTAGACCATTCCTGTAATGGTCTAGTTCCTGTTTATTTTGCGAGAGGAGTTTAGTTCTGTGCTGTTCTAGGAGGTCAACCTTCGCAGGCTTTGCTTTCTCTTTTTAAGAAGGGGTTAGTTTATCTATCGCTAATCGCTTGAGGCCCCATCACAAAAAAGCAATTTTTGGCCATTTTGAGACATTTTTTTTTTTTTTACCTCTTTTGAGCCCCTGGAGACGCTGAATCACAGTGTAAATGGATAACGGTGCAGTTTCAGGCCCTAACTCATATATATTTGAGTTGACCACCGTATAAAACCTCTATATAGTCGAGCATATCAAGTTTTTGTAGAGATATGGAAAAAGAGCCATAAAAAGGGGCGTTTTTAGCACTAAAAGACCCCAGGTACGCGAACCAGAATTTTGTCAGGATCATCCATACTGGATTTTTATTAAAAACAATAAGCTCCACATTTCGGCCAAGTTTCAGAAAAATCTAATGGATGGATCAAAAGTTATGGGGCAAAACGTGTAATTTTTGGCCATTTTGGGGCATATTTGACCTCTTTTGAGCCCCTGAGGACGAAATGGGAATTTTCAAAAGAAGTTTTTTTGTTTGTTTTTTTACTGTGCACATCTATTTAATGAAATACAAATTTGGCAAAATTTCAGGAAAAACTAATGGACGGTTATCTAGCAATCGTCCATGCACGGACGCATGGACGCCACTGAAAACATATGCTCCTCTCCAATAAAGAAAAGATAATTCAAATAATAAAAAAAATGTCAACTGCTAAATTTGTCTCTTTAGCAAGATCCGACAGACCTTAAGTAACTATATATTTAAAATAACAGTAGAAAGAGTGCGGAATAGAAGAAGGAAAGAAAGAGAGATAGAAAAAAGTCATTTACTGAAGCGCTTTTTTAAAATGGACGACAATATTATCCTTTTACATGTGGACGAAAATAAATCAACTTGAGTTACTTCCCCTTAATCGACGCAATATTTCTTTTCGACTTTGGGTAAATAAATCCATGTTTATTCCTTGTAGATGACAAAAATAACACCACGAATGTTTAATAAAGGTTAATTTGGTAATCCCGTAATTCCATCTCTTCGGTAGTTGAGTTTCCACTACTTCGGTTGACAGAATTTCCTTTCTTATCGTGCACATCGAAATCGACTTTCCATTTGTAATCCGGCTAAACTTAGCCTTGCAGCATTTCGACCTCGTGTATGACAGTAAACAACTTCTTCATTCCTAGAAGAAATATTTTGTCTTTTATCCTCCGTTACACGAAGGTTACTGATTTTTATGTCCTTACTTACATGTCTTCTTCGACTTTTTATAGTCAAGTCACGATTCTGGATAAGCACAACCTTCACTGGGTTAGATTATTTTCAAACTGTCTTGATTTCCAACTGTTTTAAAGTCCAGTTAACATAGTTAGCAAAGGTGAAAAAAAAAAAAAACCTTCTCAATTTGAGTAAATTTTTACTTTCTTTCCACACTCACGTGTCGACTTTTAGAAGTTTTCGGGTATGTTGCAGACAGTAGTTTTCTGGATATTAAGACATTTTTCCGATGTATTTATAAATGTAAGTGACGTTCGCCATTCTTAACATAGGGCGGATAGGGGTGGGGTTGTAACACGCATGCACATTAGTACTTTTCAGTTGGGAAAAAGCATGGTCACTAGTGGGATTACATTAGATAATAAATGTCTTGATATCCAGAAAACTACTTGTCTGCGCAAAATTTAAATGTGTTTTCGGCATACACCTGAGCTCGTGTCTAATCTCCTAAAGTAGAAGTAATTAAAATAAAGTTTCAGATGGAAACTTTTTGTTGATTTCTTTTTTTTTCTCTTAATGACTTTTTTGTGTCCTTTTCTAAAATTTTTCTAAAAATTTGAATCGAGTTCCACCGCGCTAATCCCCCCACTGCGCGCATGCACACACATTCACGCACGCACATACACATATGAACACACACATGACATGCACCAACAGGCAAGTACACACTCGTATACATATACACACAAACTTTTATTCATGCACACACATACAGGTCACTGGTTGCATATTTTTGCTCATACGAGTACAAATATGCAACCAGTACACACCGATAGTCTTTCTCCACTCTATAGTTATTTTCATATCAGGTGTTCGACCGAGCTCCAATCTATGGTCCCACCTTTAAAATATTTGCAACAAAAACTCATCTAACTACGCTACAAGCACAGTTAATGCCCCCTCACTTTCTACCTAAACATAAATGAAACTTCCATGAGCAAAGTTTCTTTTCTAAAATTGCTTGGCTGTAAAACGCATTACCGCTGGGTTGCTTCCCAGCTGACCACAACATGATTGTTTTCAAGTTCAATGTAAACAAATTCTTGTTAAGTTATTCTGTAAAATAATCAAATTCTGCGCAATTATCAGTCATTATTATGATGCTGTCTCACCGTCCCCTAACAAACTCATTTAACCTTTATTCTTGAGTGGCCTTTGGGCCTTGATATATGGTAAAAAAGTGATAGAAGATAAAAAAATATACACATAGATGCAATCTTTCAATTACACAACGCGCGTGCACACACAAATACGCATACGAATACGCATACGAATACACACACACACACACACACACACACACACACTAAAATGGAACACGTACATCAAATCCGTTGCCAGGGCTGCTGGGAAAATGGTTGGATCGTTCTACCGTTCCAGTAAATATTTCACTGCAGATGCATTTCTCTACATGTATAAGAGCCAAGTGCATCCAAGGATGGAGTAGGAGTACTGTTGCCACATCTGAGCAGGGGCTGCTAAAAGCAGCTTATCCTGCTTTGACAGTTCAAAATAGACTTCGTAGCCTTTTCTCTTTACTGCAACCTCTTTCCCCACAGAAGAGACGTCGCGAGCCTGTCTCTGCTTTATCGTTATTTTCATGGCAAGTGCTCGTCTGAGCTCCAATCTACGGTCCCCTGGCCTGACTTTCATGAAAAACACTTGTCAAGCTTAAACCACTATCAATAATTTCCCTCCACTCTTTATCTGTGCCTAAACCTAAATGTAGATTCCACGAACAAAGCTTCTTTCTTAGAACTGCAAGCCTGTGGAACTCTGTTCCGTTTTGCTACTTTCCAACTGACTACAACATGGTTGTTTTCAAGTCCAACGTGAACAAATTCTTGAGGAGCCACCCCCTTAAGTAACCCAATTTACAAAATTTTCACTACTGACGATGACTAACATGTTCTCCTTGACTACTGTACACCCATTAACCCTTATCCTCGAGTGGCCTCCGAGCCTTGATAAATGGTGACTCCTTTGTAAAAAAAAAAAAACGCAAACAAATACAAACACATACACAAACAAAGACACAGACAAAAAAAAGCACACACACACACACAAAACACACACACGCACACGCACGCACACACACACACACACACACACACACACACGTAATACCACCAGCAAGTGACGTGAAAACGTTCCCACCCTTTTCGTTCACAAAGTTGTTGTTTTGTTTTGTTTTTATTTTTTGTTTTTTGTTTTTTTTTTCCAAGCCATTTCTATTTATTTCCCCGTCGTCGTTGCTGTCAGCGTCCCGCGAGAGTAAAGCTATGTCGAAGAAAGAGTTGGAGAGAGAAAAAAAAAAATAATAATCATAGTCCCTACATCGAGACAGACTCACCCAAGCCTTTCAAAAGACACACTCAAAAAAACACTTAGTTCGAAATACTAGAATTATAAACATTCTATCTTTCTTCCCCCTCTCCTTCCATATTCTATCTTCTCCCTCTCTTCTCTCTCTATTTTTTTGTCACTTTTGCTTAATCACACACACACACACACACACACACACACACACACACACACACACACACACACACACACACAGAGAGAGAGAGAGAGAGAGAGAGAGAGAGAGAGAGAGAGAGAGAGAGAGAGAGAGAGACATGTAATTTATTTAAAAAAAAACTTGTCCTGCACTTTTTACGTCAATTACACTTTTAATAAGATGGATTTTTTGACGCGTCTTTTTCTTACAAGTAAGTCTTTTTTTTTTTAATTTTTATTTGTCTATATTTTTCCTATGTTTATAATTAATCACTAATTTATTTATCTCTTCTTTGAATTTTGTTGTTGTTGTCGTTGTTAATGTCAGAGTAAAATACCTATTTGTAAAAAAAAACTTCCTATGTCATTTCCATGTTTCGTGAAATAAAAACCATGTTTTTTTTTATATATAGTTTTTTCTTTGGCATAAATAGACGATACTAAGCAGACGACACTAAGCAGACGACACTAAACAGACGGCAATAAGCAGACGACACTAAGCAGGCGATAGTAAGCAGACGACAATAATCAGATGTAATGATTCATTTCCCGGCAATCAATTATGAAAATCAAGTTTCTTTTGTTACGGAAGGCTCTAATAATAATAATCTTAAATTTTTCTCAATATCTCATAAAAATTGTCCCAGTCAACTAATACTAAACCTGCAGACGTAGCATCCGTACTGATGCTCACGCTACAAAAGCAAATCGTTTGTAAATAAACTAGAAATTAGCACCACGTTTATGTCACCTTACACAGATTAAAATTTATAATGCTAGTAAACCTTATGCCTACAATCCTTTTCTAATTTGGATCAAAATCAATTACATGATTTTGATTCTAGAAAATGTTTAAAATTTAAGGGTTCTTTTTTCTACATTATATAGTCATCACTTATAAAGGCCTGGCGGCTACTCAATGATTAAAGGTTAATGGATACGGTAATGGAAATTTGATCATTTATTTTAGGGGACGGCTCTTCAAGAACCTGCGCCCGTTTTAAAAAATATTTTAATGGGATGTGCTCTGATGAACTCGTTGCACTTGTGTCTCCTCGACAAACCCGCTTAGCAACAGAATCCATCCCCTTCACTGCTGAGGTCCCTAAATGCCAGAAAGCTTTCTATTCTTATAATTTCTTACCTCGAACACCTAGAATTTGGAATTTCCTTCCTGTTACCTGCTTTCCTGGCTGTACTGATATGCAGAAGTTTAAATGTAACGTAAACCAACATCTTGTTAATCGCTCCTAGGCATGGTCCCAAAAAGTAGTCCCTTCCGACCAAGATTTAGGCACAGATAGGTTTAAGAATAAATTGAAATTCAGAGAATCGTGTTTAATTTGTGTCTAATGACTATGGATCAAATTCAGTGCAAATCTAATATATTTTAAATTTCAAATGAGAAGTGCTCGTATGATGCTGTCTAAAAAAAAACTTTAAAATACTTTTAAAAAGTCCTGAAATATTTACAAATGAAGGTCTAATATCTATTGTCAACATTTCACAGAAATCGAAGTTATAGATACCTTCAAGTTTTACTCTTTCTATTTTTTTTTTACATAGCAGTCACCACTTATAAAGGCCAAGAAACCACTCGAGGATAAGGGTTAAAGAGTGTACAGTAGTCAATGGGACACTATCGTAGTAATCGTTAGTAGTGGAAATTTGGTAAATTGGATTACTTAAGGGGAACGGCTCATCAAGAACTTGTTTACGTTGGACTTGAAGACGACCATATTATTCGCCAAAGTCAAAGAATTATTGAATTCAATGCTGAGCATTTAAACAATCGATTATATATTTAATAAGAAATACAAGTTTTCTATTGCAATGTGATCGCGATTTATAAAATGGTGGAAACTTGATGGAACTTTTGTACAGGTTGTAGAAGTTATAAACGTTGTCATTTCTTTCCTACACATTTGTGCAGTATATTCAACAGAATAAATAGAGGTAAAATATTTTCAACAAATAACTGTTACCAAAGGCAATAAAAGTTACTTTTCTACTTACCAACCTAATATTTTTTTTTAATTTAGTGTTTTAAAGTTTTTATTGCGTTGTTATTTATTTATTTATTTTCACTTAAAAAGTTCGGTCGAATATATTACGTTAAATTAAAAATCAAAGATGGCGGACAGACGATCACCGAGCATTTCTGAAGTTTGATTACTTTCGTTTTCCTTTCAGTAAGATAGAAAATTGAATTTTATTGCGTTTGAAACCTAATTCGTTACATTTTTTTTTTTTAATTGTGTATGTGTGCGCTTTCACCTTAAAAGACGAAAAACTTATCAAACGAACTTCGGGGATGTTTGTTATTTGGTCGGTTGATCATTTCGAAAATATTACTCTAATATGATCAGATTTGATCTAAATATTAAAATACAATAAAAATGCTTAAAAAATACTTTAAAGAATAAAAATATGATCGAAATAGGTAGAAAAATAACGACCGGTAAGATTTATTTGTTGATTTTTTTTTTTTCGTTCTTTTTTTTTTTTTTTTCTACTTCTTCTGTTGACTACTTTGCAAATAGCACTTTCTTCTTGTGCAGAATACTCCTAGTAAGATTGTTTGGTCACAAGATGTCCTAGTAATTCCGATCAGGCAATTGAAAGACCCTTCTTCGAACAGGCGGAGAAAGATGTCCTCGCCTATGCCCCTGCCAGTTGGACATCGAACAATGCTCTCTGCACTGGAAGATATACTGCTCAAAGAAAATACTTTCGGCAACCAACATTTAGTATTACTATTCTTTTCTTCACTGTTATAACTAATAGCAAGCTACACCCAACGGTGTAGGTCACATTACTTGACATATATTTGTTAATTATAGAAGGGCCCTTTTTTCTTTCATTAGCGATAATTATAACAGACTTACAATTTATGCTAACATTAGCCCCCTTAAGTTTATTGCATATCGCAATATGCTTTTTAAATGTATTGTTACCGTTAAAAATTAGTCTCTATTTATTTCTGCAACATTTTAAGGAGACAACAAATAAAACTAAGGAAGCTTTTAGGGCACTGCCGAAAACAAACTTTTCCTTGTTCGCCAACGGGTTTCCCCACCGGTTATATTTTGAAAGTTTGGGACGGTAGTAGTACTGTCTCTGTGTAGAACGTGACAGATCGTTTTCTAGACGAAACCCGTGCCCGGGAATGCCAAAAAGGATAGGCTCTGCCTATTGCCGGCTTTTACACTCCCTCTTTGTCTATTAGCCAGGCGCAAAGGTACAAGAGACACACTGTGCTCGACCTTATTTTCTGACTAGAAAATTGAACGCCGTTCGCCTATCCCCAACTCCTTTCTGTAATCTTTCCAAAACATGGTTCAAATAGTAGCTTCTTACGTCCAAGTGGTGATATGCTTTGTTAGAGGTGGACCTGAGTAAAAAAAAAAAAAAAAAAAAATGACCTAGTCATAGTCAGGCGGGAAGCAACTCCATGGTATTATATTCCACATCCGAGCAGTTCTAGGAGGGAAAAATTCTGCTCATGGAATTTTCGCTAAGATTTAGATGCAAGAAATCGGCGACAGATGAACGAACGAAGAAGAAAACAATTAAAAACGGAAGAGTGAAAAAAAAATCTTTCGTAGCATATTTGGATTATACCGACTACTATTCTCATCTTGGGAGGTTATTCTTATAACATTTCGATCGATACAGGTGCATCTTATGGAGCTCGGAAAACTTTCTGCCGAACTCGGGAATCTCTACGGAATTTCTGTCAGTTCTAAGTCCGCATCTAGATGACTTTCGCTAATCTGTTTGTATTTTCATTAAAAAAAAAAAGACAAAAAATTTACTTTTAAAAAATCAGGGATCTTAGCCATTTAGCCAGTCAGTCATGTTGAAAATGCAACGCTAAAGCGACCGGATTTGAACGAAATATCAAAATTCAATACAGGTTCAATCCTCGGACGATACTAACAATACAATTACGAATTCCTTAATGAATCAATCAGTAAAAAATTATGTTATGATATTCTTTTTATCTATTATCTTGAATTAGATGTCATATTTTAATGTCGGATTTTAATCATGTCAAAACGCACTTTAGTTCCTTTTGACGGATTGATTGTTATTATTTCTTTTTTAATGAATCTATTTTGATAGATTCACTAATTGATATAATAATTAAGTCATTGATTTTGCGCTACGAAACAGATACTGTTAAGAATTGTAAATGTCGACTGAATTAAAGGAGTAAATTATAAGATGATCAACATTATGAACTTTGGAATATAGTCTTTTGTCATTGAATCACTATATATATATATATATATATATATATATATATATATATATATATATATGTTGTTTTGATTTTAGCGATATGTTTTCAATGAATTCGATTGTTTACGAAATTACATTTTTACCTAAATGCGAGTTGGGAATAATTTTCCCTTTAACCAATTTGGTACCCCCACATAGGGAGTGGTATATATATTAATTTTAAAATATAATTATCCACTGACACGTGTTTCGTCGTCCTACTCTGAGGAGTCGTAGACGACGAAACACGTGTCAGTGGATAATTATATTTTAAAAATTATATATATATATATATATATATATATATATATATATATATATATATATACATATATATATAAATAAAGCTGTGTGTGTGTGTGTGTGTGATCAAGAATGGGTCCTATATGATTGACTATTTTAAAAAAATGATTACATATAATGATAGAAGATGTATCGAGACACAGGAATGGGTATGTTCGATCTGGCAGAACGGTGGTTCATTAAAATTGTGGGGTCTGCGTTCGCGCCTGGTCCACAAAGTATGGAAATAAAAAATTTAAAAATTTAAAAAAAAAAACGTTTACAAGTGTTTTTCATATAGATGTACATAAGAATACTTTGATAAGTATGTTTTAACTTAAATAGAGATGGTATAATAAAATTGTGGGATCTGCGTTCGCGCCTGGCCTCCATAGAATGGAAATAGGCACAAACTTTAATAAAGACTTTTCATATCTATCTGCGTAAGTATACTTTGATAATTATGTTTCAGTTTGAAGAAATATGGTATAATAATATTATGGGGTGTTCGTTCGCACCTGACCTCCATAGAATGGAAATATGTCACAAAATTTAACAAGTTTTTTTAATATAGATCCACAGAATATTGTGATAAGTGTTTCAGTGTGAACAGGTATGGTATAATAAATTATGGGGTTTATCTATTTTATTTTTACTTTCATCATATTTTGCTTTGGTTTTGATACCCTCGAATTCGAAGCTATCACTTTACAACCCTTCCGTTTCATAACCTATCATACTTTCATAAATCAGAGTCCATTTTCTGTAGGCTGTTTTTGAACCCAGTCAACGACGGGTACTTTTGCTAGTATATATATATATATATATATATATATATATATATATATATATATATATATAGAGAGAGAGAGAGAGAGAGAGAGAGAGAGCGGAAGAAAGGGAGAGAGAAAGAGAGAGAGAGAGAGAGCGGAAGAAAGGGAGAGAGAAAGAGAGAGAAAGCGGAAGAAAGGGAGAGAGAGTGAGAGAGAGAGAGAGCGGAAGAAAGGGAGAGAGAGTGAGAGAGAGGAGAGAGAGAGTGAGTGAGTGAGAGAGCGGAAGAAAGGGAGAGAGAGAGAA
>NC_136517.1:74922355-74957355 GCF_053919585.1 Euprymna scolopes | reverse complement strand
ATAAGAAAAAAGGAACAAAAACATGTTAATTACCTACTAAGACCATACACAAATCGCTTCCTTACATTTGCCCCGAGGCTCCACACAGCTATCCAACTTCCGCTCCATCATCTAGCATGCTTTGAATCGATCTGTCACGTCTACTATTTGAAAAGGGAAGTTTTCCCGAAATTAATAATGGATATTGTCGCAGACATAACAAGTAGGACATTTGTATCTAATACAACTGAATAAATAGATGTATATATAGACATATATGTATGTACTTATTGATTTTTAAATCGCCACATCTTTTCGTCTCCTTTCACCAACAACGACTATATTTCATTCCTCGCATTGTGATAGCCTTCTAAATCTCTACTACATATATATATATATATATATATATATATATATATATATATATATGAATATATATATGAATATATATATATGAATACATATATATATGAATATATATATATATATATGAATATATATATGAATATATATATATATATATATATATTAATATATATATGAATATATATATATGAATACGAACGTAGTGCTATTATTAATTGTTCAGGGTTAAGTTTTGTTTTTCCCCTATAGTTTAAAAATAAACTATAAAGGCAAAAAAATTCCAAAAGAAAAACAAAATACACTTATAAAGTATATTTCTCCTAAGCGCTAATTGTATGTTTAACAAACATAAATTAGATAAAAGGAGTAAATAAGGGATGGACAGAAAAAAATTCTATCGAGACGTCTTTCAGCCAACCCTTTTCAAGATTAACATTGGCAACGAGGGATAAACATCGTTTAAAAACGTGGTCAAACGTGTATTTTGGTTTTCTTTTTGAAATTTTCTTCTTTAATGGCTTCTGTTTAAACTATAGAAAAAAAAAACAAAAAAAAAACTTAACCCTTAACAATTAATAATAGTCCTTGTCGATCATGACACCCAGATCTTTCTTCTGGCCCCGAGGCTTTTACATTTTTAGTGTCAATTGTTTTTCATAGTTTCATTAATGTTTGTAACAATATCAGACCAAAACTTATTTTACCCATGATCCTGTCCTAAGATTAATCTGGTTCTACCAGATCAGGTTGTCTGAAGATATTGTCTTTCTGAGATGAAATGCACCTAACATTGATGCTTTTTTGTTTTTCTTCTTCCTTTTGCAAAACTTAATTATGTTCTGTAAAAACAAAAACAACAACCCACCTTTTCCCCCTTTTCCTTCTTCCCATTTCTCCTTCCTCTTTCCATCTCCCTCATTCCTGACTGATTTCCTAACTTAAAATGTACCAAACATGAATACTGTAACTGTTTTCCCTCTCTCATTGCAAAACTCATTCATGTTCTGCAGGGCAGGGAACAAAAAGGATAAACCCCACATTAAAACAGCCAAACCAAACACTACAAGCTAGTGATTGAAGATATAAAGAGCTTGAAGAATAAAAACTTTCTACAAAATAACTGGATTCCGCATTAAATAATCTGAAAGGAGTTGATATTCCGTAAAACAACAAAACCTAAGATTAATGTTAATCCCTTCCCTGTGTAGAAATAACGGTACATTATCGAAATACGGTGTAATACGTGGTAGATTGTTTACAATAAACGATGTTTACACGTCTATTTCCAATCTCTCGTGTCTTGAACACGTCTCGAATCTTCTTCGTCTCGAACACGTGTTGAATATATCCTTCTCTAACCACGTGTGTTTTTTTAGCTGTTCTTTCACATCGCGTAACCAGCTTGGTCATTTGTATATGGCTGCTACTTCTGCCGTCCGCGCGTCCGCGCCCTGTTACAAAGGCAATCGTGCAGAGATAATGGTTTTGCAAATCGATGTTAATGTATTTTATTTAGCTTATGTTCAGGAGAGGTTAAACACAAATTCAAGTATTTTATTATTATTATTATTATTATTATTATTATTATTATTATTATTAATTTAATAAAAAGTATACATATCCACGGCGTTGCCCGGGTGTATAGATAATAGAAGAGTTTAAAAAGTGTAGATATTTCTAGTGAGACTCCTCTCTATTTCTCTCTACGCCCATATCTATCTATCTATCTATCTATCTATCTATCTCCCTTCCCCATTTATATCCCTCCCTCTCTGTCCGTATGCACCAGTTCTTACCTCATTGCCCTTTCTCTTTATCACTCCTTCTAGCCATCTTAGGAAACGTAAAAAACCGTTCAGAAATTACTATATACTAGCGAGGGACAACCAACCTTGCTAGGTCGTAAAATATGTTTAAATATATTTTAATTTATGCAGATTTCATATTTAATATTACAGAGTCGATTCTCTATTGAATATTATATTGTACCTAATATAAAGTAATAATTTCTAAAGATTATAAATAACTTGGGTGACATCAGCTATTATCGAAAGCAAAGTATTTAGCGACCCAGCCGAGTTCCCTGTCGATGTAGCTACCTGCTGATAGATGAGAAACGACTTGATGACATTAATTAAATTTGGGCATGCGTAGTAAGAGATAGAAATATGTCGACAAGTTTACTCATTATAATATATATTATGAATCCATCCAAACAAAGATTTTACTCATTATAAACCATCTTTGGTGTATGATTATCATTTCCTGTTAATTTCAGTGTTATGTGACCAGGAGTTTAATAGTTTATCGGTTAAATATTTACACACAGACAAACACACATCTACTGTTTTATTTATATAGGTAGCAATACTACTACTACTACTACTACTACTACTACTAATAATAATAATAATAATAATAATGATAATAATAATGATAATAATAATGATAATAATAATAATGATAATGATAATAATGATAATAATAATGATAATAATAATGATAATAATAATAATGATAATGATAATAATGATAATAATAATGATAATAATAATAATAATGATAATAATAATAATAATGATAATAATAATGATAATAATGATAATAATGATAATAATAATGATAATAATAATAATGATAATAATAATGATAATAATAATAATAATAATAATAATAATAATAATAATAATAATAATGATAATAATGATAATAATAATAATGATGATAATAATAATAATGATTATAATAATAATGATAATGATAATAATGATGATAATAATAATAATGATAATGATGATAATAATAATAATAATAATAATAATAATAATAATAATAACGGAATAGTTTCGTGTGTTATTTTATATTTCATTGTTATTATTATTTATTTTTTTAACTAATGTAACAGACTTCATTAGTTGCTGATAAAATTAAATTTGATGTGCGATTATTGAAACCTACGTTCACCTTTAATGCATAGATTTATGGTTTGTTTATTTTAAATTTTATTGAAGTTGATTATTCCAATATTACAAAAAATATAATAATTTTTTTTTTTAATTTCGAGTGACAAATTTTCTGTTTCTGAATTTTGAAATGAAGATAATTTGTCTTATTTAGATTGTTCGGACTATTTCTCTCATATTATGTGTTATTTTCACAGCGTTTCGGCTTTTGTAACCGCTGACCTTTTAGGTTTCTTTCTGTCGAACTCGAGAATCTTTCAACTGAACTCAAGAATCTTTCTATCGAATAAAAAAATCTTTCTAACGAACTCAAGAATCTTTCAATCGTACTCAAAATCTTTCTTTCGAAGTCAAGAAGCTTTCTATCGATCTTAAGAATCTTTCTACCGAACTCGAGAATCTTCTATTGAACTCAAGAATCTTTCTAGGGCCTTTTCTGTCGGTGTACCGGACGTCTTTTTTAATGCCCTTTTAAGTGTATCGACGAAGCGTTCAGTCTGGCTGTTGCTTCTGGAGTGGTACTGGGGTGTCATAATATGCTTGACTTGATACGTCTCGCAGAATTCTCTGAACTCTGTCGAGGTGAACTGTGTAGCGTTGTCGCTAACCAGACAGTCTACACTCCCAAACCGAGCAAACAATTCCAATAAAAAATATGTCGTTGTTGCTGTGGTCAGTTTTTTGCATCTTAGTACCTCTGGTCATTTAGAGTAAGAGTCAACTACTATCAGGTAATAAAAATCCTTCATAGGTCCCGCATAATCGTTGTGGATCCTCGACCATGGTTGTTCAGCCTTAGGTTGTTTGCAGCCAAAGCACAGCCCTTGCATCTGTTCACCATGTCGGTAATATCTTGGTCCATAGCTGGCCAATAAACAAAACTTCTCATTAGGCTTTTCATTCTGTTTATTCCTGTATGCCCCATGTGAAAATCCTGGAGAATTCTTTTTTGAAGGGTTTGGGGGATGACAACCCTTTCACCGTATAACAGTATTTCGTCGCAACCAGAAATAATGCCTGAACTGGTGTCATCCAGTGCTAATTTCTGCTTCGTGGTTTGAATGAAATTGTCATTTAGGGATTCTGACTTAATTTCCTGAAGTGTGACCGACAGTTCGCGGATAATATTGTTTATCATGGTTTTTACATCGCTATTAATACATAGTGCCGCGATAACTGAATCTTCAAGAGGTTCCATTTTGACAGGAAACAGTCTCGATAGACCGTCTGCATGGGCTAGTTGTTTTGGGGGGAGAAATTGAATTGTAAAATTATAGTTCAGCAGAATAGTTCCCCCATCTTATTAGTCGGTTTGCAGTGAATGTTCGAAAGCCCCGCTAAATCAGACCTAGGAAGAATAAGTAAAAACATATAAGATAGAATAATACCAAGTATAAAAAAGAAAACAAGCTTCTCCCTTTGCCAATCATCGAACAATGTTATAGATTGGTTCAACCTCAAAGATAAATCAAGACTAAGCTTCATAACATTTGGCATTAACAACTACTACCAATCTATATCCCCTATCCTTTTAAACAAAGCGCTCATCTTAGCTAAAAATAACTCGGACCTTTCCGACTCAGAAATTATTCTAATCCTACTAGTAAGAAAAACTTTAATACAATTTGATAATAAACTGTGGACTAGAAAAGACACCCCTGATCAATTCGACATAGTGATGGGCACGGCAGACTCTGCACAAGTAACGGATTTGGTAGGAATCTACCTATTAAATGAGCTTAAACACAGATTCAGCAATAGCGACCTACAAGGAGGCCTGTATAGGGACGACGCTCTATTAGTAACTAGGGCTAGGCCCAGAATGTACAAATGGGATCATAATCAAACTAAGAGAATTTTTCAAAAGTTTTTGCCTTAGTAGTAGTGAATGAAAAAAGCACCTATAACCTTTTAGACGTAACATTAAACCTAAAGGAAGAAACATACTACCCCTACCATAAACCAAATTTGTCGCTACACTATGTCCACAAATGCTCCAATCACCCCAGATCCGTCATTAAGGCAATCCCTTTGTCGGTGTGCAAAAGAATCTCTAATCTTTCTGCAAACCATAAAATTTTCAACGAAAGCTCCACCTTTTAAAACAATGCACTAGCAAACTCTGGATACAAAGACGCAATTAAGTATGATACGAATAATGCTAAAAAGATATCCAGCCCCTTAGGCATACTGTAAGAGTATCTTGTGTAGGAGACGGGGAGTCTCGTCGTGGGCGACGAAGCGTTTCACTGAAGAACCACGGCAACACACAGCAAACCAACAAACAATGACAGCCACGGCACGAAGGTAACTAACAAAGCTCAGCTGACTGCACGAATAGAAACGGAACCCAACGGTCACTGTACTGATCGCCACGATCGTCAGAACCCGACTGCCTCACACCTCCAATGGACCGATTTTTATTACTCAAGATGGCCTAGCTAATTTGCATCCCCGCGAGATCTCGCGCGATCCTGCAAGATTCCGTCTCTAATAAAAGCAGGCAGGCGCCATCTTGAAACTCTTTCTTCCGGTGCCCCGACCACAGGATCAGCCACCACCCCACACGCCAGGCACACACGGACCCTCTTGCGCCGAGGGCTACGGTTAGTCTCACACTCCCCCCTGGTCTCCAGATCACATACGTGACACGGCGGACGTGGCCGTTTGATTCGAGCACTCCTGCGGAGGGGTATTACCGGGACTTCCTCATCGGAGCTCTCAGAAGTGGCATCGGAAGCATCAGCATCAGCATTAGAGCTCGCAGTTGAGTCATTAGGTCCATGGGGCACAGGTTGGATCCATCGCTCATCGTCGGATGACTCGCTCTTTCCACTGCTCGCAGTTGAGTCACCAGGTTCGTGGGGCACGGGTTGGATCCATCGCTCATCGTCGGATGACTCGCTACTTCCACTGCTTGCCGATTGGTCAGCGCTTAGAGCGGGCCGGACATCCCTTACGTGGCGCGGAGTATCATCGACTAGTATGGCCTGTTCACTGATGACGCCGGTGACCCGCCCCCTCCAAAAGCTGCTGGTGCACCGGCCGCCGGGTGGCTTCACCCAGACGGTGTCTCCCACTTGGTACGCCCCCTGGGGTTCTCGTTGGTCGGGTAGACACACTTCAACGTCCTTGACGCGCACGTGATAGTGATGAATCGCATCAGCGGGCGCACTGCCGCCAGTCACGGTGTCCTTAGGCGTTGTGTTGTATCTGTAAACCGCCTCCGCGATCGTACACTTCTTCCTGGCCGCGATCCTCTTCACGGTTCGGTGGCATCGCTCCGCTATGCCGTTGCCGCTCGGCACATACGCGCATCGGTGTCGAAGGCGGATCCCCCAGTCGTCCATAAAATGCCTAAACTCCCTGCTGCAGAACGCCGTGTCGTTATCCGTGAGGATCTCCTCAGGCGGCCCCCTTTCGTAGAATATGGATTCCAATTCGTGGATGACACTGGTGGAATCCTGCCTTGCCAATTGGCGCCAAATCGCGAACCTCGTTGGCCCGCAGTCTATCAGCGTGAGGAAGTGTTGGCTGCCGTAGTGGGTTATATCCATACCCAACCGACTCCAAGTCGCATCCACTCCCAGCTGTCCTTTCCGCCATCTGGCTGGGGCGGGGTCGATGGACTGGCACGTTTGGCACTCTCTGACCACTGCTCTTACTGCGCTTTTTGGTATTGATGGTCTAGCCAACTTCACAAAGTAGTAGGTCCGTTGTACTCCGGGGTGCCCACTGTCGTGATGTATCTTCCTGATTTTGTCCTCCTCGACGGAGGCAGCACACAGAGGCAATGGCTTAGCTTCTTTCTTCATAGCCTCATACCATCTCCGTGGTACCCGAGTGAGCTTGTCGGCGAGGTTGTAGTTCGAGGTGACGAGCACTACGTCTACGGACAGGTTGTACTCCGTCACCAGTTTTTTCACAGTCTCGAGCCTCCGTCTTATCAGCATTTCGCTGGCTGCCTTGGTGCGTGCCCTGGCCTTGCTCGTGAGTGTGTCCGACACCCAGTGGTGCACGCAAAGTGAGTCAGTGTGCACACGCAGTTTCTTCACTTCCCATTGAAGTGCCAGGTTAATGCCCTTTATTACAGCGTCGAGTTCTGCCAGGTTGATATGGGCAGCATCATTCGCCGGTCGCAGCCAGCAGGCATCCTCAACTACGGCCCCATCTTTCTCCAAAACTACACCGATCGCTAGAGAACTTGCGTCCACCCACACGCTCAGTTCGTCTCCCTGCACGCACCAGTCCCCTGTGGCGGGGTCATTCTTTTTCACACTAGCGATGGTCTCCTTTAACATTCGAACCAATAGTTCGTCGGTTATCTCATCGTCCCAGCCTTTGGTGACCGCATTTGCCCTCCTTTTTATGACGCCTGTCGCTGCACGAACCCATCCGCATACTGGAAGGTGCCCCACAAGTTTCCCGCACAGGGAGAACACGGCACGTCTTGTATAAACATCGGGTACGTCGGGAACTGCGGTTCCACGTCTCCACTTCAGGATCCCTCGCTCCTCTTGAACGCTCAAGCCCAATACGCGGGCACCATCCTCAAGCCGCTCAGAGTCCTTGCAGTTTAGACCAAACTCGGCAAGTTTGGCTCTTACGCGCGAAGAGGACACGATATCTTCGTTCACGTATATATCGTCAATATACGCCGATGTTCCCTTTCTGATCCATTCTTCTTGTGACAACACGGCATTGACGATAGCCTTCATTATCTGGGGTGCTACGTTTAGCCCAAATCCGAGTCGCGTAAGACAGTATCTCTTCCCGGAAAACATCACTGTCTGGAAAGGCCACATCGCCTCGCCGATCCGGACCTGCAAGTATGCTTTTCTCAAGTCCAGTAGGGACACATTGGACCCCTGCCGGCGCCACTCTCGCAGCTTGCTGGCACAGACGTCGGCGTCCGCTGTGAACGCATCAACGTGCGCATTCAACTCACGGTAGTCCATTACCGGCCTCACCTTTGACTTGTTAGGTTGGGCAACTGCCATCAGCGGTATCAGGCCCTTGGGGGGTCCAAGTTTGTCGTAGGGGTATGGAATCAGCCAACCGTTCTTAATCCATTCACGGAGCTCGCTTTCGTATGCAGGCCTTATCTGGTCGGGCATACGGTACTCTGCCACTTTGTTTTGTAGTTTGGCCGGTTCCTTGTCCTCTGACCACCTCCAAGTGGCGGTCCACGCCTTCTGTTGGTCGTCGAATTCCGCACTGAAGTCCGGCTGGTCGACTCTTAGTGCTGCGCACACCGGGGGCCTATCCTGAAACTCTACAACGCCAGCGCGCGTTATGCGCACGCCGCCCAGGGCTTTGATGGCATCGTAGCCTAGCAACAGGTCGAAACTCAGCGGCTTTTCGCGTGTCACCAGCGCTTCGACGTTGGCCGAGTTCCCAGTTCTTGTGCGAATGTGTACCACACCCACGCCGCAACACATTCGTATTTTTCCAGTGATGGTAGTTATCCTGACGTTCTTCTTTTTCCACGCCCGACAGAAGTCCGCACACACTATGGTGCGGGAGCAACCGGAATCAAGGAGGGCTGAACATAACGTGTCATTAACTCGGACCTGAATGACAGGGAGCGCCTTGTTTATTTTCTGTTCGGGGAAGAGGTCGGCACTGGCACCTTGTCCCCGTCCCCGTTTCCCGCACAGTCTCGGGCCATGTGCCCAGTCTTGTTACAGCGGTAGCAGCGAACAGCCGTCGACCGCCTTCTACAATTTCTTGCCATGTGGCCCCGCCCGTTGCATCTGTAGCAGATGACATCACCTTGCGGGCTGGGTCCCTGAGACAGTCCTTCGCCACTTGGTGGGGCCTGTGCGACGGCGACTACCGGTTCCTGCACCGTCGAGTCATCCTTCATTATTGTCCTGGCTCTGTCCACTAGGTCACTCAGCGGTAGTGAGGACATGGTAGAGGTTGCTCGCAGGAGCTGCTTTGCTCCAGCGGGGAGTCCTGACAGGAATTTGTAGGCTAGGGCCCTCTCGGGAAGACCGCCGAACAACACCGTCAGCTTCTTAAGTTCGGCGAGATACACGTCCACAGTTTCGCCCAAGCGTATAGACTTCGTCTCAAACTGCTCCCATGCAGTGGCGGGGTCAGTGGCGAACGCCCTGTACAACGCCGCCTTGATACTCGAGTAGTCACACTTCTCCTCAGCGCTGGGTTGCTGATATACAGCGAAGGCCCCGCCGGTCAGCCGCAGAGGAATTACGCGCTCGACATTTTTCACGCCGGATAACTGACAATGTAACTCGACCTTCTCAACCCAGCTGAGTACCGGGTCGGATCCGTCGAATTCCGGTATCAACTTTAGATCGAACCTATCCGCCATTGAAGAAAAGAAAACCAAGTTCGGAGTGGGGGGGCCGAAATAGCTTGTAAGAGTATCTTGTGTAGGAGACGGGGAGTCTCGTCGTGGGCGACGAAGCGTTTCACTGAAGAACCACGGCAACACACAGCAAACCAACAAACAATGACAGCCACGGCACGAAGGTAACTAACAAAGCTCAGCTGACTGCACGAATAGAAACGGAACCCAACGGTCACTGTACTGATCGCCACGATCGTCAGAACCCGACTGCCTCACACCTCCAATGGACCGATTTTTATTACTCAAGATGGCCTAGCTAATTTGCATCCCCGCGAGATCTCGCGCGATCCTGCAAGATTCCGTCTCTAATAAAAGCAGGCAGGCGCCATCTTGAAACTCTTTCTTCCGGTGCCCCGACCACAGGATCAGCCACCACCCCACACGCCAGGCACACACGGACCCTCTTGCGCCGAGGGCTACGGTTAGTCTCACACATACTTACCCACAACATGACTAAACGCAAGTCTAGGCAAAATAATAAGGTAAATATCCAGATACGCTACTACAGAACACCGACCACTCTAATTTGTTTTTTTATAGGTAATTGAGGTCGCTGACAACGAATCTGATAGTCAAACTTGGGGCAAATTTACCGTTTGCATGGTATTAACCCCCGAACCACGAATAACATTCCACCATTTTGTAGCTTCCGTTTACGCTACGAATAATAAGTCAAGATCGAATCATAAGTATCATATGCCAAATACCCCTAACAATGAAAAGCTCATACAAGTTGAACAGACACCCCCCCAAAAAAAACGGATCAGAAGAAAGTCAAATATTTGGTTCAACCCCATCCCTATAATAATAACGTCCAAACTACTATCCCAAAAGAATTCTTTAAATTAGTAGAAGATTCTTTCAAGCATCCTCACATATATAGCACGATCCTAAATAAAAACTCTATTAAATTATCCTTCTCAACTATGCCTAATGTAGCACAAACTATTATAAGCACTAATAATAAGAAAATAGAATCAGCGCAGAAAATAATTAATGGCAACCCTAGTCTAGCCCAACTAAACTGCAATTGTAATGACCCAAATATCTGCCCACTGGAGAATGACTGTGTACACTCAGACGTCATATATTCATGTACAGTGACAGAACTCCCGCCTAATACGGCAACTAATAACCTGACAGCCCAAACCTATAGTACCAGTTACCACGGAGAGAATCCACATAACCCAATAAGCAATAGTACACAATCTGAACAACTGACCACAGAGCAGATAGGTATAAGCTCCACAGAACCTGAACATAGAAACTCAGGCCAACTCCAGATAAATGAAGAACCTCTAGACACACTACGCACAAGCCCTATAATACATACCTACATAGGATTATCCTCCTTCCCAATAAAGGCCAGAATTGCAAACCATTTACAATCATTTTCAAAGGAGAACCCTAAAACAAAAACTACCATATCTAACCTAGTTAGAAATCTGAAACAAAACAAAATACTTTACATTGAAATGGAAAATACTAAGAAAATCCAAGTCATACAGGCCAGGATCTAAATACTGCATCCTATGTAACGCAGAGGCGACCGAGATTATAACGGCACCTAAAAAATTAAACATCTTCAATTCAAAACAAGAGATAATTTGCAGTTGCAGGCACATGAGAAAGTTCAAATACGTAAATGCAATTAACCCCACTGAAAATGCACCACCGGACAGGAATTAGCTTATTGCGCTTCCTCGCCATCCATAAAATGCAACAATATCCATCACTAACCGTTTCCCTTAGTATAGAACTATTGGACAATACCCCAAACTAAATGTTTTTTTTACCCCCTATAATATCCCGCGATCTGAAAAAATCGCCATAAAAAACTTCAACTCTTTAATATAAAATATTAGCACACCCTCTGAGAACGCAACCATTACATAATTTTAAATAAATTTCCAACCTAGAATAGCCTGCATCTTGGAAATGCCTAATTAACAATATATCTGCCTTAATCATAAGCCCATAAACAACTTTGTCCAACAAACCCTACCCCCGTAAACATGTACACTTAATACCACCTGTTAAACTGCAACCAAATCACCAATCAGCGCACGATGCAACGAGAATATAACCTAAACAATATAAAATCCAGGCCCAATGAAAATATAGCTTAGAAACCACCTCACAGTGCTAAAGGCTTAAAACCTAAATTTATAATTATCTAACCACCACCCCAAAACCTCACTGGCGAGCCCCCCCCCCCATAAAAAATTATTTAAAAATCAGCGTCCACCCAGTAGTATTTACATTAAAACTTTTAAATGTACCGAAAATATAACCTAAGAAAAGCTCCCCCGATTTAACCCAACCCACCCCCGTCACTCATATAGACATATCCCCATCCCTATCCTATTCTACCCCCCCCCCGACTACCATCTAAGCGTTCCATCTAGATGCTAATTCCTACTGATAATATAACTTAAATTTGAACACAGTTGAACCAGTTCAGCATTGGGTAATTTCCACCACAAGAGCCTCCGTTGAAAAAATACAGTTTTTTGCCAGCCAAATTAGGAGGAATAAGAATTTACCAAACTAAAACATCCACGGAAGACCCCCCCCCCCCAAAAAAAAAAAATATTTGGAGAAATATGGAAATTTAAGGACTGTTATAAACTATACTTCTGGATCTCTTGGAGATTAAAACTACCACATAAAGTAGTTATGGCGATTCGATGGACCTGTACCTCGTGTTCATAAACGAGAAAGTATGTATTCAACTTTCTAGGCCTGGCCTGTCTATATAAACATAAATTTGATGGCCTTATATAATCGAACTTCAAGAAATTTTAAGTTTTGAGGTGGACGCTTGAAACTACAATTCCTAGTGAAGCAATCCTTTAATTTAAACCCAAGGGCCTTTTGTTCACCGAACTCTTACGCTATCCCGGCTTATTATACATCTACTTTTTTTTAATGCGGATATATGTATGTGTATGCGTATATATATGTGTGTGTGTTTATATATATATATATATATATATATATATATATATATATATATATATATATTCTCTATTTTACTTTATTTTATACGAGTCCACTCACCCCTCATTTCTCAACCCCATTTCCTGCTATTCTAACCCCCCCCCCCCACTTGTCTGTATTCCTTTCTTTTACGCACCACTAATAATTTAGTATTAACAGTATTTACATTATTATTATTATTGATAATAGTGGTGGTGATGTTGAATTAGTGGTAGAAGTATTGTTACTTTGTTATTATCATTATTATTACTGCACTGTTTTTAACGCTATTTCTATTCTTCTTATTATTATTGTTTTTATCATCATTATTATCATTAAATCATCATTATAATTGATATCATTATTAGCACTCCCGTCATTGCTACCATAATTGCTACCATTATCTCCATCTTCACTGTTATTAACAGTAATTTTGAATTTACTTTTATCACAACTATTGGTAACATTATATTTAATGTTTAATTTTAATGTTTACTTTTAATTTTGCCTTTAATTTTATTTTATTTATTTTATTTTATTTTTCTCAATAAAATTTTTTTTATTCAATTTTACATCTAATTTTTTTATATTCAATTTTACATCTAATTTATTTTCAACTTTATTATTACTACTATTATTATAATTGTCATTACTATTTACTATTATCTTCCGTACTATTTTAATTACCCTACTATTATTTGGTATATTTTTACCACTCTCATAAGTAGCTATGGTTTCCTTACTCCCCCATTTTAACATCAGTATGTATACTTAACCTTTTACATCAAGTTATACGCACTCATAGTCATTGCCACCCTAATCTCCGACCGCCCCCTTATGATCATACTCTCTATATCATAACAGTAGAAACTTATAGATATATTGCCGCATATTACCTTTCAGTTTTACAACCTTACATAACCCCCCAAAAACAAAATAATCAAAATTACCTACTCCATAGAAAATATACACCCCACAAACCATTAAAATAAATTACCACACAGCAACAATACACCTCTACTTAACCATAATACATATACCCTTTAATCTCAATACTATATTAAAGACCATATATATTCTTATATATCATACTATATATAATAAGCTTCTCCTTATTTATTTAGAATTCAATAAAGCTTCCCCCAACATTCTATAATTCCTCTTAATTTTTTTCATCCCTAATGAACCTTACTCTAGACGCTGCATCTCCCCCATGCTACCTAGCACCTTTTCTACTCTTCTGATGAGAAGCATAGGTTTCGAAATGCCCTGGTATAAAGAGTCCCTTCTATCCCCCAAATTTTGCATGTATTCCATTATTCAATAAATGATCCATTCTATATCTACCTATATATAGTTTTGTGTCTTCATTTCATACTCTTGTTGTCCTATTGTATAAGCTCCAATAATTACTGTTGAGCTTGGCATTATCCGGATAAGTCTCCTTTTGTGGAATTGATCTCTTTCTTTTCCTTTTACATATATATATATATATAAGTGTGCCAACTTCGCAAATACCAAGCGGAAGAATTGAATAATTTCAGCATCATCACCAGTGTAGACTTTTAGACTGATTCAATGACCTGTGCTGCCCTTTTCATATTTACTACCTCGGTCATTAACGTGGCCATATCCTTTTCGAATTTTAGCAAATGGAACTGAGCTTTTAGAACTTGGAATTTCATTAGACATTATTTCATTATGAAAATATGCGGCGATTAATCTATACAACAGGTGTGTGTGTGTGTGTGTGTGTGTGTGTGTGTGTGTGTGTGTGTGTGTGTGTGTGTGTGTGTTACATAGTATTATTAGTATGGAAGCAATGTGTGTCCGAAAAGAAAAAACGGATAATGCCACGAGGCATCGCGACCGAGATACTGAAAATGTCGTCTATGGTTGAAGAAAGGTGGTCACAAATGATTGTCGACTGAAGAATGCCACGCGGGATTAACAAGAGAATTAAGTTGTCATTTATGGTTGAAATAGTAGCTGTGAATGATAGCAGATAAAGAGTGTAAAGGCTTAGTGAAAGAGTGAGATTGTTGCGGAGAGAGGAGGGGGGTCAAAAAGTAAAAACACTTGCGTTTTTTTTTTTTTTTCGAAGGAGGGACATGGATTCATCATGACGAAATAGATAGTGCAGGGAACTGTAAAAGTAATAAAAAAGGTGGGGGTGGAGTACCGGTGCAGTTTTTGAAACAGACAAAACCGATTTTTCATTCGACCTTTTCCGACTGTTTTCGTAAATTGCTAGAAAACAAGCTGAAACGCTTATCGAATCAGAAGGCGACAAAAGCAGATGACAAGTTAAATCGTAAATTGGTGATTGTCAAGAATTTCTTACTGATAAAACAGGAGTAAAAAATAACGACAAAAAAAATTAAATTGTCAACAAATAACTTACCAAAGGCAATAAAAGAAGGTTAGGATTAGGGTTAATTTAGGGTTAGGGTTAGGGTAAAAAAATGCTTTTGTCGGATTCAAAACTTTACAAGTGCTAAAAAAGAAAATGTAAAAAATTAAACTTTCTCGTTAAAAATGTATAAACTGATTCTTAATTTATTTTGTCAAAAAAAAAATAATTTTTCATAAAATTGAACGTATGGTGAGTGTATTTCTAGCTTTAAATGTTGTTTGATTATTATTATTTTTTGTCTCTTGGAACGCCGCGTCGTTTTCATTTTGATGCCAGTTTGTTTTGATTCGGCTGTTTCCGGTTGTATGGAATTCTGCATCAGCAAACGTCAATTTTCGTTTTTGGTCAGAAACTGTAGTAGTACCAATAAAAAGAAACAATGGATCCCATTGTGTATGTATGTATGTATGTATGTATGTATGTATTATTATTATTATTATTATTATTATTATTATTATTATTATTATTATTATTATTATTATTAGTGGTTGTTGTTGTAGAAGTAATAATAGTAGTAGCATTATTATTACTATTATTATTTTAGTAGTAGTAGTAGTCGTAGTAAAAGATGGTAGGCGATGATGTCTCACGAACGTTCCTTGAATGGAGAGGCATATGTGTTCGTTGATTTGTTTGGGGACCGCTTTGGCTTGTTATCTACAAGGTAAAATATACAGGGTGTCCCAAACGAAGCTGACGGATTTGAAATCTTAATTCGGCCGAAAGTACCATTCTATGGTAAATATCCGCTCCTCGGTGGTGTAACGACTCATGATGACTTTGGTAGTCATAAAAATGAAAATAAAAATAAAAAATATAAAAAATTAAGGGGATTATTATTTATTTATTTTTATTTATTTATTTATTTATTTATTTTTTTGGTTTGTATTACAATCCACAAAAGTACGAAAAAGTTGTAAAAAAAAACAATTATATAACAAATAAATGTTATCAAAGGCAAGATAAGTTACTTTTCTACATAACTAAAGTTTTTAGTGTTTTTATTTAATGTAAAATGTTTAATCGGTTCGAAAAATAAGTAATATTGAGGGCTACTGGAGAACAAAGAAATGGGTCCGATGTCTTTGAAGTCTCGACAAAGACTTCAAAATAAGAAATAAAACAAAATGGTGGTAAAAACAGACCAAATAAATGTTACCGTGACATTTATTGGGTTGGTTTCTACTATAACCCGACGCCTTCTCTCTTTGGGAAGGTATGCCGGTATATGAGTTCGATTTAGGCCTTCCTATCACTGAACATCCCAAAAAGTTCAGCAGTTATCCTGGTCACCCAGAACAAGTCACACAACACGGCAGCTTGACGTTGATCGTCTACACGGGACACAGTTTGATGAGGGATTCTGTTTATTCTGTTTCAACAAGAAAAGTCCGCCGAGACAGGTGCAGCCCGCGACACGGATTTGTTGTTGTTGATCTGCGGGCCACATCCCTTTCTCCGGCTGAGAGGCAGGCACTCCTCTTCTGATAGATATTTCCGGAAAAATAACTCAAGTTGACCGTCCGGTCTGGTAGCAATGCAAACTCCTTTGCAGAAGCAATAAGTAAAAAAAAAAAAAAAAAAAAAAAAAAAACTCCAGTCGTAGGTTTTCTTTTTTTTATATAAATTTTGTTTATATTAACAGAAACTTTATGACTACAAAGTTCTAATATGATGCTACTGTACAAAAACAAATGTATAGGCAATCGAAATCAACTTTCTTCAGCGTCCATAGTCCACACATGTCTCACCATCTGTAACTGATAGCGCTTATTACTAATATAATACCCCTGTATATGACCTTCACCTTTACCAATGTGCTAACTTGACACAAAAAAACAACTTTTTAAACAACTGCTAACGCACGCGTCACTGTAACGTCCAATGACAACAACAACCTTCTCACTCGACCTGCCTTTTATATCACTCTCTCAATCCCTCCTCTTGCGCATGCGCCCGGAGATTCCTGACAACTTCGAGACTTCCGCTTATAAAAACCCAAGTTTTGTTATCGCGCATGCCTACACAAGGCACAAACACGTGGGCGTTTGTTTTGTTGGTAAGTACTACACTGTACAATATAATTGTATAGGCAGCCGAAATTAAATCACTTCAGAGTCCACAGTTCAGCGATCGACAACGCTTTCATCTGGAGAAACAGTCATCAATAATTCCAGAGAAAATTTTCCTATATCGTAACCTCGATAGATGGGACTTTGACAGCCGCAATTACGTGACTTTCTTTCTTTGTTTCCTAGGTTATCACCAACAGTTTGTAGAGGTGGGTGGGGGAAGAATTTGTTGCGGTTATGTTAAGCGCGAAATTATCAGCGGTGAGGGTTTTTTCGCCACACACAAATCTGTTTCTTTTGTTTGTGCAAAATGTGACGAAAATATTATTCAGCTTGCGAACGAAAAAGAGATTGTCAACGGTATTTTCAGGTCAGGGCTGCTTGTTCAATTCTCCTCGATCCCACAGTCCCACTGTATTCAACTGGCCAAAAATCTCTCGTGTATAAGCTTATATGTCTCGGGGTGGTTGGGAAGTGACGGTTCCCCGTTCCAAACTGGTCAATGATTATGACACATTCTCTTTTCTTCTGATTGGCTCCGTGCATAATCGCGTATTGAAGTAAATATCCATCAAATTTGTTCCCACGCTGACCGTCCTTGTGAGTTGACGTCAGAGTTAGACGCTGCTTCCCAGAACACTCTTCAAAACAATTGTTTTCTTCGCAAAACTATATTATTATTAAATATTATTACCAATCTCAAATCCGCTAACCGAAGCTACTTTTTCTCAGTTTAGTTGTAAGTAATAGAGTCAGCAAGGTAATTGATTATTGCCCGGGATTGTTCACATAATAAAAAATGCTTTTACTTAACTCTATTCTAACCGTTATTCATGTAAAATCCTAAAATCCGACAACCACACGTGGTTGGGTCAAACTACTACCATTTTGTTTTCTTTTTTTTTTTTCTTTTGAAGTGATTATCGAGATTTCAAAGATGTAAAGAGATGATAAGAGACGTTGCGGCCCTTTTTTATTGTTTTTCGGTAGCGCTCAATATTACTTGTGTTTTTGAACCGAATAAGAATTTTACATTACATAAAAACACTAACAACTTAATCAGTTCGGTAGAAAAGTGATTATCCTTCCTTTGATAACATTTATTTGTTATATATTTGGGTTTTTGAGTTTTTTAATAACTTTTTCGTACTTCTCTCGATTGTAATACAAACCGAACTTTTTTTTTACAAGGTGGTCACCACTTATCAAGGCCCGGAAGCCACTCGGGGATAAGGGTTATTGCGTGTACACTACGTTAATGTTGAGATTTTATGAAGTGTTTACTTAAAGAGGCGGTTCATCAGGAATTTGTTTATGTTGGACTTGAAGACATCCAAGTTGTAGTCAGGTGGGAAACAGGCAGACGGAACAGAGTTCCACAGTCGTGCACTTCTAAGAAAGAAGCTTTGTTCACGGAATCTACGTTTTGGTTATGGCACAGATAAAGAGTGGGGAAAATTATTAACAGTGGTTTCAGATAGATGGGTGTTTTTCGTGAAAGATCGGCGAGGGGAGACCAGGAATTGGAGCTCAGACGAGCACCTGCCATGGAAATAATGATAAAACACAGACAGGCTCGCAACGTCTCTCCTGTGGGAGAGAAGTTGCAGGGAAGAGAAAAGGGCATCCCCCACTAAACCACGAAGCCTATTTTGTGCTATGTCAAGGCGGGATAGAATTTTATCGGTCAGCTTCTTTTAGGACATCTTTTATATACCATACGTCTTCCCCCCTCTCTATATCTCTCTCTTTCTCTCTCTGTCGCACGCGCTCTCGTTCTCTTCTTTGAATATAGGTATCTTCTCGTCAACTCATGCTACCAGTTCCTCGTGCTTCGGTGTTGGGATCGACGAAATCTTGCTGATCATGTACGAATAAAAAATTGAGTTGGTTTCAATTCACGTAAAACTCCATTCGTCAAAATAGAATCAGTGATCTCGTTCCACCTCATAAAGACCACATGCTCCGTTGTCTAGAGTGTGTTTGAAGTCTTACGAGGGAAAGCATAAACACCTCTCCAAAATTAAAACTCTGAAGACAGTTTATCATTAAATCAACAGGTTTATTGAAATCAAAGAAGATAAAAACTGAAAACAGACAGAAAGAACAAATACAGAATTAGCGTGAAGCTTGGGCTGGAAAGGAATGCAGTAAATGCTTCAAAATACAGGAGAATTGAATAAATCCAGAGAACAAAATATCAGCGAAATAGAAAAGTATGAAAAGAAAATCTAAGTCGCAATGAGGAAACGGGGAAAAACGAAAACTTTTAGGGAAGGTGTGATGTCGAGAAAAGAAATGTTGAGGCAGTAGCAGCTAAGCCCTCATGGTAGTCACCCCATAGAAAGGGAAAAGGAAAGTACCGGTGTCAGCAGTGAAGGGTCACAAGTTGTTTCCTCAAAAGAAAGGGAACGGTGGGAGGGAGTAAAAAGACGGACTGTGAGTCACAATATTTACGTTTCAGCTGATGTATCTGCCGACCTTCTTCAGAACTTTTAGTGAAACTCTTTATTGTTCTTGTTCCAGCAACCATGATTAGGTAGAAGTCTTTAATAATTATTAATTATATTCTTAGTATGGCGCCTGCTGAAGATTGAACCTTCAACCTACAAAAGATTGACATATCCGTTGCACCATGGGTCCATGTGAATAATTCTAGGGAACGGTGATGGACAGTAAAAAGATGGACTGTAGGTCATGAGAGATCTATTCCGACTTGAGCGACTTTTCGTCGAATAATTGCCTAAAGTGTCGCATGGTCTCTTATCTGAACGTTAGTGTTCCAGACTCAGTAATCACGTGTTCTTTTGCACCTAATTAGAAGTATTTTCTTTGCTCATGTGCCGTGTTGATTGCAAGATGAGGTGTAGTTCGCATAACAAAGTGTAGATATCATACCAAAATACATTAATGATCAAGTAGATAACAAGCCAAAGTGGTACTATTTACTATCGTCTACCGTGTGTGATGGTTATATATCTGATGGTTATATATTATGATGTCACAAAGCAAGGATTAGTTGAAGATATGTCTTCGACAATCAGTCTGTTAGACTCTGAGCAATTGTTGCCTAGACATTTTTCGTAATCAGAGTGCTCTTCCTCTAGATCAATTTTCTGACCCTTGTGTCACATCTTTCAGTGATGGGAGAGAGAGAGGTAAATAAACCAAGTACGCGGATATGTCTCTGAAGTAAGTCACCTTAATAAACGGTTGTTCGTAGTCGCTGATGGTAATGCGCTTAAGCTTTTGGCTTTCAGCGTATCTTTCAACGTCTTCCCCAGGCTGATATCACCGTCCGTGTTTATAGCTTACACCAGCCAATCATATTCTTGTGAGAAGGATCCCGTGAAACGTTACACGCATGCTAACATGTACACCCCGTCGCAAAGAAACCAACACAAACTATATCTACAGTCTCATTTCTTGATGAGAAACGTAATCAATGTCTTCATCTCATTTAAAAATGTTCATTAAATTCCTAAAATGATTCCATCTAAATATTTCACATTCGAAACAATTTTACACATCTCTATCAAAACTCCTGATTCCTAATAACATTTTGCAGCTAATAGACGCTGCTTGGGCCGTGTTGGTACAATACCTGGTTAATGACATTCTATAAATGATAAAGAAAAGCGGGTAAGAAGAAGGAATTTTCTAAAATTTCTATATATCGGTGCATTTAATCAGCTTTGCAAGTTCTGAAAAAAAAAAATACTCTAAGATCTAAATGATGATTTTTTAACAGTAACGTCTTGTCAACACTGCTTTATGAAAGTGAAACTTAGAATCTCAAAATCAGCCAAGAGATGAAGTTAGACGCGTTTAATTCTACGTGCCTTAGAAAGATTCTAAGAGCAACCAATGCCTTAGAAAGATTCTGGAATTATTAAACTACCAACCAAGAAGTCAAAGAACGTACTAATCATCAGGCGATATCGTCAACCATCGGCAAATAAGTTCTAGTCTAGCTCGAACATGTCTTAAGATTGGTCACACAGAAAATCGCTAAGTGAGTACTTCAGTGGATTCCTGATGGAAATTGAAGACGAAGTTTAAAAAATGAACCGGAAACAAACAATCGAGATAGATTTGATTGCAACGGAAAGTAGTTGTAAGGACGCTGTGAAGCTGGCTTTAGATCGAAAGCAATAGTTTACTTTGACTGCCTCATGCGTTGCAGGACGCGGCAGTTCCTAAGTCGAAGTAGTAAACTGACTTTTGCTGAACTAAACCGAAAATTTATGCTGAGGATAGGTGAGGGCTAAAAACAGTTCGATTCAAATTCTGTAGAAATACCAATAAAACCAAATAAAACAGAAAAAATTAAAACAAAAGGCCGAACAAATAGTATAAACACTATCTCTATAAAAGCTTGTAGCCACATGAACTATAAGAGACACTCCTGTGATACTTTGTAACAAAACAGTTGTCAAACGGAAAGGAAAACACAGACTTCTATAGATAATAACGATATATTTGTTTGACTTACACCGTTAGATGTAGGTTGCCGCATGATTTATTAATGGAGAAAATGAATTAAAAAATTAAAGTGTTATGACCTTGCAGGGACGATAATAAACAAGACAACACGGAGGTATATTGATAAGAGTGCGTATTTACAGGAATGCAGAATAATATGTTACAGAAATGCTGAGTAAGTACTTCCTTCCCACCGCCGAGTTAAGTAGCACAAAGTCGGAAGGCGAAGAGAATAAACAGCGCTCTTAAAGACAGCAGTACTGTCGGCATGTCCCGATCAGAGCGACTCAGGCAGTAAGTAATAAACTAACCCCACCTCAAAGAGGGAAGGCAAGGCCTAAGAGAGAAGACTACTCAGGACGAATACCTCAGCCCGACCAATAAAGGGCCACTCAAATGGTCAAGTTTCTGCCAGACGTATTGTCGAGAAAGGGCCATCGATTGTTACCTTGCAGTCAAATATCTCTAAGCTATTGAAGTTGTGGAGAGACTGAGTATTTACTTTCTTTTTTGACCGCAAGGAGAATCAAACCAACGCTTCGAATGGCGGAGCATATTAAAAGTTGGCTAAGCAGTTACATCAACATTTCCCAGTCAGAGCGCCTCATACAGTAAGCAATAAATTTACTCCACCCCAAATAGAGGCAGGACCTCGGGAGCGAACTTTCTAGGACTATCCAAGACCAACATCCCAGCTCGACCATAGCTGTTAGCAGTTTAGACTTTTGCTTTTTAGTTTCACTTTTCGCTGTATGTCTTTTAGAAGAGCTAGGCGGGAGAGGGCGTTTCTTGTTGGTGTTGGGAAACTTTCTGTTTGATCTGTAAATTCCAAAGGATCTGGAAGTAGTTTCTTAATAGTTTGGTCGAAATCAACACACCCGGGAAGCTGGTCGGTAACTTTATGACCAAATTACCTTATAGGGGTTGGTTTCCGCAAGCAAATGATTTTTTTTATTCCCTGTTCATTATTACTGCTAAAGGTTATTAAACGAAAGGAAAACAAAGCCACTCTATAAACACCAATATAGGTATTTGTTTAACTTACACCGTTTGATGTAGCTTGAAATTTAAAAAGTTCGGCTGCCGCTCTTATTGGGAGCTATATTTTTCCCCAGTGAAAAATAACCATACTCAGCTGTCTAGTGAAGAGGTGGGATTTTGCTGCTTGTCGATTTGTCTGGAATATGTATGTCGAGGGACAAAAGTGCTATAAATTCATCAGAACACATTCTATTAAAGTGCTTTTAACACAGGTAGAGGTATGTAACATTGCGATGATATGACACAGATTGACGCTTGGCCGATAGTGCGAAACCCATTAAACTTGAGACTCTTTTTGGACCCAATCTAATAAACTATACGTTTGTTAAATGTTTAAATTGTCTATGATGTAGTAACGTTAAAGAAATTCTGTTTATTAATTTATTTATTTATTTATTGTTTTGCGCTATTCATTGTTTCTGTTAAATAGATTACAGAAGCAAATGAGGACTCTTTCAACGAGTCCATTTCTGTGTGTGTGTGTGTGTGTGTGTGTGTGTGTGTGTGTGTGTGTGTTACGGTTAGAGTGTGTATGCAGATAAGTGAGCGATAGAAAGAATGAGAGAGGAAAGTCGGGGCATCTTTGAGTAATAGCGATTGAAATATTACTTACATTTCACGTGTATTTAGATAAAGAGGTAGGAGGAACTTTTAGTGTTAATTGATCCGATCTAATTAAGTTTTCATGCGACCGACCAAATAAAATGAATTCCCCAACTTTTCATCAAATAATGGCGATTTCATTGTTCATTTCTGTGACAAGAAGGTTGTTTCGTTATTGGGCGAGTCAGATTGAGGCGTAAAGCCGACGAAGATTGTATTTTAGAATTATCTGCTTTGCATGAAAGGTAAAAAAGAACGTATCCACTTTGTCATGGCCATCAAAATGTAAGCAGAAATTGCGACTCCCCCGAATCCGCCATTAATTTAAAAAAAAAACAAAAAAAAAAAACAAAGATCTTTTACGCTTTTTCAAGAATTACTTTTTATAAGAAAAAGAAACACAATTCCCTTGAAAAGAAGCTGCAAAAGTTGTGGTTCATTACCAGAAAATTTCACGTTCCTAGTTTAAAAAAACAAACAAAATCGTTTATGCAGAGAAACGAGACGCCTTTTACAGTAGCCTGACATGTAGTTGGTTGGTTGGTTGATTTTGTTTTACGGCATATCAACCCTTTTCGGGTTATTTAATGCCGAATCCAAAGATTTTTTTAAATAGAATATATTTGTTGTTTTCACGTCGGTTTCTATTTAATCCATAGTTGGGACCCTAACAGGTACTACCATTCCGGGTCAGAGTGGTAATTAAAGGGTGGCTCCACACTCCCCAAAGCCCACAGGCTGGGACCTCACTACTGGATATAGCAGGGGGACAGTCGGCGTATTCTAATGCCCCACCGACAGGGCCACTGACATGTAGTAGATGGGTGTTTGTTTCAGAATATTAGGTATTATATGTATTGCGCCGGGACGTAAAAATGTTCAGGTTAGTATCTGGGAGCGCGTTTAAAACCACGGGAAGAGATCTATACAAAGCCTTAGTTAAAATATGCATCCAGGAGAAGAAAAACGCTGATGTAAAAACTGGTTATCTACCGTCTGCCCTGTCTTGTGGCTATTATTTGCACCGACTGAATTCATCACTTGTTCAACAAAATATGGATGGTTTCTACAGAAACACGTCATCACCATAAACAAATCATTTTGCGTAGATTTCAGATAATTTAATTGCATGAACCTCGGGCGCCGGGAATCGACGGAATGGTCCATATATATATATATATATATATATATATATATATATATATATATATATATAAAGAGCGAAAGACAAGATATATATATATATATATATATATATATATATATATATATAGATAGATAGATAGATAGATAGATAGATAGATAAAGTTAACTTGAAAAAAGGTAAATTTTCTCGATAAAAAATATCCAGATAGATAATATTCTACCCGATAAAGAGGAGCAAGAAATTTTGCCCAATACCGTTTTGTAATGCTGATTTTTCCTCTTCTGATGAGAAGCATTTAGCTTTGAAATGCTGTAGCCTAAAGAGATTTTTCTCTTCTTATTTCCTTTGCACTTATTGTGATCGTCCATAACTTTATTGACGTCATAATGTAATAAAATTCTAATGTAATTTTAACACTTATCTCCTTATCTACATAAATTCGTATTCCTGTTTGTTTGTTTGTTTACAATTTGATTAATATATACAGAAGGTCCATTACTTTACTATTTCATTCATTTCTATATATAATATGATTCTTGCAAAATATACGATTAAGAGCTGACCTCATTTACATATCACATTAAAGAAAGTTGATTTTATTAAATAGTTGTATGTTAGTTATTGTTTATAGTGAGATAATTGTTTGAAGTGTTCTATTAAAGTTTGTTATTTAAATTTGATTTATATTGATAAAATATTTAATTTAATTTATTTTTACCGACATCGATGTAGAAATCAGTTTAATAAGTTATTTCCCTTGGGCGCCAACTTTTTTTTTTTTTTTTTTTTTGCGGATATTGAAACTAAAAACAATTTATACAATCTTTCAAGCATTATTTTCGGGATTAGTTTAAATAAAATAATTTCCAACGTGATTTTCGCCAGTGGATTTTTATTTTAAAATAAACAAACAATCCAATTCAATTACGATTCTTTATTCAAAACAAAAACAAACAAGCAACTTTCATTTACATTTTTTACCAGTTTTTGTTTTCTTCACATTTTTTGACATCGTTACTGCTATTTTTTTTCTTTTAATAACACAATAAGTCATAACTCATCATTTTTATAACATAAAAATGTGTATTTCGGTTAACACAAATTTATACTTTGGTATTTTGAAACTGAATTATTTACAGCATTAAAGAATTTCGCTTGAACTAGAATATAGTCATAAAAAGGTGCTCAATATCAGGAGAATAGCCCCTCTTCCTATCCCTTCTGCCGAAATATCTGGTGGGGAGTTTTTCACGTACTTCTTTTTTGGGGAGGTACATTTTCGTGTTTTTATTCATTCTTTCATTTTTGAAATTTTTGTTGAGGTAACGATGGAGTTGACATATAAAATTGAAAAACTGCTCAATATCCTTAGTATAGCAGGTGTGTCCAAACCGAACTTCATGTCGACCCTGGCAATGCTGGGTATCCATGCTAGTATATCTATCAGAAGTAGGCGATTCTGCCTGCACACATTCTCGAATACCTCAAAATGTCATATTTTTCAGTTTCGTTCATTGAGACGTTTTCAATTGTGCTTGTAATTTTTAGAAAATCAGGCCAGTCGATGCTTTCGTTTCTTTCCCAACTTTCATAGTCGGTCCTCTCCTGGTTTAATTCGTACAACTTACCTTACCACTCCAAATGTCTGTCATTCAGCAAAACCTTTGGCGCGCTTGACCTATGCATTGAACTTGTGACATTTTTGTGTCCATGTTTATGCTTTTTTTTAATTCTTCTCCAAAAGGGCATCTATTTAACTTTGTCGGGTGTTACCTCGTTCGGCCGATCGTCTTGTGTCATGCCTTCTGAATAGGGATTTTACTAATTATGTACGACAAATTAAGGCATGACAAATGTACGACAAGTGTTTCTGCTGATTCTCTATTCGTGTGATATTTAGGCACATCATTAGAACAACTTGGGATTCTTATGTCAAGAACAACAAAGAATGCCTAGTTTTAATTTAGACGTGATTTCTTTTTTTCTTTCTTTGCTAAAAATTTTTGTAAAAACATTTTCCAGACTGACAGGCCGAGATTTGAGGTAATTAAATAATTTGTTGATATACTTTCTTTTCATTGTCATATTATTATTATTATTATTATTATTAATATTATTATTATTATTATTAATGTTGTTATTATTATTATTATTTTTTTATTTTTTATTTTTTTATTCAATTTTCACCCCAAACAAGGTAGAGTGCCACTTTGAAGCAGGGGGCTACTATTAGGGAATTAATTAGCGGGGTCATTATGAAGGGAGAAGAGTAGAAAGATGTTTGTTAACATTACACTTGAACTTTTGCATATCATTGCAGTTGGGAAAGCAGAATCCCGGAAGGGAGTTCCAAAGACCCGCAGTTCTGGGGAAGAAACTATTGGAGTAAAAGGCTTTCTTGCACCTAGGGATCTCCACTGTAAAGGGATGAGACTTAGTAGCTTGTCTGGTTTGTCGGGGGTAGTTACGTCGGGGAGGTACAAGTGTTTGCAGTTCGTCAGAGCATTCACCATTAAAGTATTTAATATTATTATTATTATTATTATTAATAGTATTATTATTAATATTATTATTATTAATATTATTAATATTATTATTATTAATATTATTATTATTATTATTATTATTAATATTATTAATATTATTATTAATATTATTATTATTAATATTATTAATATTATTATTATTATTATTAATATTATTAATATTATTATTAATATTATTATTATTATTAATATTATTATTATTAATATTATTATTATTAATATTATTATTATTATTATTAATATTATTATTATTATTATTATTATTATTAATATTATTAATATTATTATTATTATTGGTAAACATTTACTATTTATAAACACTTACTACCAAAAAAAAAAAGAAAAACATTTACGATTAAAAAAAATAAACAAATATTTTTTCTTTTCTTTTTGACTTGCATTTTTTGTCATATTTCTTCTACAGCTAAAGAATCAATTTTTTTAACAAAGATTTTAACGAAAAAAAAAAACAGCAGGAGCAATTTGTCATCGCTTAATTTGCCGTACCTTAATTTCTCATTCTTTAAATTGCTGTGCCGAACTAACTAAACGAATAGCGAAGTGCCTTATCAAGACTTCTCAAAACGAGATAGAGATTTTTTTTACAAGGAATCACCACTTACAAGACCCAGAGGCCACTCGAGGATAAGGGTTAAAGAGTGTACAGTGGTAAAAAGATAATATTATAGTAATCGTTAGAAGTGTAAATTTGGTCAATTGGATTACTTAAGGATAACGGTTCATCAAGAATTTGTTTACATTAGACTTGAAGGCAGACATATTGTAGTCAGCTGGAAAGCAGGTAAACGGAAGCGAGTTCCACAGGTGTGAAGTTCTTATAAAGAAGCTTTGTTCATGGAATCTACATTTAGGTTAAGGAACAACTTGGCTTACTATTTTCCTAATCTTCCTTGATGGATATTATCAAGTTTGGTTGGAACAAATCAACCCTTTGGAAGTTTTAGTTAATAATGAAGACAATGAAAGGAAGTCTCATTTTAACATTTCATAAACAAATTTATTTGTCATCTTCGTTAGTAGCGTTAGTAGAAGAGAGAGAAAAGTGTTCAATGTGTTTAGATTTAATATATTGCCAGTTTGTTGAGGAGAGAATAGCTCAGTCCACATGTGTTTATAGTTAGTAGTCGCCGGGACGAAGGAAACCGGTTGCAGGAGAAAGAAAAAGGCAAGGTAATCAGTGTGTTCACGTGTTGCCGTGTGTGTGTGTGTGTGTGTGTGTGTGTGTGTGTGTGTGTGTGTGTGTGTGTGTGTCTGTGTGTGTGTGTGTGTGTGTGTGTGTGTGTGTGTGTGTGTGTGTTCTTTAGCATGATAAAGAATGTTCGTTTGGGTACTGCACGTGGAAACAAATGGGAGTTTGAAAAGAGCCATTGTTAACTTGTAGCACTCATGTTCAGTTTCAAATTTCGCCTTTTATACAATCTGTCACGTGATAGAGAACTGACTTGTGATTGGACAAGCCAGGGAGAAAAGGGATTTAAAATCTCTAGTCGTGAGAAATACTTCTGCCTGTGATTGTAGCGAGTGTCGGCTGCTACAAAGTCATTTAAGGCCAACACGCAATACTTACTGAAAATGATTCTTTAAACTACTTTTTGCTAGTAGCAAAGCCTAGTATCTGTCGTTCATCTTTTCTGTCTTTGGTTAGTAAATGATAAATCCTTCTAGACTGAGGAAATTTGTATTTTTATTCCAATCCAGAGTGCTTCATTTTAGTGAGTTAGATTCCTCCACATTTAAAGAAAAATGACCTTGTGGCTAACTCTGTTCTTGTGGAGAGGCAAGTAAATATGAATACAAACTACTCAGCTCTGACTTGAATATGATAATCACGTGACAACCGGAAAGGATTGCATACGTCATGACAAGGTTCATATTAGCTGAGGATACATAAATAACCATAGATGCATGTGGGGGGCAGAAGACCAAACAACCCGGCACATTTTTGAAGAGTGAGTTCTCCACATTGTGCAGAACAGCACTGATAGAGACGAACCCAACTTGACATATGATTTCCTGTTGCAAATTTTATTTTTAATATATTATTTTGTGAAATAGTTGTATATTGCTTATCATTACACTCAGGAAAACATAAAATGTACAAAACTATAGCTGAGGCAAGTGGTTGGTTCATACCCCCCCCCAACTGTATTATATTTCAAACTAGCCTGGGTGCCCGGCGTTACCCGGGTTTTTGGAGGTGTGTGTCGAGAAAAAAAAAGTGGTAGTAGTAGGCAGGCTCGAACCCATGACGCGAAAGCGGAAAAGAAAGTGAAAGAAAATCTGACGTCTTACCGCTGTTCCATCGTCCGACCAGAAGTTCAGGACGTTAAAATTAGGCAAAGTCAATCCAGCCGATACGATGGCTATCAAAAATGGCTTGCAAAAGATCGCCCCCTCCTTGTAGAAAACTGCCCAGTTGAGGGGGAAGGAATTAATGTTTTGTGCCAATTTTTCGATATTTGTCGTCCGAGACGTCGAAGCTTCAAAATATTACTGACCTCGTGAAAGTCCGTCACCTCTGTCGAAATTTTTAGGCATACATACATACATAGGTTTAAATTTATATTATAGATGAATAATAGTTTCGATTGGTTTTAAATTCAGCCTACCGTTTTCGTAGTCTTCCTCAGTTGCCACTGAAACACCTGCAATCCCACGAATCGGCTCTATTCGAAGTAGGAGTCTTCTATTCTTTATTTGGCACCGATAACTTTATGATCAATTTGTGCTGGACCCATGATTTTTGCTTTAAGCATAGCTTAAACTTTGATGGTAAAATTTTTCCAAATTATATTTACTTATAATTAACAAATTATTGTATTTGCTTCCTTCTGGGGATAAAAGAATAATCATTGATAATTCATGGATTAAAGGACATTCTTATATTTTATTGCTAAAGCAATAAAACACTCAATTCATATTATTCGGAATATTGTTCTTAGAATCTGTACGGAATTTTAGACGGAACCTTGTATTTAATCTACGGAGGCAATATAATCTACGTTATTAGCCATGATGGTAAAAATCCGAAATAATTCGCAATTGTATTTTAGTGTCGCCTGGGGACTGAACCTTCAACCTTCAGAACAGTATAGTTTACAAATGAATTATACCAAGTACTTAATCCGCTAGCCACAGAGAACTTTATTTTGTATTTTACTTTGAATTTAAGGAGCTTAAAACCTTTTTTTTTTTTGCGTTTAGATGTACATTCTTACTATTTATCACTAAAAATCACTGTTGATTGCTACATATTATTACTATATAGGGATTACATAAAAGGTTCCGTTTGACAGACTGTTTCCCGTATTTAACAAAAAAATTCTTAAAGAAAGTCGAAGGTTACGCTCAAGATGAGAACAGTAGTCCGAGGAATCCAAATAGCACAAAATAGCTTTATATGCTGTAAAACCAAATAAAAAAACAACCGTATAAACCGTACAGGCGGAGAAAAGAACTCAAAACTGATGGTGTAGGCCATTTTATTTCAACTATTGTGAATGAGATAAAATTTTGATGATAGTCGTGGTTATTCTGCCACCACCACCACCACCACCACCACCACCACCACCACCACCACCACCATCATCATCATCATCATCAAGAAGAAGTCAAAGTTTAACAAGTTTCCAATTTAAAAAATACGAATAAACAACTCGCTTGTATAAAGACTTGGCCAATTTTCATCTAATTAACAATCCACCCGATGACCAAGGTAGCTGCGTACTAACATATTTTAAATTTAAACTTGGTTCACTTGCACCTTAAAACTGTAATCAATTACAACGTGTTATAATCAACAGTAAAATCACGACCCAAGTAAATATAGATTCGATAGACGAGGAAACACGTGTCAGTAGAAAATTCTATTTTAAAAATGATATATATATGCCGCTCCCCATTTGGTTAAAGGGAAAATTATTCCCCACACGCATTTAAGTGAAAATGCACTTTCGTATAATTTATTTAAAAAAAAGGTATCGCAAAAATATAAACATCTCTCTCTCTCTCTCTCTCTATATATATATATATATATATATATATATATATATATATATATATATATAGTCATCCGCATACAGTACTGTTTAGCTGTATCACAGCTCATCAGTGTGGCTAGACAGACAACTACCACAAACCAGGATCGAAACCCGACCGCCCAAATGACAGTCGTGGCTTCTTACCATTACGCTATTCGGCTGCTGCTGTGTGGGTAGTGAATTAACGATGTTTTGACATCGTCCAAATGCCGAAGCTCGATTTGTTCGACGAGGAACACCTGATATTTTGATTACAAACTTTGCTTTCGTATAAGCTGTATTGCCTGAAGGGGTCTTTAGTTACTGGCAACTAGCTGACCGAAACATTCTCATGGCTGTGTAGCAATTTATTATTGCTTTTGTAAAAACAAATAGTATATATACATTCGCCTATTTATGGAGTATTGTTATCACATTTGGGCTGGTGTATCTGCAACTGGTCTCTCACTCCTGGACAGGGTTCAAAAGACAGTCGCCAACCTGATAGGTCCTGAACTGTCATTTAGGCTTCAACCTCTGTCCCACCGAGGAAATGCTGCATCCCTTTGCCTGTTCTACAAGTATTTTAATGGTGGATGCTCCGACAAACTACAATCCCTTGTACCCCCTCGACGTAAATACCCCCGTCAAACCCGATAAGCAGCAAAATCCCACCCCTAAACAGTAGAGATCCCTAGATGTAAGAAAGCTTTCTACTCTAATAGTTTCTTCCCCAGAACTGCTAGACTCCGGAATTCCCTTCCGGGTTCCTGCTTCCCCAACTGTACTGATATGCAAAAGTTCAAGTGTAATGTGAACAGACATCTTGCTGCTCAACTCCCTACATAGTATCCCTGCAACTTATATGTCCCTGATACTAGCCCTCCCTCACCTACATCAAAGTGGCATTATACCTTGTTTGGGGTGAAAATGTATTATTATTATAATTATTATTATTATTATTATTATTATTAATAATAATATATATATATATATATATATATTAATCAAAATTAGCTCAATTTTTCTCTTATGTCTTGAGTTTGAATAGAAAAATAGTCGAATACTTCTTTCAATCTCATCACTCCAATCTTACAATACTTCCTAAAGCGTGTTTCGTAAAATTATTCGACGGCGTTTACAAATTATGCATTTATTTCCGAAGAAAATTCATCTAAAAAACACGTATTCTCACAAAGGCAGCAGCAAGGAACTTTACTCTCTATCCATTAAGACCCCTCACTCTATTCCATTAAGACCCCTCACTCTATTCCATTAAGACTCCTCACTCTATTCCCGTCACCGTGCAACTTTCTTAACACATATAATCGTTTTCACACGATCTTTTTCATTTAATTCTCAACCTCTTACTGTTTATAACTTACTGCACCAGATTTTGAGTATAATAAGCGCTTTCTCTTTCAATTAAATCCCACCTTGCGTTTTGACTGCATTCGAAGAATAAGGTATTATACTGGTTTGCATTCTTGACTGAACTCTGACTATTCTGTTAGTCATTCCTCAGAATATTGGAATGAACTACTAAACATCTTTTATGGAATTTAACATGGCGTCTTTTACTAACTGAACTGCTTTTCTTTGTGAAAATTACTTCATCAAAATAGCACACCGTAAACGTTAACAATTACAAGATTAGCTTCTTATCACACACAAAAAAAAACTGAGCTACTATGCAACTTGAATAAAATTACATTCTCGATTTAATGATAATGAATTAAGCAATGAAATGTATGGACGTCTACTCGTGCAATAAAAATTATTTAATTGCATAAACTAGTACATTGCCTGTAGGCATGGCACACTTATCTTTGTACTCCTCACCTGGTTGCTGCCACACATGTTTAAGGCCATCAGAACCAAACAAATTAAATTTCGTCTTATCAGACCATAGGACATGGTTCAAGTAATCTATGGGCTTTGTTGACATGTCTTCAGCTTACTGTTTTCGGGCTTTCTTGTGTATTGCCTTCAGAAAAGGCTTCCTCCTGGGGTGACAGCCATGCACACCAATTTGAGGAATACAAAGATAAGTGTGTCGTGCCTACAGTCAAGCATGGTGGTGGGAATGTCATGGTATGGGGTTGCATGAGTTCTGCAGGTATTGGAGAGTTACATTTCATTGAGGGAAGTATGAACTCCAACATGTAGTGTCGAATACTGCAGCAGAGCATGATCCTTTTCCTCCAGAAACTGGGTCACATAGCAGTGTTCCAGCATGACAATGACCCAAAACACATATCCAAGACAACCACTTCTTTACTGAAGAGGCTGAGGGTAAAGGTGATAGACTGGCCAAGCATGTCTCCAGACTTGAACCCAATAGAACATCTTTGGGGCACCCTCAAGCAGAAGGTGGAGATGCGCAAAGTCTCAAATATCCGCCAACTCTGCGACGTCATAATTGAAGAGTTGAAGAGCATTCCAGTAGCTACACGTGAAGCTCTGGTAAACTCTGTGCCCAGGAGAGTAAAGGCAATTTTAAATAATGATGGTGGCCACACAAAATACTGAGAGTTGACATGTTGTATGTATGAAAAGTTGACAACTTTTCGTAAGGGGTGTACTCACTTTTGTTGCAAGGAATTTAGCTTTTAATGGCTATATTTTGAGTAATTTTGAGGGGAAAATAAATTAACTCTGTTATATATGCTGCAGACAGACTACTTTTCATTGTGTCAAAAAATCATTTTTTCAGTGTTGTCTCATAAAGAGATATACTTAAATATTTGAAGAAATGTGAGGGGTGTACTCTCTTTTGTGATACACTATATATATATATATATATATATATATATATATATATATATATATATATATAAACACACACAGGTGCACTTGTAATTTTATAAAAATTTTTGCAAATTTAAGCTAAATTTAATATAACTGTTTGAACAAACTATACCTCATTTGATTGACCTTTTATTCTTCTATAATTTTACCTGTTCATATTTGACTTTTAATTGAAACATTCTAGTGTTCACGTCATTTAAAAAAATAACTTCAAATTGAGGAGGCAAAAAGAAAGTCCGCACAATGGAAAATTATTATTTAAATGTAACTTTAGGACATTAATGCAACACAAATACAACAGGAACACAATGAACTAGTTAATATTTAGTAGTATAGTCCTTCTGCAATTTGACAGCCTGCAATCTTTTGAGAACTCCTTGAATTAGACTGCAGCAATACTCCGAGGAAAGGGCATCCCACTTTTCTTTAATTTTTCTCTTCTTCCAAATTTGAAATTTTATCATTGAGTAGCTGTTGCTTAGTGTAATGCCATACGTTTTCGATAGGATTGAGGTCTGGAGATTGTGCAGGCCAATCCAAACACGGATTATCATGCTTTCCCAGGAACCTCTTGACATTGCCAGCTGTGTGAATGGGAGCATTATCCTGCATGAAGATGGGATTATCATCCAAATTCCGACCAAAGTAGGGTAGAAAATGCTCAGTCAACATATTAATGTAGTTGGTCGAATTAATTCGATCTTGTAAGCTAACTATAGGCCCTGGACTATTGGTATTAATAATGCCTCACACCAAAACTGAACCTCCACCACCTTGCAACGTTGAAACTGAGCACCACTTAATAAAGACTTTTCATATCTATCTGCGTAAGTATACTTTGATAATTATGTTTCAGTTTGAAGAAATATGGTATAATAAAATTATAGGGTGTTCGTTCGCACCTGACATCCATAGAATGGAAATATGTCACAAAGTTTAACAAGGTTTTTAAATATAGATCCACAGAATATTGTGATAAGTGTTTAAGTGTGAACAGGTATGGCATAATAAATTATGGGGTTTATCTATTTTATTTTTACTTTCATCACATTTTGCTTTGGTTTTGATACCCCCAAATTCGAAGCTATTTCTTTACAACCCTTCCTTTTCATAACCTATCATACTTTCATAAATCAGAGTCCATTTTCTGTAGGCTGTTTTTGAACCCAG
>NC_136517.1:74882355-74909855 GCF_053919585.1 Euprymna scolopes | reverse complement strand
GGACTGTATAGGGAGTTGAGCAGCGATATGTATGTTCACATTACAGTTAAACTTCTGCAGGTCAGTACAATCAAAGAAGCAAGAAACAGGGAGAGAATTCCATAGCCTATCAGTCCGAAAGAAGAAACTATTAGAACAGAAGGCTTTCCGGCATTAGGGGGCCTCAATAGTGAAGGGGTGAGATTTTGTTACTTGTCGAGTTAGTCGAGAGAACAAATTCTGGGAGTTCATTATGTTAGATAAGAAGGGCTGTCCCCTTCTCATGTAAGTAAGAAGACCGACTAGATAAGTGAAAATGATATTAGGAAAAGGCTAGAATCGAACCCTGTAGACAAGTGGATAATTGAAATCCTAGGAATGCAGTCCATTGTTAATTCTTTTAGAAATAACTAAATATTATTTATTTCGGGAAAAAGCGATTGCCCATTCTTTTAGAATAACTGGATATTAAATATGTCAGTTAAAAGAATGGACAATGCGATGTAAAAAATATTGTTTAAAAATAGGTTAGATATTAAACAATTAGAATTGGGAATTCTTTGTTTGCCAAAAGTGTGTTTGGACAGACATATGTAAATGAAAGATAGTCACATTGAGAACCACACTTCTGACGTCATAAACAAAGGCGATTTCTCAATATATGAATCGAAGGTCCGAAGTTAGAGAGGATCAGATAATCGGAGAGAAGACCACACACAGTGATAGAGTCAGTTGGAGATTGGGAGCCCCTTAGAGGCGTAGGGAGAAGAGTAGACTATGTAATCGAAAAAGCTTGAATTCCTGATATCACCAATCAGCCGGTTGAGGATGAAGAAATCATCAATAATTTTATAACTGTCATTACAACCGAAAAGGTAAATGTGTTTTGTATTCATCTATAAACGAACTCTTGTATAACCCCTTACAAATAATGTGCATCCTTCATAATAATAGTGAATCTCCCCTCCATTATATGTGTTAAGAATTGTTGCATCATATCTCCCAGTCTGTATTAATATGAGTCCCCTGCTATTAAAAAATTAGAGAACATTCCATTAAAGTACTTGTAAAATAACCACAGGGGGCAACATTGCGGTGATAGGACAGAGGTTTGAGTTTTGCTGATAGTGCGAGGTCTATTAGACTTGAGACTCATTTTTGGACCTTATGTAAAAGTGAGAAAATAGTGAGAGATGCACCAAATATGGCAACAATATTGTGGTTTTGTAGAGACATACGATACTTTCAGATGTGTGTAATTTTCTAGCATGGTAATGGTTGCCCACCTTCGTGGAAGCAGCCTTAGCGTTTCACTGGATACTTCCGTGATTGGCGAATATTATCAAACTTGAACGAACAAACCAAATTTATTACACGGCTTTTATTTGTGACTAGTGTGGGTGTCCGACGTTGCCCGAGATGTTTGGAGGTGTGAGAAAAAAGTGGTAGTAGGCAGGAAGGCAGGCTCGAACCCGTACTGTGAAGACGGCAAAGAACATGAAAAAAAACGTGATGTCTTTGCTGTTGCGTCCATCGCTAAACTGAAAATGGCAAAGGTTTAAATTAAGGCTAATCAATCGAAAAGGGAGGATGACTTTCGAAAATATCGGCGAAAAAATCGACCCCTCCTTGTAAAAAGTGTCCAGTTGAGGGTGAAGGAATTAATGTTTTTAGCCAATTTTTCGATATTTGTCGTCCGAAGGGTCGAGCTTCAAAATGATATTAATCTCGTGAAAATCCATCGCCTCTTTTAGTTTTAGACATACATACATACATACATACATTTAAACAGACAGATGATATTTATATTATAGAAGATTTGCGCGGAGGTCATAAAGGTCATAAAATACGCGTAAATATATTTTAATTCATTCAGATTTCATATTTATTATTACAGAGCCAATTTTATATTGAATATTATATTGTGCCTAATATATAGTAGCGATTTCAAAAGATGACTTGGATGCCATCAGCTAGAATCGAAACAAAAACATTTAGCAATCCAGACGTGTTCCCTACCAATATAGATAGCGAGAGAGATTGATAAGAAAGATTTAATATTAAATGACTTGAAAAAAATTAATTGAAATTGGGCATGCGCAGAAAGAAATGAAAATATGTCGGCAAGTTGAAATGAACATTTTGCATTTCAACTTGGTGACATATTTCTGTACGCGTTATTCATCCATCTAAGCATACATTTTGCTCGTTATAAATCATCCTTGATGTATTATTACTATTTCCTGTTAATTTCAGTGTTATGTAACCAGTAGTTTAAGAGTTTATTGGTTAAATATTTACACACAGACACATTGACAGACACATACACATACATCTATGGTTTTATTTATTTGTGAAGAAGTTATTTAACAGTAAAAATTATTGATTTTATCTTGTATTTAAATGTATTTTGCAATGTTATTTTGGTACTTCTACGCAATACGTACTGAAATTTACTTTACAATAACCCTAACATAACTAACAAAACCCCAACAAAACCCTAACATAACACTAACAAAACTCCAACATAACCCTAGCACAACTCTAATAAAACCCTAACAAACCCCAACATAACCCTTACATAACCATAAACTAACCTTAACTTAACCTCTTTAGAAAATATAGATGAATGACATCTAAAATATGTCACATGAAAAGTTGCAAAAATAATATAGGTATCCAAAAATTACGTAAAACTCAGAATTTAATCTTTTTTAGTTGATTAAAAAATAGTCTTCTGTCAAGTAACAGCCTTATTTTTTAAATTTGTATATTTCGGTAATTGTCAAAACTTGATTCGAATTTTTTTCCGTTATTAGTTGGAACTATTTACGTCAAAACTACGTCACGACTGCAAACATACGGATACCTATTCCTAAAAAGGACTCTTTTTTTTCTTCTTTTTTTTACATAGGCATCACCACATTATCAAGGCAAAGAGGCCACTCAAGGATAAGGGTTAAAGAGTGTACAGTAGAAATTGGACAATATAGTAATCATTAGTAATGAAAATTTGGTAAATTTGATAACTTATATGGAACGGCTCATCAAGAACTTATTTACGTTAGACTTGAACACAACCATATTGTAGTCATCCGGAAAGCAGGAAAACGGAAGACAATTCCACAGGCGTGCAGTTCTAAGAAAGAAGCTTTGTTCATGGAATCTACGTTTAGGTTTAGGCACAGATAAAGAGTGGGGGGAATTATTGATAGTGTTTACAGCTAGACGAGTGTTTCTTGTGAAAGTTTGGCGAGGGGGGACCATAGATTGAAGCTCAGTCGAACACTTTCCATAAAAATAACGATACATCAGAGACAAACTCGCAACATTTCTTCTGTGAGATAGAGGTTGCAAGGAGGAGAAAAGGACATCTCCTACGAGTCTATTTTGAACTCTATCAAGGCAGGACAAGTCCTTTCTAGCAGCTCTTGCCCATATGTGGCAACAGTATTCCATCCTTGGACGTACCTGGCTCTTATATAGATAGAGAATAGCATCAGCAGTGAGATATTTACCGGATCGATAGAAAGATCCCACCATTTTTCCAGCGGCCTTGGCAACAGATTAGATGTACGTGTTCAATTTAAGATCAGGAGTAATGGTCAAGCCCAGAAGCTCGTGTGTAGTTTTAGAACATAGTAAGAGAATCGGTTTTAAAAATTGATTTCTTTTTTTTTTTAGTGAGGAATTCGAATTAACGGATAACAGAAATGAATAAATAGTTCCATGCGTGCCATCTGGCTATTGCTGCATTCTACTTTGTCTCCTCATTAATTAAAATAGTGCGAATAACCCTGTTTGATTTTTTTTTTCGTTTCAAGAAGAAGACGGACACTTTAATAAAAACATCCACTTTAATTATTGGCCAAAACGTGGTGAGGCTACAAAAGCTATGGAAAGTAAGTAACTACTGAGGATACAGTTAAGAGGCTTAGCATTTCTATCCCGTCGCGGTTAACCACCTGACGAAGGCCAGAGGAATAGTTGGTCGAAACGTCGTGAAACAACAACTATGAAGATGAGGATAACAGTCCTCAAATAAATAAATAAAAATGTACAAATTACTCATTTAAAATAATTCCAATAATAAAATAATGTACCATTCGGTACGAACCCGATGCTGGCAAACCAGATAAGAACGAAAACTTGGATTTATAACACCAAAAGGCTCAACCTTGATCGCCCTTCGGGGCCCGTGGCGCAATGGATAAAGACGATGGATCTCTACAGTTCCAGGTGAGCATTGTCTGAAGATAGGGGTTTCAATCCTACTCAAAGTAGACCAGAGGATTAGTTGGCCAACACGCGGTAAAACGAAAACAACTATGGAAGGCAGTAATTACTGAAGATACAGTTAAGAGACTCAGCATTCCTATCGCGTTGCGGTTAACCACCTGACGAAGGCCAGAGGAATAGTTGTCCGAAACGTCGTGAAACAACAACTATGAAGATGGGGATAATAGTCCGTAAATAAATAAAAATATACAAATGACTCATCTCAAAGGATTCCAATAAAAAAAATTCTTTTTTTTTTTTTTTTAATATGTTCCATACATTTCCTTCTCGTTTCTCCTTAACTGCCATTTTTATTCCACGCTGCAAGAAGTGCAGCTAGTAAAGTTTACTGTTCGGTGTCCAAAATAAAAATGTTTAGACTAATTTCTGCGCAACTGATACGATGCATACACTCGCCTGAATTAATAAAACAAATAAAATCAATTCTAAGTCAATCAAATGCATTTTTCTGAATTTATAAAAATTGCCGTTTTTGAGCCACCCGGAATGCATAAAAAGTCATTTTTCTTTTTTTTCAATCGACAGTTTGAGCAAAAAAAAATCCCCCATATTTCTTCAAGCCCCTTCTCCTCTGCTCATCGGGCTTGGGGTAGCTATCTCAACACACGTACACAACGTATGAATGTTTCTTATTATCGTTTGCTCATAAAAAACACAGATGTATAAATTTGTTCATTTTAATATCTTTAACTTTTCTCACTGAACTTTCTTTCTACAATGAAAACAAATGTACATAAATTGTTATTAATTAGTTTTAATCAAATGCAATCTGTATAATTAAGTGAGGAAGTTTTGATTATGATTTTTCAGTTCACGGTCATTAAATTATCGACTCAGACTTCTTCGATATTTTTTTATTGCTTTTTTTTTCTTTCCAAACAAGGCACAGTGTCACTAAGTTGTAAAGGAGCGCTATTTGAGACCAGATTTGCAGGGATTCTATGTAGTTGGGCATTACACTTGAACGTCTGCATGTTGGTACAGTCAGGGAAGCATAGGTCCGGGGGGGATTCCAAAGTTTAGCAGTTCAAGGGAAGGAGCTATTTGAGTAGAAGATTTTACGGCATCTAAGGATCTCTATAGTGTAGGGGTGGGATTTTGCTGCTTGTTGGGTTTGTCGGGAGTGGAATATTTACGTTGAGGGGAAGCTAGTGCTTTGAGTCCGTCCGAGCACTTACCATTAAAATACTTGTAAAACAGGCACAGGGATGCCACATTTCGGCGATGGGGCAGAGGTTGGAGTTTGGCTGACAGTTCGGGACCTATTGGGTTGGCAACTCTCTTTTGAATTCTATATAAGAGCGACAGAGAATCCTCTGTCCTACAATGATAATAAAAATAAGAACAAACATCTTATGTTTTCATATCTATGTAAACTTCCATTTTAAACATGAATAAAATATCACTTTTGTGAATTTATGCTTTTGAATCCGTTATTGGTCCCCCCCCCCAACAAAATGAGGGCGGACCTGTAAATTCACCCTTGTCCGTTCGTCCGTTCATCTGTTCGTCTGTCCGCACTTTTCTCAATATCTACGCCTTGGAAGTTTTCGAAATTTTTTACAAACATTAAACATATAAATAAAAAAGTAACAGAACTGATTTTCCGGGAAAACTCCAGTTGCCCCACCCCTCCATTAGGGGTGGCTTTTCGGTATAAAATAGCTAAAATTGACACTTTTGTGCTTATTAAAAAAATTAATGCCTTGGATTTTTATAAAACTTTCTGAAAAGTTGTAAATAAATTATTTCTATATAATTTTATTTGTCTATACTCCGCGATAACTCTTGGATATGCCTCAAGGGCTCTTTTCGGGCTAATAAAAAATACTCCATTTTTGGGACTATTTTACTATATTTTTCCAAAATTTTCTGTGTATGTCTATTTAGCAGTTTTGCATGGTGCTGAACTCAATTTAAATATGTTAAGGCCTTGGGGACTTTTGGGGCTAAATGAGGGGGGGGGGGAGCAAATGATAGACTTAGTTATTTCTTTGTCTTTTTTTTTTGCATGGTGCAGAATGCGAATTTACCTATGTTAAGGCCTAAAACTGTACCGTTTGTTCATTTTCATCAGGACTTGACGTCCCACAGGGATTTGGGGGCTAAATGGGTGGGGGTGGGGGATGCTGAACTTAGTTTTTATGCCTCGTTCACTGTGCATTCACAGGGGACCATGCATGCTTCACTTGTTTTATTTGTGTTTATCATCCAACATTTCTTTACTCTCCCCAAAAGACTTCCTCCCAACTTAATCGGCATTAAATAACCCGAAAAGGGTTGATATGCCGTAAAACAAAAACAACCAACCAATCCTCCCAAATTGGAACCCTAAAAAGAACTTCCAAATGGGTAAATTATTTTGGAATCGTTTAGCAAACAGTACCAAAGTATTCAAGTTATGAATTGATTGAGCTGTAAGTGTAGCCTTGAATTCTTGCCGTCTCTTCACAATTTCAGTTGCTTAGAGATTTCGACCTGATAAATACCAGTCCGGAATCCGTTCTCGACAATCCGTCCGACGAGAACTTGTTATATCTTTTACTTTTTTTTTTTTATCCCAAACAAGGCATATTGACACTTGGAACGTAAGGGGCTATTATTTGGGATCGTATTTCGCAGGACACTCCGTAGGGAGTTGAACAGTGAAATGTCTATTCACATTACATTTAAACTTCTGCAGGTTAATACGGTCAGGAAAGTAGGAAACAGGGAAGGAATTCCAAAGTTTAGCAGTCTAGAAAAACTACCAGACCTCTTCACTGAATGGGTGGGATTTTGCTTCTAGGTGAATTTACGTGGAGGGGGTACAAGTGCAATGACTCTGTCTGATTATATTCTATTAATTTTTTTTACATGGGGATCACCACTTATCAAGGCCCGTAAGCCACTCGGGGATAAGGGTTATTTGGTGTACAATAATCAATGGGATAATATCGTAGTAATAGTTGGTATTGGAGATTTAATAAAGTGTCTTACTTAAGGGGGCGATTAATCAGGAATTTGTTTATGTTGGACTTGAAGACGTCCAAGTTATAGTCAGGTGGGAAACAGGCAAACGGAAGAGAACTCCACAGGCGTGCACTTCCCAGTAAAAAAGCTATGTTCATGGAATCTACGTTTTGATTTAGGCACAGGTAAAGAGTGGGGGAAATTACTGACAGTGGTTTTAGCTAGACGGGTGTTTATCATGAAGGATTGGCGAGGGGGGACCAGAGACTGGAGCCCGGACGAGCACTTGCCATGGGAATAACTATAAAACAAAGACAGGCTCGCAACGTCTCTTCTGTGGGAGAGAGGTTGCAGGGAAGAGAAGAGAAACCAGATACAGAGATGCCACATTATAGCGATGGGATAGGGAAGGGTTGGAGATATTAGTTCATAGTGTAGGGCGTATCAAATTGGATGCTCATTTTTGAACCGTGCCTTAGAGTGAGCTACCAGTGGTAGATGCACCAGCTCTTATGTGAACCATTTTGGCGAACTTGTATCTGTCGTGTTGAGTAGTCCTACGAAGTCCCCTTGCTTCTCCTTTGGATATGAAGTAAATTTATTGCATACTACTTCAGGCGCCCCGACTGGGGAATAGCAATGTGGCTGCCCAGGCAATTTAAAAAAAAACCCAGAGTGATTCTTCTTTAGGGACGCTGGTTTTACTCTCCCCACCTTCCGGTCTTGTGTCATATCTTCCTGTAGTCGGTTTGATTGTTTGTTTATGGCATATCAACTCCTTTTTGGTCATTCAGTGCTGAATACAGTTATTTTGGGAAAAGTTTTTTATGCTTCAAGCTCTTTATATTTTCGCATATTTATTTGTAGAGATTGCTTTGGTTGAGTAGGGAAGTAGGGGTGAAAAAAGGGGGAAGAAGGGGAGGGAGACTGTTGTTTCTGTTTTGGGCTTCGCAGAACATTACTTAGTTGTGCAAAGAGTTAAAAAAAAAAAAGGTGTTAATGTAGGTGCATTTGAACCAGGGATACATTTTCCGTCATCCTCATCTGGTGGCACGAGAACCTGTAGTTGGAAGAAAGTAAATATTAGCTTTTATTTCTTAAGATTTAATGCCATTAGTCTGAAGGTTGATGAAAATAACTGGTTCCCAACTTGTAGTGTTCTCACCCCCACCTCCTGAAGGTGCGAGACGATATTTGCGAGAAAAGTTTAAACAAACAAAAAGGGTAATTTTTTTATTTAATTATTTTAACTATTATCCTCATCTAGTTTTTGTTTTCACGACGTTTCAGCCAATTATTCCCATGGCCTTCGTCAGGTTAAGCGCGACGGGATAGGAATGTCCTTTATGCAGTGGATAGAGATGAGGAATAGCTACGATTCCAGGTGAGCATTGAACTAGAGGTAGCGGTTTCGATCCCACCCAAAGCCGGCCAGAGGATTAGTTGACCAAACCGTGGTGAGATGAAAACAGCTATTGAAGGCAGCAATTGCTGTGGATGTAATTGGAGGATTCGACATCCCTATCCCGTCGCGGTTAACCTGACGAAGGCCAGAGGTATAATTGGCCGAAACGTCGCGAAAACAAGAACTAGAAGATGAGTATAAAAGTCCAAATAATTAAAAATAAATGTATACAATTTACTTATCTCGAAAATAATTCCAAACTAATTCAATAAAAAGGGGCTATTGGCTATGTGTTATTGTTCTGTGTGCTTTTTTTTCTTTTAAAATGTACTAACTTCATGATGTTTTTTTTTTTCAGAATACCTAAATAAAACTTTACTAGTCGTTGTACTATATTGTATTCTTTATTGCCACTTAGCTATTACTGTTATTTCAAGTAAAATATTATTTTTAAAGGTTCATCCCAATATTAATTTATGATTTTTTTCTTTGTATAATAACGTTAACACACCTGTTCCCGTTTGATCACCGAAGTTAAGCAACGTTGAACCTGGTCAGTACTAAACAGATGACCATTTGAGACTTCCAGGTGTTGTGTGTGCTCTCCGCTTACATCAGCATCGTTTCCAGTCGTCCTGGACTTATCCTTGCCACTGGACCACAACAGTGCCGATTCAGGAGAGGCGTGGTTGCTGATTGCGCAACCCTTGCCTCACAATTACACGCGCAGCTGCTCCTACAGGGGTATTCTTTGTTTTTCGAGACTGAACAGAGGCATCGTTTTTTGTTTCTTGGCTATCTATGTAATTTTCCTTGCAAATTATATTAAAGGATAAAGTTATGATTTTCTTTTGATGAAATATTAGTCGAAATTCGCAAACCGTATCATTGAAAACAATATAAATTTTAGGGAGTGCGAGGTTTGAGGGAAATTTGTTGAGGACTGCGGACAACAAAAAAAAAAAGTTGGGAACCACTGATCTAGATAGTCTAAACTTTAACATTTAAATATTTTACTCATATAGGAATGCGTTTATTCAAATGTAGCAAAAAAAAAAAAAAAAAAAAAATCTGTAAATATGTATCAACGATTTTTTTTTCTTTCAAGTGCCCGGCATTTAACAAGTTTTCCCAAAAGAAATATTTGCTTGAAAAAATTATCATCACCAGGAGAAATATTAAAAAAACGTATATGAAAGAAATATGGACAGTGTTAACATTACATCGAGGGTGCGGTCGCTGATATTTGATGAGATGTACTTAAAAACTAATAAATAAATTAAATAATTAACACACACACATACATATATATATATATATATATATATATATATATATATATATATATATATATATATATATATATATATGACACTATTGCTGTACAAATTCGGCCTTTGTTCTAGCGTGGTAAGTAGCCATGCAGTCAGGGCGGCACCCGTATTAGGTATTATTAGACTCTTATTTATTTAAAATAACGGGTAAAAAGAATCTCATTTAAAAATTGAAAAAAAAAATGAAAAAAAAAAAAGACTTGACACATTCACATTAAAAAACGTCTCCAGTTTGTTTGGTTCCCCCCCCCCCATTTAAAACATGAGAAAGGCCTAGATAAATTCGAATTGCTTTTTGTTTATGAACTATGGTGTTTGTTCTTTTATCAGAAGTACAAACCGAAATTATAGTTCACATTAAATACTAGCAGGGACGCTCGGCGTTGCCCGATCATAAAATACGCTTAAATATGATATTCTAATTTACTCAGATTTCGTATTTATCATTATAGAGTCAATTATTTCATATTATATTGTACCAAATATATAGTCATGATTTCAAAAGTAAAAATAAAAAATGATTTGAGTGCCATCAGTTAGAATCGAAACCGAAACCAGAACACAACAAAACTTCATGATTGAAACTATGTCAATAAGTTCAGCAACGACTAAAGATTATTTGTACTCAATATGGTTAAACTGTGGAAAGAAATGTGAATTTTATTAAATACAATCTGGTTTCCATGACAACAATGTTTTTGAAAGACAAGATGCAATCAAGGGCGGTCGGACGGTCTACAGAGTTTTTTTTTTAATTATACTAGCAGGTCGCTCGGCTTTGCCCTTCGTGAGATACGCTTAAATATGATATTTTAATTTATACAGATTACGTATTTATTACCATACAGACAATTACTTACCGACTATTATATTTAACCTATATATATATATATATATATATATATATATATATATATATATATATATATGAAATGGATATCAAACCAAAACAAACAACTCTCATTCCTTCGCCTCTGAGTCACACCTATATACATATATTTACACACACACACACACACACACACACACACACACACACACACACACACATATATATATCTTGTTTTTAAAATATGATTGTCCACTGACACGTGTTTCGTCGTCTACGACTCGTCAGAGTGGCTGAATCTAGCGAGCTTCGAAATCTGGACCCCATGGTAAGAAGCTTAAATTCTTACTACTCGTTCAAATCGTACGACTGTTCGGATATATCGCGATTTACGTAGATGTTGTTTGTTTTTATTTTTGCGATACGTTTTTAATGAATTCAATTATTTTTATTTCTATTAAAGTATATTAAAATGAAAAAAGAATATAGATAGATTTCTATGAGTCGTTCTGTTTATAATTGTTTATTTTTGAAAAAAAAACTTCCAGCCATTGAATTATAAGTGGTTTGCCATACTTATAGGTAAATGTGCACTGAACAGACACCATAATGCTTATTATAGTTAAATTCAAATTTTGATATCTCTTTTTTAAATGAAATTGTTAGTTGAAAGTACAGAAAAGTTAAAAACACCCTCTCGATGTTAAGACTTGCTTTTTAAATAGAAAATGAAAATAAAATGTAACTTTTTTTCATTTATTTGAAACAAACATTCATGACCCATTGGGTCAAATATTTAATTTATATGTTAATAATAAAGTCAATAAAACTAATTAAAACAATGCGGGAATAAACGATGTTTAAAAAAAAGCCGAAAGTATTAACAATTGTTTATTTGGATAATTTAAACGCAAAAAAAACAACAAAAAAAACAATTTGGACTCTGAAAACGTACACAGTAAAACAATACGTTTTATTGTCGCGTTGATTATTTATTTGTAACGCAATTTTAAAAAAATCATATTTTCGGGTTTATTTATTTATGTTGGTAGTGTAGAAGAAAATGTATGTTAATAAGGTGTTTTAAAAATGGAGAAAAAGAAATAATCACCGTTCTGCAAAAGTAGCGATTTGTGTTTATTTGTTTACAGTGTTATGGGGTTATGTTTATGTACGCATGCGCAACCGGAAGTCGTAAACCGAGTGTGTGGTTACAACACCCGTTACAAAGTCATTTGAGCTTTATAATGATATATATATATATATATATATATATATATATATATATATATATATATATATATAAAGCTCTGTGTGTGTGTGTGTGTGTGTGTGTGGTCACGAATAGGCTCCTATATGGTTGACTATTTTAAAAAACTGATTACATATAATGATAGAAGATGTATCGAGACATTTAAATTGTGGGGTCTGCGTTCGCGCCTCATCCACAAAGTATGGAAATAAAAAATTTTAAAATTAAAAAAAAAAACGTTTACAAGTGTTTTTGATATAGATGTACATAAGAATACTTTGATAAGTATGTTTTAACTTAAATAGGGATGGTATAATAAAATTGTGGGGTCTGCATTCGCGCCTGGCCTCCATAGAATAGAAATAGGCACAAACTTTAATAAAGGCTTTTCATATCTATCTGCGTAAGTATACTTTGATAATTATGTTTCAGTTTGAAGAAATATGGTACAATAAAATTATGAGGTGTTCGTTCGCACCTGACCCCTATAGAATGGAAATATGCCACACAGTTTAACAAGGTTTTATAATATAGATCCACAGAATATTTTGATAAGTGTTTCAGTGTGAACAGGTATGGTATAATAAATTATGGGGTTTATCTATTTTATTTTTACTTTTATCATATTTTGGTTTGGTTTTGATATCTCCAAATTCGAAGCTATCTCTTTACAACCCTTCCTTTTCATAACCTATCATACTTTCATAAATCAGAGTCCATTTTCTGTAGGCTGTTTTTGAACCCAGTAAATGACAGGTACTTTTGCACCTGTCATCACCTTTTTAAAAGATGGCATAGTCCGATCGTCGAAGACAACATTCAAGCAAGCAAAAGAGATCTAAAAACAAAGGGTTATGACCACCACTTTCCTCGGAGTTGTCATCATGTGATTTATATCTTTGGGGGACTTCAAAACAAAAAAAGTTTATGCAAATAATCCTCACGATCTAGACAAACTAAATGAGAACTTTACCAACGCTATCAGGAGAATCATTAGAGAAGATCTACATGTAGTATCTGCAAACGTGCCGGGAAATGTATAGATGTCAACGGGAAATGTATAGATGTCAACGGGGAATGTATAGATGTCAACGGGGAATGTACAGATGTCAACGGGAAATGTATAGATGTCAACGGGAAATGTATAGATGTCAACGGGAAATGTATAGATGTCAACGGGGAATGTATAGATGTCAACGGGGAATGTATAGATGTCAACGGGAAATGTATAGATGTCAACGGGAAATGTATAGATGTCAACGGGAAATGTATAGATGTCAACGGGGAATGTATAGATGTCAACGGGGAATGTATAGATGTCAACGGGGAATGTATAGATGTCAACGGGAAATGTATAGATGTCAACGGGAAATGTATAGATGTCAACGGGGAATGTATAGATGTCAACGGGGAATGTATAGATGTCAACGGGGAATGTATAGATGTCAACGGGAAATGTATAGATGTCAACGGGAAATGTATAGATGTCAACGGGGAATGTATATATGTCAACGGGAAATGTGTAGATGTCAACGGGAAATGTATAGATGTCAACGGGGAATGTATAGATGTCAACGGGGAATGTATAGATGTCAACGGGAAATGTATAGATGTCAACGGGGAATGTATAGATGTCAACGGGGAATGTATAGATGTCAACGGGGAATGTATAGATGTCAACGGGAAATGTATAGATGTCAACGGGAAATGTATAGATGTCAACGGGGAATGTATATATGTCAACGGGAAATGTGTAGATGTCAACGGGAAATGTATAGATGTCAACGGGAAATGTATAGATGTCAACGGGAAATGTATAGATGTCAACGGGAAATGCATAGATGTCAACGGGGAGCACTTCTTTTATAACACTATAAGTAATGTAAACGATAAAAGAATGTTATTCCTGTCTATTACAGAGTGAGGTATAAATCCCAATTTATTCCAACAAAATAATTTATTACAAAACCCAATTATGAATGATAAGCAAATACTAAAGGAAAAATATGGCATAAGTATTATTCAAAATGTTTCCCTTAAGCCTTCCCTGTACTACAAAGTTGTTTAGGGAAATTATCTATAGCAGCACGCACAACATCTATTGGCATTTTCTGCAGCCATTTGTTCAATCTTATTTTAAAAGCTTCAATATTTTGACAAGGAGTAGAGCAGGCTTCACTCCCTAAGATTGATCACAAAGAATACTCAAGAGCGTTAAGGCCAGGTGATTAGGGAGGTCATTCTTCTTTGCTGATCCAGGAAGAACAGTTGTTTCTACACCACTGCTGTGTTACATGAGCAGTTTATCTAGTCGCACTATCTTGTTGGAGAGTCCAAGCTTCATTACCAAACACAGAATTATACCATGGGATTAGTGCACCTTCAAAAATATCCTCACTCTTGACCCCCTTGAGGGAGAAAAACAAGTAGAGATTTACCTCTTTCAAAAATGGCTGCTCAGACCATCACTAACCTTAACCCTAACCCTAACCATCACTGATGGTGGTTTCAGCGTTCTGAAAATCTTTCTTGCATTATCAGGTATTGTCTCACGACTTCTCACAAGGACTATCATTTTGATGCTTCTGGGACTTTTGAAGTAAGAATAACTTTTCATCCGTGAAGATGATGTTATTGAGTGTGCTTTCTCTGATACGGTTTAACAAGAGTCGACTTCTGGTGAGTCTCTCTGCAATTATGGATGCAGAGAGAAGCTGTCGTTTTTGGAGTTTATAGGATGATATCTGTAGATCACTTCGACATAACCTTTCGCATCGTCCTTGGTGATGTTTGTGTGTTGTTTGCCATTTCTCTCATGGATATTTTTTGATTTCGTCCGATTTTTTCCCTAATCTTTCCGATGAGTTTAGGTGTTTTTAAGGTGTGGGGGTGACCTGATCGTTGTCTATCTTTGACCAATGAAGTTTCCGCGTAACAATCAATTGTCATTTTTATGATCATTTTGTTGATTTTCAGGTTTTTCTCCAACTTAAATATTTCTGGTTGACCCAAGCCCTTCTCATGTTTCTCTATAATGAATCTTCTCTTCAATTCAACAGACATTCTTAAAAATTATTATCTTTTGCTTTTGAAAAATAAGAAACCATACATTACATTATCATATAATGACAATAAAATAGTAAATTAATTTTAATATTATCATGAAAAATAGTTCCAAAACTTTGTAACAGGACTTATGCCCCGCCCTGAACATTTTCTGGGCTGTATTTCTACGCCGCTTTCGTTAGATGACTACAACCATATCCGTGAAATACTATACTATAATTGCTGAATACTAAACAAACATAACGTCTCTTTTTATCTTAAGTAAAACGTCTTAGATGCAGCATGCATTCTTTAACTGCAATGATTCTTCTCCTAGTAAAATATTATTTTTAACAAATACTCTAATTCTTCACAAATAAAGAATGCCCAATCCTTAATATTTCCGATGATCTAAAAAAAAAAAAATAACTTTTTTAACCGTTCGTTATCACGGAATGAATGAAAATTATCTAGAAAATAATAACAATAGTTATTATTAACACATTTAACACATTTGAAAACAAAATTCAATTTCAATAAATTACGCCATTAAAATAGGAGTTCGATTATTTAACCCACAACCTCGCAACTGACCCTCATAAATTATATTAAATGTACGAATTATATAAAGTAATTATTGGCAATTAGATTTTTAAAACTCTTCGATAACTGCCCCAGTTTGAAAGAATTTCTCTTTTAACTTTTTTGGAACACAGAAGAAACGCCATTGAGCTAAAAACACATTACCTCCACGTTATATTTGAAGGCTTTAACTTTAAAACAATACATATTTGCATCACACGTTTGGAAAAAAGTATACTCAGTAATTTTTCTTTTTTTTTTTTAATTTTTAATTTTTTTTAAATTAATAAAATTTTTTAAAAAAATCAATAATTTAATAATTTAAGCCACTAATTTTTTTTTATTTGGCAATGCTTTTTCTCTTCAAGGTCACTCAAATAACTATATCATTGTTATTTATACGAGGCTTTGTTTTACTTATTTCTATTTAATGAAAATCTCCCCAGACAAGGCATGAAGCCAGTTGATGTAAGGCGCCAAAAAGAACAAAAGATGATTGGTTTAGTCTTGAAAATATCAAGGTAGGTAAGACGAAAACGGTGAGCAGAAAGAGAGTTACATACGCATGCAGTTCTTGGAAAGAAGTTAACAGCATAGGAAACTGTATTACAATTATGTATCAAAACGACAAATTATTGAAGACCACTAGATCAACGAGTCAAATGAGCTGAAACAAAGGAAGCAGGAAAGAGATCAAACAATTCTAAAGAACACATACCATAATAGTATTTTTTATAAAAAATAAGACTGAGATTAACAATATTACGTGTGTGAGAGAGAGGTTGAAGAGAATAAAATATGTAGTTCATCAAATTACATTATCAAAAACTCTCAAATGTGACAAGGATTCACCATCCAAAATATGACAACAATACTCCATACATGGTGTGAAAGTAGATTTGCAAAGATAGAAAATATCCTCATGTGTGAGAAATGTCTGGAGGGATTGAGAAAATCGACTTTATGAGAAGCAGAAAAAGCAATGTAACTAATCTATTTTGTTCCGATATATGGGATGTTTTTGGAAACAAACTTTGTTCATGGAAGTTCTGTTTGGTTTTGTTATATGATTGATAGAGAGTGAGTAAAAGAGAGAGAGAGAGAGAGAGTTATTTGTTATTGTTATAGGTAGGTGAGTTCTTGTGAATGTATTACAGGGGAATTGGAGTTCAGTCGAGCACCTGATGTGAGCATAACGATACGGTAGAGATAGAGAGAAAAGAGAGAGGGGGGTAACAACATCTCTTCTGACTGAAAAGGGTTGTAGGGATGAGAAGAGATCATATCCAACTAGATTGCGAAGCTGGTTCTATACTTTGTCAAGACAATAAAGTACTCCGAGCAACACCTTTCCAAATGTAGCAAGAGTACTCCCTCTTAAGATGTATCTAGCTCTAGAGGCAGATGATCTATGAGGTCGTACGTTTAATGCCTGCTATTTTTTTTATTTCACTCGAGTGAATTTGAGGAGATTGCTAATTGCATTGTTATGATGGCTTAACTTATGCATTCATGACTTGAAAGTTTCACCTTTCTGTTGTAGATATTGACGGTGTTAGACTCTAAGAAAGAAATACCTGTCGTGGACGTGCGTCAGAGCAGATATATGTCATTGAATTCCTCAATGCAGAAAAAAATTGAAGCGATAAACATTCACTGGCGCCTGTTAGAACGTGAAGCCGATATATTTGATGAGTTGATGTCATGTACAGTTAGGAGACGGGTTCATCGATTTCAGAGTGATGACAGATATATGAGTGAGAAAAGCGCGCTTCATACTTTTACGACCGAGGCATCAAAAAAGGCTGACAAAAGTTCATTGAGAATGGGGGTGCATATGTAGAAAAATAAATTCTGAAGCACGAAAGGGCGCCTGTTTTAATGGTACCGCTCCCGTTTTCGTAGATCTTCAACGCTTTAGTTTTTTAGTTAATAAAAACTAGGCCTTACTTTTGGAACGCCCCTCGTATAAATGAACAGTTTGTTTATGCGTTACTATTCTCCTGAGTTATGCTGTAGACTAATCCAAATAAAATGCTTCGATCAGCCATGCATAAAGTTTATTTAATCGAAAAACTGTCCACAATATGGTGCATCATTAGACGAGCTGCGCTATTAAACACAGTCAATGTAATCCTTTCGTTGAAGCAATTCAACAATTTCCATTTGGACGATACTTCTCATCCTCCTCCTCTTCTTATTATCATTATTATCATTATTATCATTAATAATAATAATAATAATAATAATAATAATAATAATAATAATAATAATAATAATAATAACAACAACAACAACAGCAAGTGAAGCATGCATGGCATAAAAATGACTAAGTTCAGCATTTTCCCCCTATTTAACCCCAAAGTTCCCAGGGAACGTCAAATCCTAGTGAAAATGAACAAACGGTGCAGTTTTAAGCCTTAACATATGTAAATTTAAGTTCTGCACCATGCAAAAAAAGAAATGACTAAGTCCACCATTCCCCCCCACCATTTAGCCTCAAAAGTTCCCAAGGCCGTAACATATTTAAATTTGAATTCAACACCATGCAAAACTGCTAAATAGATATTCACAGAAAATTTTGGACGAACATGGTAAAATAGTCCCCAAAATGGAGTGTTTTTATTAATCCTAAAAGAGCCCCTGGGGCACACCCAAGAGTTAACGCGAAGTATAGACAAACAAAATTATATAGAAATCAGTTAGTTACAACTTTTCAAAAAGTTTTATAAAAATCTAAGGCATAAATTTTTTTTTAATAAGCACAAAAGTGTCGATCTTAGCCATTTAAACCCGAAAGGCACCCCTAGGGGAGAAATCGGAGTTTTCCCGGAAAATCAGTTCTGTTACTTTTTTTACTCATATCATGTTTAATGTTTGTGCAAAATTTCCAAAAATTCCAAAGCGTAGTTATTGAGAAAAGCGCGGACAGACGAACGGACAAGGGTACATTTACAGGTCCCACCCCCCTTTTTTCGGGGGACCAAAAATGTCTTACGAAAATGAACATATTTTTATTAAATGGAGTGTTCACACATGTCATCAGTGATTACTCATTGGCAATAACCGGTAAACTGATTTGGCAAATGAACTGTTCAGTTGTCGCTTGCCGAAGTTGCAAAATGCTGAAAATAAAAACGTACAGAAAATACACAAGACAGCGAGATAAAGGATAAAAAGGTGTATTAGATTAAACAATAACCAAGAAAAGTCTTTGCAAAAGTAATTGTGTTTTATCGTTACTTCCATGGCAGGTGCTCGTCTGAGCTCCAATCCCTGGTCCCCCCTCGCCGATCTTTCACAAAAAACACCCGTCTAGCTGAAAACACTGTCAAAATTTTTCCCCACTCTTTATCTGTGCCAAAACCAAAACGTAGATTCCATGAACAAACCTTCTTTCTTAGAAGTGCACGCCTGTGGAACTCTGTTTCGTCTACCTGTTTCCCGCCTGACTACAACTTGGATGTCTTCAACAAATAAACAAATTCCTGATGAACCGCCCCCTCCCTAAGTAAGACACTTTATCAAATCTCAACATTAACGTACTGTACACGCAATGACCCTTATCCCCGAGCGACTTCCGGGCCTTGATAAGTGGTGACCACCTCGTAAAAAAAAAATGTCCAATAATAAAAAAGGGTTATTTAACGTTCAAGAAAATAGACGACCGTTCGAATGTCAGATTTAAGTAATCACATTTATATTAAGAGGAAGCTTCTTTATTTGTTGACTGATTGCGATCTCATTTGGCAAAGAGGAAAATATGGATTTTTTTTTTTTTACATTAAACCAATTGTCTGTTAATTAGTCAAAAAGAATCGTCTTAGGCTTTCTTTTTTTTTTTTTTTTTTTTTTTTTTTTTTTAGAATGTGAAGAGTGGACAAAAAGATAATTATTTATGACAAATACACTCTTTTTTATATATACCAGTGATGTTCCTCAGAATCTCAGTAGCAACAATTTTCCACAGATTACCGGTACCGGAAGTTCTTTCGGCAGCCAGAGGCAAATCGTAATGCAAAATTTGTTTGTTATAAAAAAATATATAAAAGTATTATTTTATTATTTGCGTCGTGTGCGTGCGCCCAAGCTAGAGACGGAGAGAGTGGGCAGTAGAGGGGCGGATTCAACAGTTAGCTCGTCTAACGTTGACTGCTGGCTGCTTTCTGTCTTCCCTTCTGGTATATACATATGACCTGTTTTCTAATAAGTGTTCCAACCGTGGCAGCCAGCGACATGAGTTTTGACAGCTTGACTCCCAATCGTTCAATGCGTTTTGCCTACCGATTGGCATGTGTGTGTATGTGTGTGTGTGCACAGTTTCAACACGCGACGAAATAACTTTGATAAATATTCATTTTCGCTCCAGACAAGGCATGACGCCACTTGATGAACTAGCAAAAACAAAAGATAATTATCACAAATACATATAAGTCTTAGTCTTGAAAAGACCGAAGCTACAAATAAGAAGGAAACAGTCAACAGGAAAAGAGTTTCAGAAGCCTGCAGTTCTTGGAAAGACGCTATTGGAATGTGAAGCTGCATTACAAGGTATGGGATATCAACACAGATGGAGACTACTTGACCAACGGATAAAACGAGCTGGAAAAAAGGAAGCAGGGAATAGATCAGACAATTTTGAAGAACACATGACATAATAGTATTTATAGAAAAGACTGAGACTAGCAACATCAGGTCTATAGGTTGCAGAGAAGAAGGGGTGAGTCAAATCAAATTGAAACATTTCTACACTCTATCAAGAACCCTGAAATGGGACAGAGATTCATCAACTAAAGTATGATAAGTGTACTCCATACATAGTCGGATATTAGAATTAAGATAAAACCAGACACATGTTCTATTGTAGCTTAGTCCTTACATGCCGACACTGGAGACCCACACGTTGTATTCAGATAATCGCAAGGAAAAAAAAGACAATGAAAGAATTAGAATCAGATTAAAAAAAAATTAAGACAACATACATTTATTTACAAAATAACACTTTGTTTCTTGTTCAAAAGTCTTCTCGTAAGCCACTGTGTTTAACAAGACTCTGTCTTTGTCCCGCTATGTTTAGGACACGCCTTTCCCCGTCTCTCAGACCACGTGTGTAACACGTCTAGTTCTGTCCTTCTGGGGCCAAGTTTTTCTTTTTATGTTTTTCTTTCCTTCTTCCTCGCTATGGCGTCACCTCGCACACGGCTCGGTCATTTGCATACGTTGGCTGTTGCTACTGCTGCTGTCATACGCGCGTTTGCACTTTCTTATACTATCCCAGCATGGTTGCATCTCTGCACTTGTTTTACAAATACTGGACGGAATGTGCCACTTTCGACATAAATAACACCAATCGACCTGACAATCAGCAAATTATTTATTATATTTTGTTTATTACATTTTGTTTATTATTTTTCATTTTTATTTATTATTCTTTGTTTATTATTTTTGTATATTTTTGTTTATTATTTTTGTATATTATTTTTTTGTTTATTATACTACAAGATCAGGTATGCTATTTCGATTCGATCTCACATTCATTTCGGCCTTCTGAAGATTTACGTTTTTCAGTTACCTTCAGAATCCTCTTACTTCAAATGCATTATGCGCATTAGCAAAAATGGCAAGATGTCCGTCGTTTGTCGCTCAATATAGCACAGACGAAAAGGCGAATAATTCGTCTCTGCAGTCGAAACGTTTATTTGTAATGTTGCGAAACGTCAATTTTTAATGTTGCAAAACGTTAATTTGTAATGTTGCAAAACGTTAATTTGTAATGTTGCAAAACGTTAATTTTTTAATGTTGCAAAACTATATTTTTAATGTTGCAAAACGATATTTTTTAATGTTGCAAAACGTTAAATTTTTAATGTTGCAAAACGTTAAATTTTTAATGTTGCGAAACGATATTCTTTAATGTTGCAAAACGTTAATTTGTAAATGTTGCAAAACGTTAATTTGTAAATGTTGCAAAACGTTAATTTTTAATGTTGCAAAACGTTAATTTTTAATGTTGCAAAACATTTATTTGTTAATGTTGCAAAACGTTAATTTGTAAATGTTGCAAAACGTCAATTTTTGATGTTGCAAAACGATAATTTGTAATGTTGCAAAACGATAATTTGTAATGTTGCAAAATGATAATTTGTAATGTTGCAAAACATTTGTAATGTTGCAAAACGTTAATTTGTAATGTTGCAAAACGATAATGTGTAATGTTGCAAAACGATAATTTGTAATGTTGCAAAACATTTATTTGTAAATGTTGTAAAACGTTAATTTGTAAATGTTGCAAAACGTTAATTTGTAATGTTGCAAAATGATAATTGGTAATGTTGCAAAACATTTGCAATGTTGTAAAACATTTATTTGTAATGTTGCAAAACATTTATTTGTAATGTTGTAAAACATTTATTTGTAAATGTTGCAAAACGATAATTTGTAATCTTGCAAAACGTTAATTTGTAAATGTTGCAAAATGATAATTTGTAATGTTACAAAACGTTAATTTTTTTTTTGTCCCATAATCATAACATACACATGTGTAATAACAATGTATGGCACTCGTATGCTTTTAATAACCCCCCCCCCAATATCTCCCTTTCATGCTTTTATTCTCTCTGCTTCATTTTTTACTTCTGTTTTCGCAAGAGCGGAGAATTGCTAGCAACAGTAGTCGCTGAAGCGACGTGATCGCTACGGCAATCAGTCATAAAAAACGTCGCTCAGCTCCTTACGTTTTTTTCTAATGATTTTGAACACCAGTAAATTCATCATAACTTATGTTTTACTGAACGAAAAATTTTTTTTTTCTTTCACAATATAGTTGAGAAGATGATTTATAAATTGTAATAAGTGTTTGAAATTTGGTCGAAAATGAGTGGGCGGTGAAGCTTTAAAGCAGTTCTAAATGACTAAAACTTGGTCTTTTGGTCAAGATCAAAGTGTAGTATCTGTTCCGGCAGATACTGCAGGCTATGACTAGCAAAGACCAGATGTGGGGGCAACCCCACATGCCTGACCTTTAACCAGCTCCCATTTCCCACCTCTCGGGAGCTGGTCCCCCCTTTCCCTTCCCCCTCCCTTCACTCCTCACATTAAAAATTGGCCTTGTGCCTAATTTGCTCGGTGGGGGAGCAAATAAATACCATCTGTTCTTCAGATGCTGCACTTCATTTTCTTGTTCTCTTTCGGTGGAGGAGAAATCCTTCACGACTGAGACAATTTTTATTTTTGTACCTTTTCTCCGCGTTAAAAAACGACCCTGGTGTCCAACTCTGTCCCGTGGGGAGGCATAGTAAATAAGCTAAATGACTAAAACTGACACTTAAATATATATTCAAACACGGTAGTGTTTGAATGATAGAACTAGACGTAAATGTAAATCGGCTGCTCGAAGTTGCTAAGGTCAGAAACGGTATTAAGAGAAAAAAGAAGAAAAAAAAGAAGAAGAAGAAGAGGGAGAGAGAGTTTGTGCGTGTGCATGTGTGTGCGTGTGTGTGCGCGTGCGTGTATGTGTGTGGTTGGCTATATCAGAAGAAAAACAAAACTTTTCTATCGGTTTGTCAAGTTTATATGATACAAAAGGACCATAAATATGTTCTTTATTATTCTTTCAAGAATAAAATTTAAAACAGTTTCTTTTGACTGTACGAAAAAATTTTTTTGAAAAACGAATAAAAAAATTTTTTTTAATAGAAATTATTTTCCTCGTGGAATTAGGCGTCACATTGAAAAGAAACCCCGGGGGGATGCAGTTTGTCCTTGATTGGATTAAGTAATAATAAAAGTTTAATTGTAATATTCCTTTCAAGTCTCAAGTAAGCAACCGTGACTCTAAAAGTTGTGGTTGTGTTATGTTAAAACGTCGGTTCTTGTCAGATCACCAAAGATAAGCAATGTTGATATTGATCAGTACTTAAATGGGTGACCAATCGGAAACATCATGTCCAGAAAGTTTTAAAGTGTAAGTATAAAGTTACTTTTTTTAACATCCTTGGAAAAGGTATGAGTCGCTTTTCCCCTCAACTTCCTCCCCCTTTTTATTTTCTCCGTTATGGCTCCAATAGTAGAGTAAATCGGATTATCAATCCTTGCTAGAGAAACTAATTTAAATGAGAATGAAACCTCTGAAACAGGATCAGTCAGTTTCTGCTTATCTAAGCAGAGTTTTCAATGAACTTAAATAATACCAGATCAGAAGAGCGACTGGTGTTTGTACAACCTTTGCTTTGCTATAAACTAGAGGAGGACGATTCCAAATGTTTCCCGATTCCGATACACTTATCGATTTCGTTGTGAATTGCCGATTCTGATATAATTCCCGATTGTGATTCATTTAAAAATTCTTAGAAATACAGTGACAAATATATTTGACCAAAAACATAACCCGTACCTTGGCATAGGTAAACAAAAACGTTCTAAAAACAACTTCCGCCTTCGTAATAAATTTGCATCGTATTTAGATGATTTTATGATTTGAATTTTATTGGTCCCTTAAAGTTATTTTCATTAGTAATAGAACATTAAATTTAAAACAAAATTATTTTTACATAATTCGTAACTGGAAATTAAGCTAAATTTTAAACAATAAAAAAAAACTTTAGCTTAATTTCAGATACACCTGCTGTGTTGCGGGATGTGTATATCGGGGACAACACACAAGGGGCTACACAGAACGGGCACAGATACCGACATTTATAATAGACTAGCCTGGGTGCGCGGCGGTGCCCGGGTGTTTGGAGGTGTGTGTTAAGCAAAAAAAAAAAAAAGTGGTAGTAGGCAGGCAGGCTCGAACCCGTATCGTGAAGGAGGAAAAGAAAGTGAAAAAAAGTGGCGAATGTTTAAATTAAGGCTAGTCAATCGAAAAAAGCTGACTTTAGAAAATATTGGCGAAAAAAGCGATCCTCTTTGTAAAAAAAAGTGCCTAGTTGAGGGTGAAACAATTAATGTTTAAAGCCAACCTTTCGATATTTGTCGTCAGAAGGGTCGAGCTTCAAAACGATACCGATCTCGTGAAAATCCGTCGCCTATGTCGAAAGTGTTAGGCAGACATACAAACATGCATACATACATACATACATTTAAACAGACAGGTGAGATTTATATTATAGAAACTGGTTCACATATATTATAATAGGACCTTGATATGAAGAGAGACGTAGTTCTTTTAACACATAGAAGATGGATACATTATTGAGGGGGGAAGATTCAGTTACACTTTGGAAGGGGCTTAATGCAATGTTCATTTACAAGACGAATCACAAAAACACATTACCTTTCGGTCGAAATAATGACGAAGACAAGGCTTACAAATTACATAATGATATTTATTCTTTCCAGCTGGGTGAGATGATCAGGGATTGGATTGCCTCGTAGAATTACATTGTCTTGTCTTCCTTTAAGGTTCGCTTCCAAGAGGAGTCCGGCTAACTCACTCCTCCGACTCTAACTGTCAACTCAACTCCCCTTTGGACTTCTTCTTCTGACTGACTCCTAACTTCTGAATATATTGTAACCCATCTTTCGTTGTGACGTCAGAATCGTGCTCAAACACCTGAATATTTTTTTTCATATGGGTTTTACATCTATAATATAATCTCACCTGTCTGTTTAAATGTATGTATGTATGTATGTATGCATGTATGTATGTTTCGCACAACTTTCGACTGAAGCGACGGATTTTCACAAGATTGGTATCATTTTTGAAGCTCGGCTATTTGGATGACAAATATCGAAAAATTGGCCAAATCATTCATTCCTTCACCCTCACTTTTCTACAGGGAGAGGTCGCTTTTTTTCGATGATAATTTCAGAACTAGTCGCTTCTTTTCGATTGTCTTGCCTTAATTTAAACCTACACCACTTCCGGTTTGGCGATAGGCACAGTAGCTAACGTGTCACTTTTTACTTTCTTTTCTCCCTTCGCGGTACAGGTTCGAGCCTGCCTGCCTACTAGCACTTTTTTTTATTTTGTGCTCAACACAGTATTACATACATTTCCAACATGCCTTTTGGCAACACAAAGAAATTCCTAAATTGATTTACATTGTCCTAACTCTGACCCAATTAGTTGTATCGTTATTTCTAACACAATGGACAATTCTCCACATTCCTAGAATTGCATCTAAATTGCAAAATGTATTCTTTTAAACTTCTGATTACTGAGTTCGATTCTAGCCTTTTCCTTTAATAAATATTATTTTCAAACTTATTTACTTTGTTTCTCGAATTACCGGAATCTGTTCCCTTCCATATACAACACAAAGAACAGTTCCGGTATTTTTCGATTTCTGATTCCATTTCCGATCAATTATCACATTACTTCTATACCGACCCCAGATCAGCACTCACTCTAGGTGGATTGAACTGACTTCCTCTGAAGGAGGAAGTTTTATTGGAATATCAAATAGCAGTCCTCAGTCGCTTGTATCAATAGCACTATAAACTCGGCATCGAACAATTTCAGTGTGTATGCACCTCCTCGCCATCTAGAAAGAGGTCAGCCAATACAACTATTACACCAGAAGAGAGTTTTGTTTTTCTTAAAGTTCACTTTTTCATTCATATTTGTGTGCTCCACTTTAAGCCGGTGCTTATTAAATGAGGCTGAGCTTCTTAGTACATATGTATTATATCGGAAGTGACATATTTCACACAATTATTTTTTCTATAAGTAGTCAAAGAATAACGTTATCATACGCCCATCCTGCAGCCACGCCGGAACTTCAGAAAGGACAGGCTTCTATGCAGTGTGGCATGGAACGGGAAATAACCGCCCCCCCCCTGGGAAAAGTGGATTCATATGTATCTGGAAAATACGGGTTCGAATTAAAGATCCATTCTTGACAATTGTCTTATATAGCCCACAAGATAAAGGTCTGAAAATGCAAATAGACTACAAATAACTGTTACCAAACGCAAGAAAATTTTACGTGTATATTATAAAATTTATTATTTATGCATTTGTTGTCGTCACTTTTGGTTAGCTTAGCCAGCGTGCTTTTCAAGATGGACGACAATTTTGCCTGGACATAGTCCGGTATAGTGCAAGAAAGTGAAATAAAGAACTTAAAAGAATTTCAGTGCGTTAAAAATGTACAGATCGGTCGAAAACCGATATTTGACTGAATGATGATAGTTATTATTTGTATTTTTTTATAATTGTCTTTCATTTTTCAATTGTTAAACATAAGACAGCGATCTTTTACATCAAGTAAAGAAATGACGCTATTTTTTATTAGTCTTCTAGGAAATTATACAAAATCTATAAAAATAAAAACTTTTACATCAAGTAAAGAAATGACGCCATTTTTTATTAGTCTTCTAGGAAATTATACAAAATCTATAAAAATAAAAACTTTTACATCAAGTAAAGAAATGACGCCATTTTTTATTAGTCTTCTAGGAAATTATACAAAATCTATAAAAATAAAAACTTTTACATCAAGAAAAGAAATGACGCCATTTTTTATTAGTCTTCTAGGAAATTATACAAAATCTATAAAAATAAAAACTTTTACATCAAGAAAAGAAATGACGCCATTTTTTATTAGTCTTCTAGGAAATTATACAAAATCTATAAAAATAAAAACTTTTACATCAAGAAAAGAAATGACGCCATTTTTTATTAGTCTTCTAGGAAATTATATAAATTCTATAAAAATAAAAACTTTTACATCAAGTAAAGAAATGACGCCATTTTTTATTAGTCTTCTAGGAAATTATATAAAATCTGTCAAAATAAAAACTTTTTAAAAATTCCGAAAATGAAAACTACACATATCGATAAAGGATAACATTTTCTGTGTTTGGTTGAAACTTAGT